>NC_071387.1:200018324-200322230 GCF_022682495.2 Desmodus rotundus | reverse complement strand
AAAAGAGCACACTTGAAACAGAAAAATCAAAAGAAATCATAAACAGTTTTCAGGAGGAAGAGAAATAAATAATAAACTTATGAAAAAATAGTCAACTTCTATTGTAAAAACAGAAATGCAAGTTACAGAAGGTATCTACCCATATTTTGTCATGTATAATATGCACCCATGTTTTTGGCCCAAACTTTCAGGAAAAAAATCTTTAATTTTAATTTTTTAATTCAATTTTTTATTCATTTGTATTTAGATCTTGGTTTTTGTATTATAAAGGAATTTTAATACTTAGCTTTGAACATACGGATATTGTTATTGCTTTCTAGAGTTTTAATGCATAACCATAAATAAAAGAATAACATTTATAAAGATACAAAATTAGTATTACCCATGTATAATGTGCATCCTTAATTTTCTCTCAAAAGTTTGGGCAAAAAATTGTGCATTATACACAGCAAAATACAATATATATTTTTACCATTACATGGGCAAAAATTAACAAAAAAGATAGAACCAAGTAATTGGTGCATTCTCATAATCTGTTACTTGGAGTAAAAATTGTAGGTTTTTAAGCTGTTTAAAAACCTATCTAATTTTATTAACCAATGTCACCCCAATACATTCAATGAAAAATAAACAATAAAAATACTAAAAATATAAGCATCATTTTAGATCTAACAGTTTCACTTTTTTGGAAATTTGTCCAAGAAAATAATTAAGGATGTGGTAAATAATTAACTGGATTGAATTTTACTGTGTAATTCTCTGTAATATAAAGTTGGTGCTCAACAGATATTTGCAAATATATTATGATATATTCAATTAATTAAATATCTTTTAGGTATAAGAAATAATGAGGTAGATGAGTTTTCGTCGAGAAAGAAAATGTGTTCTATGTTGAAAAAGAACGTTACAAAATAATATCTATGTTACAGTCACATATTTTGCAAGAATAATTGTCCCAAAGTGATAACAATGGTTATCTAATGGCAGTGCGATTATGGATTTGCCATTTTAAATTTTGCTTCCTCTTATTATCCAATTTATCTACAACAGATGTTATACAGTTGAAATCAGAAAGAAAATCCCATATAAGATATTTTAAATGTAAAACCTTTCTCATTCTACCAACAATCACCTGACTGATAGGGGGAAGAAGTTTACAGGAGGGCTGACATCATGAATGAGCAGGAAAGATAGAAAAGGCAGATATGTTTTGGATTTACATAGCTGTTAATAACTGTTTGAGGAACATCTAAGAACAGGTAAAATACTTCAGTGTCACTGGGACAATTGTTAATTCAATACCTGTTGAGTTAAACTCTCCAGCGCCCTGCCCAGCCAAGTCATCATGATGCCTTCACTTGATTTTAATAGCTTCTCAAATGTCTCCCAACTGGTCTCCCTGCTGCTTTTATTCCACTATAGACTCTTTTAAATCCATGCCCGAAAGCTCCAACTCTCATTCAGACCCTAATAATGACCTTCCAGGCCTCAGATAATTGGTCTCCTAGGGGCTCTCGGATCTCCTCATCAACCCCTCTGGCCCACACTCATCCTGTGCCAGCCACACCTGCCTCTTCGCTGTTCTTCAAACACACCAAGCACCCCGCCCCCCTCCAGTGCCTTTCTTTGCCTTTGTTTTCCCCTGTGACTGATGCACTTCGCCCCAAATATCTGCATGGCTCACGCAGTCACTTCTGAACTGAGTTTGCTCAAATGCCAGCCGTCTTAGTGGGCCTTTCCACAGTCACTCTTGAAAGTAAGCCTTCAGACCACTTCCCTCCTCATCCTCACACCTCAGGGAAGCAAGAAAGGGAATGGGTTCAAGTTTTGCAAGGTCTGAGAGTGTGGAGAGTTGGCCCAGCAGGTCACAGACTCCCTTACGTTCACTCTTTGGTGGACTTCCGCCTTTGTTTCCTCGTCGTCCCACAAGTCTTCAGGAAGTGAGTTGAAGTCGGCCTGCCATTGAGATACAAAATCTTGCTTGTGATCTGGGCGCCTTAGAAAATGCTGGAAACTTGTTCTGTAAGGTATCAAGGGAACAGGCTGCAGTTTGCATGTCCTGCCTGTCAACCCCACAGTCCCAGCTCCGGCTGCTTCACTTACCTGGTCTCATATAAGAAGGCAAGCACAATATGCCAGTCCTCTCTCAGGCTCCTGAGCACTGTTTTGATGGAGTCTATGTAGGAATTTTCTATTAGTTCCCAGTAAGGCACTAAAAATGAAGGTATTTCCTGTTAAACAGTAAAGCATACAAGTCAATTTCAAAGTGGAAATTCTTCTGAATAATTGAGCCAAAAGAGCGATAATAAGCAAGGAGATCAAGATACAACAGCTAATATTGAAAACATTCTCTCTGAAACTTCTTGGTCTTTTTTCCTTCCTTTCCCCAGCTAATCCTTAAGCATATCTGTCTCTCAAAGTCAGGAACAATGGTTGTCTTACTCTCCGCTTTGCAGGTTTCCCTATAATTTCCACAGTGTCTGGGGGACATAGCAGGTGCTCAAGAAAGAGTTATTGAATGAATAAACTGTCACAGATGTCGCATTTCACCTAAGTGGGAAAAACACTTTGTATGGAAAACACCTAGTGTTCATGTCAGTGATGAGGGGTTATTTCTCTGAATTCATCCAAGAGATTTTATCTTTGCTCTGTGAGCCATGCAAATTGGAAAGTTTCTTTTATGTCATCTTTAATAATGCAAATGAACAATAAAAACCAAGAAATAAAATGAAATAGAATCAAAGATACTTATATTCAATATAAATTTGCAGTGCTCCTTATTTCCTTATTGACTGTGCCTTTGTTTACTTAGGGAATCACACATGGGGACCTTATCGGTCGTCTGGGGCTAACGTGCTCTCTGACTCAGAAACGCCAAGTGCTAATAGATTATCCAGTCTCTCCATGGGCCTCTCTGATGCATTAAGCCTGATGTTCGAAGTCAGCCCCTGCAGTGTCACATAACTCATGTTACTGGGAAATTCTTGCTAGTGTTAAGCAGAAATTTGCCTTCCTGTGGTTTCCACTTCTCAGCCTCACTGTGCCCTTTGGAGAAGGACAGGCTAAATTCGCACAGTCTTCCCTGGGACTGCCTGTCAAATACGTAGAGATGTTACTGAAGAGAAGCAGGCTGGGATGCAGGATGAAACTGGTTGTTTTGAGATTCCCAGCATCCACTGCAGCACGTAACGGGTACTCAGTAAACGCGCATATGACTGTAAGTCAGCTCACTTGAACCGTTTTTTCATGAGTTAAATTTTTAGAACACTGAATGACTCCATCTAGTTTTAAAAGCCTGTGATTCTACATCCAAACCATACTGCAGATATTCTTTCATCTAAATCAAATATTTACCCTTTCATTAATGTTCTCATGCACTATTTATCACCTTTTCCTTACCTACTTCCCCTCTCTGTGTCCCCTCCCTTCCCTCATTTGTCATGACCTCTCCTAAAGGACGTGGTATTCAGAATGGCACTGAAGACCATTTTAAACAAGCCCACTGCTAAACCTCCCTCCTGTCTGATTTCAATCCAGGCATTAACACTCTCAGCACGAAGAGTTACCACCGAAGAATGGACCGAATCGAACTAACATCCTGCTCGCAGCTCTCATTCATCTGCAAGAACTTCATGAGAAATTGTCAAATACTGTTTTGAACTCCAGATGTACAATGTCTGTGGCACCTGCTTGACTCACCTATCCAACCTTGTTATCAAGGAAAAGGAATGAGCCAGTTCAGCAGGATTGAGCCCTAATGAAGCTGGGTGGGCTCTGGGCGGTTATTTTTGTATTTTGTAAGTGCTCAGAAGTCGTGCATTTAATAATTATCTCTCAACTTTTGTCAGGGATTAATATATAGACTATTGGTCTCTGTGTTAACTAAATCGCATCTGCCTTTCACTAAATATCTAGGCATTTGCCTACATCTGGTCTTCCAGAATCTCCCGTATCTTCTGTGATTTGAGTGATTGAAAATGTCATGTCTCTAGGTTCTTCCAGTCTCTGGGATGTAATTTTTCTAGATCTGGGGACTCAAACTTATGAGATGTGACTAAATGTTCAGATCTATCCTTTGCAATTCAATAGGACCCTTTCCACTGGAGAAGACTAAGCATAATAGCAAATTGGTAGGCAAAGCAGATATTCTCCGAAGCTTCAGAACTGGAAAACAAAGACCTCTCACTTTAATGGCCTCCTTGGTTCTCTCTGCGCCTTCCCTTGTGGCTGGCACAGGAAGGGGGACTAAGGCTCTCCTTGAACTTGGCTGCTGACTCTACCTGAGAGAGCCAGGCATGGAAGCAATCTCTCTTTCTCTTTTTTCTCTCCTGCCCCTACCATGTCTATTGAGGTAGTAGATCTGGGGTCCTTTGCAGGCCTGGAACTACTGTTACCAGATAAAGTATAAGATGCCCAATTAAACTTGTCAATCATCTGAAATTCAAGTTTAACTGGGCCTCTCTTTCCCCTTCCTTGCAGGTAAGCTCTGCAACTCGTATGAGGAGAGCTTAGAGTGGGAAAAGGACTAGAGTGGACCATGTGCCTGCTCTGTGTTACAGGATTCTTCTGGTTGTAGCAAAGGGGTTTTCTCCATGGTTTTGCCGAGGTAACTAGAAGTCTGTGCTGCACATCTTCTCATTGTCCTTCATTCTTCACGCTTCCCAGTGCCCTGGAAGACCTTATGAGAACTACTTCAGGAGACACCTTTGCCCTCCACCTCCTGGGTAAGTGATGAGAGAGCAGGAAGAACGGGAGGTCTGGGATGCATGTCCTTGCTCCTTTCTGCTGGGTCACTGCATCTGGGTGGCTGCACCCCTCTGCTGAAGGTCACCTCTGTCAGATGGCCCCTTCCATGCAGAGGTCCCTTGAGGCTCCTCACCTTCACAGCCTAGGGGCCACTATGGCTCCCAGGTGTCCCCCTTTTGGAGATAACGATCTAACCCTTATAGGTTTCCTTACTTACTGGCCGCATACATGTAAATAGTCCTTTTTCAACTCTCCTTCATTTATCATCTGTTTTCTGCCCGAATCCTGACCACCAGGTCTGCGTGGCAGCTGCTGCCACATCTCAATGACAGTGTTTATTTTTCTGCTCCTGTGCTCTCTTTCTCTCTTGCCCTCTGTGATTTTCTTTCTCAAGGGCTTCAAGGTTGGGAGTTAAAGACTGGATTTCAATATTTTTGTCCCTCACTCTCTACCTCTGCCAAATAATGTCCTTTAAGTTTTATCTCCTTTCCAACCACCACTTTGATATTCTGCTTTTATGACAGTTTTTAAATATATTTATTTTTAAAGGTAGCTTCTGTTTGGCTTAGTGACATCAGTTATACACATCCATAATTATATAATTTCATGTCCTCGTCCTCACATATTTTCTGTTGAAATTTCCCCCTCAGTGCACATTAATTAAAGAGTCTATGAGGTGATTAGGGAGATAAGACATTTCCCCTAGGAAACCTTAACGGTAACAGCAACACAGTCATTACTGCAATTCCTGATTGGGTCCCAAATGCCTGGCACAGAAGGTCAGCCAAAGGAAGGAGCCTTCTGTGTGATTTTCCTAAGATGATTTATGTATTAAGGCAACCAGAGGTGTCTAGGTAGACTTGGGCTTTGTAGTTGTCAAAGAACAAAGAACTGAATGGAGCTTCCAGGCCTACCCGGGGCATCACCTTGCGTTATCCTAGTGCACTCGTTTCAAGTTCTCAAGCCAGATAATTACCTGTTCTTTTATTAGTTTAGTTAGCTTCAAAACATTCCTTCTATTTCCAAAAGTCCGAGGTTAAACTTCATTTGAGAGCACTATGACGCGGGCATGAGAACATGGAAGGTGGGCTATCATTTGCTGGGTATGTGTTCTTGGGAAGTCATTTTTCCAGGAAACTGCCTCTCTGCTAGTCCGTGGGAAGAACACTGTTCCTCACGTTTGTTCCCCCCATCTCGGCATTCAGGAATTCAAAGCATGACTCAGAAACTCGAGGGAGTGGGGAAAGGAAGAGATGTGGTTTAATGAGTAGTCTCAAAAAGTCACCTTGGTGTTTTGATGAATATATATGTGTGTGTATATGAAAGGCCTCTGGGTGCTGCCAATAACAGTGTGACTCTTACTCTACACAGTAAAAAGAACAGGTTCCACTCCCTCGAATGTAAACTGCCATACCTCAGGAATTGGTTCATTCACATAGACCCATCCTTCCGACCCTGGCTTAGGTGGCGGTGGCCCCACTGGGGCAGGTGGCACAACTGTGGATTCGGCAGGTGATTTCTTTCCTGGTACTTTTCCTCCTGAAGACTTTCCTTTAGGAGAACCTTAAACATGTATATGAAATCATTCCATTACACGCAGATGAACAGGGCCAGATTCTGGTGGATGAATGATTTAGGATTGCCTTGGGCTTCGGGCAATTCACTAATTACTTTTTAAGCAACTTTGGGCAGCATCACCTAATAGAAAATCAAAAACCTCATTCTCTACAGCCCAGAAATGAACCACTAATACCAGTAATGGTTATTTAAAAGCAATACAACTTCTCTTATTCATTTGGCTAGGATAAACAACTCGATATTTTATTTTCATCTCTGTCTTTGCTTCCACAATGAATATACAGTTCTCACAAAGTTTAGAGTCTAGAGACAGGTGTATTTTATTCCGTGCTGCATACACTGGCAAGTTAAATTCTTCACACTGAATGAGAAAGAGGGCAGCTGTAACAGGAGTGGTGCTTGGTGCTCCTTGAAGCCCAGGGGAGGAGCAGGGTGGAAGGAGCTCATTGTAAGAGTTAGCCAGAGCTGGGGAGGGGTTTGGGGGAGGAGAAAAAGGGGCACTGTGGCTCCTGAATATTCCCGTATTCCCTGCATGAGACACTGTGCTTCTGAGGGTAAGAACGTATTTTTTGCTACAGTTAGACAGTGCGGACGAAGGTAGTTGTACTATAAGCTTGGCTGAATTAAGGCATTAGAGAGAAGGAAAAGAGAGGGGAAGACAGAGGAGAGGAGAAGAGGGAAAGAGAGAGGAAGAAGGAAGAGAAGAAAAAAGAGGAAGAGGCCTAATTTTCAGTTCAGCATCAAGAGGGGAATCTATACCAGTTAAGGGGCCCCTTGATGGTCTAAAAGACCGTGTAACTGACCAAAGTACCCTAATCCAGGAGGAGCCAATATTTCCTTAAAGGGTCAAGGCTGTTACAGTTTAGGAATTTATTCCTTTTAAATTCTACTTATCTACAGATTCATTATTGAGATTTTAGATGCAGTTTATAGATGCCTGTAGAATTGGGGGCACATTCTTTCCCCAAAATGTATTTATTTACTGAGTATTGAATAAATAATGCTTTTTAGGAAGTAACTCTATCTTCTACTTTTATACTAGTTAAAAATACACAGATTATATGTAGAGGGGAAATTGGCAATTGTATCTTGCAGGAAGTTTAAGTGACTTCTACTTCTATATTTAAAAAGAGTATCCATCATCCACAGGTCTAAAACTGTATCTAGATTTTTTTTAATTTAGAAAAATTTAAGAAAATCTTTGTTCAGTCAATAACCAAGGTTTTCCTCTGTTTTGTTCTGATGATGATTTTTCATACTTTCACCTGACTCTTTAGTGAAGTAAAAGTGATAACGCTATGGCCACTTGAAGACAAATTTCTCTAAGAAAAACTGTGTAATAATAAGTGAGATTGGAATGAGTTTCTTTTTCTTCCCCTATTTCAAATATGATTGAACACAATACAATTTCAGTAAAATAAAAGCAAAAGATTTTGTGAGTGCTTGGAGTTAGTTAGTACACAGTGTACTGGCCGAGCCTGCATTTGCTGGCATATTTAGAGTCTGTACCCTATTTACTAAGGATGCTCTTAAGAGCATGTGCACTATCACGTCTAACCTCACGATTTAGCGCCTGATGTGCCCAGGTATACTTCACTCCTACTTCTGATGATTCCATGACAATCCTTCATCTGATTTCGCTGATCACAATGAGAAAGAAAGGGATGAATAATTTAAATGTAAAAATTATTCTCCTATAAAAATAAACAGGTGAGAAGTGAGCATAAGTTGTAGTCTTTAACATTTGAGCTAAAATTTTTAACTCAGTGTTAACGTACCAAATGGCTCTAGTTATTGAAGCCCATCAAGTCATATAATCAGAGAACGGTGAGATTCTCTTAGAGATTCATGGTTATGTATCTTTAAATGCTGAAAATAAAGATAGCTTTTTAGCAATTGTTTTGTAAACATTACATGCTCTTGGGAGGCAACTACATTGGCAATTTGTAAAGAATGTTAAACAGAGGTACACCCTTCGTTACAACCCATTTGAACGTACCCTGGGAAAATGCCAACTGCCTCTATCCATGACTCCCTTTCAACCTCTAATTAATTGGTCGTTATAGCAGCTTCAACATAAATCTAACTAATGTGCTTTTAGAGGCTGGGGTTTTCTTCTTCCAGCTGTCAATTGCTTTAAAAATGTATCCCCCTTATTTCACAGAAATAGTTAAAGTAAAACAAAATAAAACGTAAATGAAATTAGGGTCAAGAAAAATGCCACTGAAAGTGGAAGATCAAAACCGGGAGAGCAATGAAAAGGCAGAAACTGAGATCTGGGCCCTTGCACAGATACTAAATCTGAGCCGCTAATTTGGTTCTAAACTTTGAGACAGAAAACTAGAAAACAGGAAGTGCTATTATTTAGCTAATTATCTAACCACTTAGAAGAAGACAGATTTTCCTGTATCTGGGTTCTAAATGAAATTTCTCACCTGGGATTTCATATGAGCCACTGAATGATGTAGTGGGCATACTATCCTTTTAGAAAATGTAGTATCAGATTATTTGGTATAATGAAAGTTTTACTTCCACTGCAATATGACAGAAAGGTAGTTGATGATTTTATACCAAAGTGCTTATCAATGAAAACAATTCCATGGGGACCCGAGAAATGCAGTTCAGTATGTAGCTTTCTGATGGCATAGCTTAGCCCAAAGATAACGCCTATAATATCTCTGAGGAGTAGATATGCTGTATACTAGATATTCTCTAAACTATTTCTTATAAGGATCACTTTTCTCATCAGGACCTTTGCTAAGAGCCAAGCTGCAGAAACACTGAAGTTACATTCTTCATGAAGCAGGGGCTTATGATTTACAAATGACGTGAGAAGCATTTAGTGTCGCCTACTATACAAATCTAGCTTTTTCACTGAGACAGTTAGAAAACGCAGAATTATATTCAATGACATCTACCTTTATCTGCTGCACCTTTCTTTTTGAGTGAAGTTTCACCTTTCTTCCCTTTTCCTTCCTGAAGAGATTCTTTCTTACCGTGCGGGGGCTCTAAACAAAATTCAACACACAAATATCACTGATGGTTTTCTTCAGTAGTCTGAGCTATATGCTTGACAAGCAATCCAATGTTACTTCCCCCAGATAAACAGTTACATTTGTGAACCACATTACGTGGCCCAGGCCTTTACTGTGAGTCAAAATTCTTCTGAAGACAGACTGGACTGAAAGTTCTTAAATGACAGCCTTATTCATGTTATTCTATTCTGTCACACGGAAGCCTAGTCCTAAATTTAATACCAACATTTTGTAGTGGACTTGACTGTGAATTCTTCAATGCAACATAGCTGCAGAGTTTTAAGTTAGTCACAAATCTATTTGAAGTGTATGTCTCTATTTGGATTTATTTCAAAGGAATTATCCTTATATAATATGACAACTGGATCTGTAACAAGAATGATGCCGAAACTACTTAAAGAAGAGCTCAATAGCCACGTTGTTTTGATAGGGCACATCCTTGAACTTCTCTTGAACCACACACTTGGTTGCCTTGTGCTTTCTGCATTTTCATTTTGTGTTCACTGTAACTTGCAATGCAAAGGGTTGATTCGATATATTTATGTTGGGTTCCCTGGAATCCAGTTTAAAAAAATGTGGGAAAGGCGAAAATGGGAAACTAGATGTCTCAAATAATAAATTAGTTCCTTGACAAAATTCACTACATCCTGCATTATTCATTAAAAAAATCCAATCATTTTTTTCCCTTTCTCCTGAGCTACAGTTTTTTTTCTTCTTCAGTAGAAGGATGAATATATGGGGCAATGGAAATGCCTGTGATAGAGAGACCCCATTGGAACCTATTCTTTGTATTTAGAAGTGATAGTTATAAGAATGTGTAAATGTATAACATGTATCACTTACATTTAAACATCTCAGATCCAACAACCCAGATTCCATAGAAATAAGACTAGTGCAAGACACAGAAGGAGTAACCTTGAAACTCTGTTAATTTCTATAAAATAATTGACCACCAAACTCATCAATAAATACATAAATAAACATCCAAACATTTGAATTCATTGCTTTTTAAGAAATAAATTTAATAATAATGATAGTAATAATAATAAAAGTCTACATAAGCTTCTAGTTCCTTTTATAACAATACTCTGGGTAACCAACTGTTTAACTAGCTTTAAACTTAAGCTCAAGGCAACAGAGAAATGAAAGTAAAAAATAGAGATACGCAGCACACCGAACTTATGAAGTGTCGTGGGCAAGCCTAATTTCTGCTGGGGGCAGGATGCACTCTGGCTATTTTTCTTTATCAGTTCTAAAATATATTCTGAAATCTCAAAAAATATTCTTAAATAGCGGTATGGAGAGCACTATGAATTTTATCACATTGAAATTTTAGTTTTAAATTAAATTCTGACATTTGGTAATAGATCTGATAAGAAACTCTTGAATAGATCAAAACTGTGAAGTTTTCAAACTTAATCCCAAGTGCACTTGAAGCTCATATAAAATGCAGAGCCACATCCAAAGTAAAACTATATTTGCACAAAAATCACTTAGCACTCAGTATACTAGGCCTTATTCCTTACCCCTTTTCCACCTTGATTTTTACGTAAATAATTCATCTCTTCATCTCAGCTTCTAAAGGAGATAGAACTGGCTTTTTAAGTTGAGCATGTTCAGAAGCCTCAGGTTTTTGGTTCTGAAATATTCTCTTTTGAAAAATTTGTAAATTTTTATATAAAAAAACCAACCCTGTTGGAAATTTCCCTCCTAAAATTGCTTACCCAGACTGAGCTACATGGGCAGTGAGACCCATTCTATTGCCCCATCGGTGCCCCAAGGCCCCGAGCGCTCCTTCCCGTGAGCACTGTTGTCGGAAGGCAGTAGTTAGGCCCCTGGAGATCAACCCTTCTGTAGATTTTTAAAGATCAGGCACTAGCCCTGTCCTTAGTGGAAAAACGAGACAGATACAACCATTCTTTGAAACAACAATAGCTTTATTATTCCTCCAGTGCACAGTATTCAAGAATACAATTTTAAATTTGCAAGAAATCTTCAGCAATGTCAAGACTGGACTGTGTTATAACCAGAAACACCAGAGACTGGTCTGAGGGCATGGCTCAGGTGCATAGGTCCTCCTGCCTGTGAGCAGGCTGGGAAGAAGCGGAGGGGAGAGCCGCGGCCACAGGCTCAAGGCCTGTCTGCATTGGGTAAAAAATTGCAGGCTCTCTGTCCTCCCAGTTCTATGAGGCATTTAATGACTTCCATTTTTCCTCCAGATCTCTGAATTGTTTTTTTTTTTTTTTTTTAAATTTCTAGCGAGGTAGTGGGAAAGGGTGTGTATTTAATTCATGGCTTTGTGTTTTACTGTTTATATGATAAAAAATGTTTTTTTAGAGTTTGTACATTTTGCCTTTAATTAGCCCCATTTGGTTGGAATACAATGGTCTTTAATAGACCATAACATGTTATTAAAGTCTTCAAATGTAATTGTTTAGTATAAATCACTTTAATTGAAACTATTCAGACCCATCTCAAATCTCTACGCAGCAGGAAGATGATGGGGTTTAGAAGACAGTCACGATACACTATGAAGAATACACCTTGGTAGACTTGGGCGACTGCACAGCTGGTCGTTTATAAAGCTGAAGCCAGAAACTGCAGACACACTTGTTTCATATACACAGCACCAAAGTGATAATGATATTCTGCCAACATCATGCATTTCAACAAGTAAGCACTTCAGTTTTGTCATTATTTTCATTGTCTACCACAAAACTTAACAGTCCTTAGTGGTTTAGAATCCAGAAAAAACTTATGCTGCACAATATTCTATACACAAGCTCTTTATCCGTACATATTGTGTATTATAAATATATGTTTACTGAGACATCAGGCACTGGTCTATCCTTTTATAACCACATTGCACTGGAGGTTAATTGTGCATAGATTCTAGTCTCTAATGAGCACTGTTGATGTGTTCGCTTATTCTGTGGACAGCTGCTTATGCTGTTTCTCATTTTCATTTTTGTAAGATGTTCTCACTCTGCGTAAAACTCTGTGGATCAGCACACCGACGTCTGGCCTTTTGGTCTAATCTAAGCTCATTCTGGTTATTCTCTGTGCCGTTTCCCCTCTCGTTCGTGGACTTACTCTAATCAGGGGTAGGAGGACTTCACGGTCCCCCCTATGTGGTGAAGTACGTAGGCTTTGTAACTATCAGCTACTGAGGGCTTTTCCACCTCTGTCTGAGCATACAGCTTGGTCTCATATGACTCAAGTTGCTCCAAGTCTGAATCTAGATTAATGGACCGGTACTGTAATTTATAACTCCTTTCTAAATGAAAATAAGAAACTAGCAAACAGGATGATAAATTATTCTGTCAATCACCTGATGGTGGTTTTCCTTTGGCAGGAGGAGTCTTTGATTGCTCACGTGGAGGATGGGTTTCCTTCTCTTTTTCTGTTTCAGGAGGAGAAGGGAGAGGAGGAGGCAGGGGTGGAGGCTCAGCCAGGGAAACTTCTTCTTTTCTCTCAGCTTCCTTTTCTTCTAATTTCTTTTTAACTTCAAAAGGATGATAAGAATGGACTTTTAGTAGGGACTCTAGACACCTACTATCTCATTTGAACTACGATAAACCTCCTAAATTAACATAAATTGTCCTTACTGATTTATGGCTAAATTCACGTGTTAGGGTTTTCCCTTAAATTGTCCAGTCTTTAAGGTTTTCATCCTCTCTACTTGGTAAGAAATCCCATTTCCCTTGCTTCTGACAGTGTTGGTGGTGAGGATGGGGATGGGGATGGAATGGGGACTATATGTGTATGTGTGTGTGTGGCTTGTTGAGGGGGTGCCAAATGTAAAAGTAACAATATAAAAGTAGCTAGTGTAGTGGAATAGAAAAAAAAAGGATCATTTATGGGAAAACAAGATAAAAAAGTGTAATGAAAAGATGAAGAGCACACGATAGAAGAGGTGGGGGCGGGGCAGAAATGCAAGGGGAACGAGATGCGTGGCACCAATGTCTACGAGTGAATAGATAGGATAATATGAAGCATTTAGAATTGTACTTAGTACTCCATGAAGTTTTAGCAGTTCATTCATTCATTCACGTGCCAACCATTTACTGAACCTAAATTGTGCCTTGACAGAAAGGAAGGCCTATAACAATAAGGTAAAACTACCATACCCCCGCTACTACTATTACTACCATTACTGCTGGTGCTACTACTGCTAGTGCTACTACTGCTAGTGCTACTACCACTATAAACACCACCAGGCACAGTGCTGGTTCCTAAAGATACAACCGTAAAACAAGAGAGAAGAGTCACTGGCTTAGGAAGCGTGCGTTCCAGCCACGAGAGGCAAACCACGAGCATGGTGAGTAAGTTGATTTATGTCAGGGGTTGGAAGGTGCTGGGTGCTGAGGAGAAGATAAACAGAACGGAGTACAGGGATCAGGAGAGCTGCTGGGTGGTGCTGCAGTTTTAGATAGCGTGCTGAGCAGGGAGGGCGCACTGAGAAGGTGGCGTTGGGGCAAAGACAGGAACTGAGTCAGGGGGGGAGGCCTGTGGGTATCTGAAGGAGGAGCATTTCCGGGAGAGGAGACAGTCAGCTGGGGCCTGGAGCAGCAGGCAGGGGCAGGGCTGGTTTGTGTCTTTCCAGGCTGCTGTTACTGTTAAGGCCTCCTGGCTTTCACGACTCAAGTTCACCCTCTCCAGCACACTGACCTGCTCTCCCTGACCATCATACCCTCCTTGCTGGAAATGGCCACAGTTTTACTGACCGAACCACGGACAATGAGTGCCCACACTGCTGACGGCTATTTCCTTTTATACACATGCCCTTTGCCCTTACATTATTCTTTTCAATTCGGCCAGCAAGGGACCTTCATTCTATTCAATGTTTATGCAAAGTGGAAATCAACTTCTTTTCTGATTATAAAGTAATATATGATTATTGTTTTGGGGGAATTAATAAATTATTCTTCAAGTAGCGATCTCCAAGAGTCTTTATAAATGTATAGCTTTAAGCCTCTCGTAGACATGCTTTCATTTCTTAAAATTTTTGTTTTTCTTCTGCACTTAAAATATTTTCCACAGATGTCCACTGATGGATAACCAAAATGTGGTGTATACTTATCATGGGTAGTTATTGCTCAAAAATGTCAAACAACTTAGACAAATAAGTAGAAAGAGAAACGGCCCGTTTTGCCCTTCTCCTTCCCTGACCATCAAGGCCTATACATGTTGCCAGATTCTTTGTATGCGCATTTAACACACAGACATGCTTCTAGAAACAAAAAATGAGACTATTTTATATACAACCTGCCTTTTCCCATTTAACAGCATATTATGGTCACTTTTTTCACATCAGAATATATAAAAGCACCACATCCTTTTATTTTTTAACAGAGTACTAGGTAAATGTTTAGTATATTAATGATGAAATATTTGTTAATTAACTGATTGGGCTGCAAATCTTGTATAAGTGGCAGTTTAGTCTGTTAATGTAATCAATGATTAGCATGTAAAATCTTTAGGAGAAGGTTGAAGTGCGTTCAATTCTACCCTGTGGATGTTTGAAGCTACAGCTTAGGATCAGTTGGGTTTTGCCTCCCAACCAAGACTCTCAGATCAGTGTGGGAGGTTCTTCCTCCTCTCAGAACACATTCTGATGGTCAGGTACCATGCTGAGCCTCTGAAATAACAGTAATAGATGGTTAATTTAACCACCTGGTTTTTGCTTTGTCTGAAAGCCTTGCATGGGTGTTTCTTGGGAAGCAGACATTTCGATGGAGGAGCTTGTCTTCCCAAGTGTAAGGTCCTGGTGACTGTGGCTTACCCCTATGCACTATTTTGGTATCGGCTAACTGATCCATGATGGTAGTTAGGTCACAGATCCGGTGTCTGGAGACAGCTTGCTCTGAAGGCCGTTTTAGAATCCTTGTGATATTAACTCTGACCATTTTTTCTTATACTAAGAAACTGCAGTTGCCAATACAATTAGGGGCAACTGATAAAAGGGATACATTTCTAAAATCATTTCTCAAGGGAAAATTACTATTAAAGTCTGCCATTGGCAGCATATGAGCTTCACGTCCCTTTCAATAGTCAATTCCAATAACACTATGAAAAGCTGATGGGAAATCATTATTGGTTAGATGAAGAAGGAAGGAGGTCAGGATGGTTTAATTTAGGTAATATATATCCCAGAAGCAGACATATAAGTGAGCAGTTAATAATCAATACATTCATACCAACACAGGAGGATTGGTGGAAATAAACTGCCTAGAGTTTCCATCCCAAAAGGAGAAATCACTCTCTGTTTCTTTATGAGGCTTAGGTGGACAGCTTGAAATCTTTGCTCTTCTCTGTAACATTCTTGATTTTAACTCTGATATTTGTTTGCTCACATGAAAACAACATTTCAGCTAGATGACCTTTTTTGATTAAATTAAATTAAAACAAGGAAATCTTTTATTTAGAAACATTTGTGGCAGAAAACTAAAATTAGATCTAGAAGACATTTGTAGATGGTACAAATAGAGGACTTTGAGATCACACTTTCATTTCCTCTTAAATTTATTAAAAGCACACATTTTGCTCACATATGCTCAGAATTATGAAGAAATATTGTTACCTTTATTCTCTTTTTTTACTAATTCATTCATAAATACTTCCTTCACTTTTTGGCATAAAGACTCTTTATCTACTTCAGCATTGATTTTTATCAAAATATTTTCCGGTTCCGAAAACCATTGCTGCAATAAGGGCCAGTTGTCCAAGAAACCTATAATTCTATGAAATCAAAGTATTACATAAATATTACACAATGAATGAAATATTTGAGTAACGTTAAGCATGATTTATTGGACATGCGTAATGAAAACATAAGCTGCCCACATAGTTAAATCTGAAAGATCAACCTGAAGAACTCTACAGGCAATGGCAGAATATTCATTTTAAAGAAGAAATTATTTAATGCCTTCAAGCCATACTTTTGAAGTACGTGAAGGAGTAAACAAAGATTTGAACATGGAATTATTTCAGGAAAGCTCTAGCGGTAGTTCGGCTCTCTAAGTGAAAGTCTAAGGAAACGTCACCGGCACTCATAGTGGAAGGACCAAGCTCACGTCTGATGGCAGCTACAGCCTGAGCCACCTACGTCATCTGCTTTCCTCTTAGGGGCAGAAATCGAAGGTAGAGATCTTTGAGGAAGAGGAGATAGCAGCTGCTTTATATAAGTCAAATATATTCTTGGAACCGGTCATGAAGCTTTGCTGTCTTCCCTGAAAGAGGACAGGCTTAATGTCGCTCAAATGACCTGTCCCTGTAAATCACTGTACTTCAGACTCCTCCAGGTTTCAAGAAATTGTCTAAATTTTCTCTTCCCATAAACAGATTGCACACAATCAGAGGAATAGTTTCTTTTTTTTAAAGCTTAACTTATTCTTAGCAAAACAGAAGTACTTTTAGAACTATACTCTGTAGTCTGATGTCCAGGTCTTTAAATTTCACGATCTTCATTGGCACTTGCTGAATAGGGACTGAATTAGGGACTGAATTAGGATTCCATATAATGAACTAGTAAGTTCACGTAACCACAGAGGGAAGAGCTGCCTGCTTTAATTCTTTCCTCCTGGGTCATGGTGACTGGCGCTCTGACTCTGAAGACAAGCACATAGATATTTCACTCAGCATCAAAGCTACTTAGTTTTGTTTTACCTGTAAAAGACTTCATGTTAGGAAATTCATCTTTTTCCTAGGTCTGATGGTCACAAAGTGACTAATTGTCAGTTGTAATTCAAAGGACAAGAAGCAGGACATTGAATTTTAAACTCACCTATGCTGTATTTGGTCTCTTAAATTCTGGTCATCATTCGAATCTTGGTTCTTAGCAGCTACACGTTGATTGATGTCTTCGTGAAGAGTTT
The DNA here is from genome assembly GCF_022682495.2 of Desmodus rotundus. NCBI lineage: Eukaryota > Metazoa > Chordata > Mammalia > Chiroptera > Phyllostomidae > Desmodus > Desmodus rotundus. The sequence continues at coordinate 200,304,994 of NC_071387.1, read as the reverse complement.
TAGTCAGAAATTCTTTAGCTATGACATGAAAATTACTTAATTGGACAATTTGCGAAATCAGTCAAAGTTGCAGTAGCATTGTCAAAACGTACTGATACAAGAGATTCAAATAGATATATGGTCCTGCCTTTTAAATGTTTAATAAGATGTTGAATGAGTGTAGTTTGGAGAATCAGAATTTAAATTTTCCTTGGAAATTGGAGAAAATGTAAAACACAACGTTAAAGAGGAATTGTGGTTTTAATAGAGAGGTCTCAGGACTACCTATGAAGAGATGAGAATGAAAATGATGGGTCTTCGTGAATAACAAACTAGGAAACAATGAGAAAGTTGCCACCATGATGTAAAAATTAAGAATGAAGTAACAAGGTGCACATAAAGTCAAATATGCATCAAATTATTCATCAGTATTATTTTACAACACAATAAAGTGATTTACCTTCCTTTCTAGACTTTATGATCTTTCCCTATGGAATAAATATAAAGGAATAGACCACAAGAGACCAAATACAATAACAAAAACAATCACAACAGCTCTGATTGAGTCCTATTCAGGATTGATAGCATAAAATCCAGAATACTCACGAACTTAGAATAAATGGAAAATCATAGAGGGAAAAGAGCTTTGAACTACATGTTCAAAAAATTAGAATTTTCCACTCTATGAAAGAGAACATTAAAGAGTGAATAAATTAATAGTGTTCAGGAAAATGAAGGACCATCGCAGGATGTAGCAATCAATCGCTCTCCACCTACATTCGCGGTCGAAAAAGAGGAAGTGGATCTAGAACACAGAATACTGCTTGCAGGTTATTTATTCAACTCAAAGGTTACTGACATTAGCAATGGGTGACTGAAGAAAATTGTGGGGGCTTTTCTCAGGAGATGCTGTCGCGGCCACTTTCTCGTGTTTGTCAGGGACTTTAGCACACGTCCCCCCAGCCGCGCCCAGGCATTGACCCCTTGCCATTCTCTCTGCTCCCGCACTCACTACCATGGCCGTGTCCTGGATTTTGTGATCACCTTGAATGGCTCCATCCCTGCTGTCTTAATGACTTTCACTCCTACTATCTGTCAAACACTCCCATGTAGCCAGTAAATCTCTCTAACACCAGCCAGTCTCTTAATGTCCTTTTCCCCCAAGTTACCAGCATTATTCTGACTTCACTTAATTTTCTAGCAAACCAGAATTGCTTGGTTGAACCTTCAACTTCTTTCCCTTATCTTATAACTTCAATTTTGTGTCTCTTGGCTATACCAGCTTTAGACGACATTCATCTCTGTTTCCAAGACTTACACTAACACATGTAGACATCTTCAAAGAAAAATATACAACCCTGTGACTTGTAACCACACTAATTCCATGGCTTAAAGATCACCTGAGCTCTTTGATACCCATGTGCTCTTTTCTCAAAGAGAGAAAGAGAGAGAGAGAGAGAGAGAGAGAGAGAAAACTAAAGAAATGATAGTAAATAACCTTTTGCCATGGCTGTCCACTTTCTTACAGAGATAAACACCTTGAAAGCTGTCTCCACTCACTCTCTACCCACCTCCCCAATTCCCATTCATGCCCCAGCCACCGAGTCCCTCCTTCCTTCTCCACTTCTCCTTTGAGACCCGCCTCAGTCCTGCCACCAAGCCATCAAGGCCAGTGGATCAGTTTCAGTCCTTATATATTTATCTGTCACATTTATAGGTAAAATTTAGCACACAATTCTTAAATACTTTTACACATATTTTGTTGGGAACCACCCTGTCTGGTTTCAGAAGCTGTAACTCCCCATGGCTAAGGCTGAGTAAGAGACCTTGGGACCATAAGCCACTAAGGAGACAAAGCTTATCTTCCCAGCTGGGACACTGCCTCTGCCCCCTTTTACTTCACCTGCTTGGCCCCAGGCAGGTGATTGGTTAGCCAATGATGGGTAAGATTCCTCAAAGGAGGCGTGACCTAAGACAGGCACGGTCATGATGGAACCATCAGGGAAGGACTTGGGGGGCTATAGAAAAAGGGGGTGATGGACCCTCACCCCTGGGCTTTGACATAACCTGAGTCCTCATTCTGTCTTCGAGAAGTCTCCTGATCTCTTGGCTGCCTTACTTCCCCTGCCTGACTTAAGCCTGAAACAATGCTGGAGGGCAGTGCAGCCCTGGGCAGGAACAAGCAGTTCCCTGGGGCGATCAGGCCTAAGAAAGAATGCATAAAATCCTGTGAAACCTGCTTTGTTAAGTATGTCCTCAATTTTCTGATAAGGGTCCAAGCATGAAATGAGTTTGTTTCCCAAAGTTTTATGGCCCTTTAGCTAACTGACCCTGACTCAGAATAAGCCCTCAGAGTTCTTTGAATGTTATGTATTGTTTGATCATTATTGCCTGACAATGATGAATGAGGACCTTCCTTGATGTAATGCTCCCAGAAAGCAATAAAAGCCTGTGCAGGCAAGGGTCGGGGCACTCTCTCACTCAGAGAGTGGCCGTGCTGTCCCTTTTCTCTGCAGGACTTCTGCAGTCCCTGTGATTTTGTTTCTCGCATCCACAACACTGCGGACATCGCTGGCCGGAGTCTGCATCAATATTCCATTATTTTATAGACACAGAAAATTTGTGAAGCAGGATTGTAATTCCATAACTGGCCCCAAAGTGCACTGTTCATAAATGACAGAGAAAAGATTTGATTCCAGTCAATCTGGCTCCAGACTCTGGACGTCTTTTTGAATTATAAGGTATTTATTGAATTGTACCTACCAAACAGAATGCATACATCAATATACAGCCCCGCGACCTCACAAACTGAAGATGGCACCCAGATGAAGAAACAGACATGTTTCTTTTCAGTCACTGTTGCACAAGGTGAAGCATCTGGGGGCTGCACTCGCCGTCTCTCTGTGTCTCACCACATGGTGAACACTACTGCTCCCCCGCAGGCTGGTGATGGCTCAAGGTACCGGCTAAAAACCCAAGCATAGCCTCCCACTCTTCCATTCTGACAGTTCCTTACTCCCACATTGGATGTCCCCTTTCCTCAGGTGTCCCTTGTCTCCTGCCTGCTGGCTTTCAGTCTGGTCCATTCCTCTCTGCCTGGCCCTGGCTGGACTGATGTCCAGCCTTCGGGCTCACCTGGCTTTGGCTGTAGGCTGCTTCCTTGTGGTGCTGTTCTTCCTGCTTCTCCATGGACCCCAAGCATTGTAGGGAGGCATGCTGCACCAGACCCTAGGGACCCCCAGCCAGGGCCTCAGGACCCCAGCCCCCACCAGTCTGGAAGGAGGAGAGTACAACACCCTTATTTTGACAATCTGTCTTCCTTTTGATTATGAGACGCCACTCACCCTGGCTTTCTTCCTTTCTCTAGAGCTCCTGCTTCTGAGAAGTTCCTTTGCTCTTCCCATTAAATTTTCACGTTTTCTTGGGTTTGAATATTTTTTAAATTATATTTTTCTTTTTAGATGATCTATCCTACCTTCAAGTCTATAACTTTAGTGCACATTTTCCTCCTGACAACTAGACTCATTTATAAAACTGTTCTCTGACATCTTAGCTGCAAAGCCCCACAGGCACTTTGAGCTCAGTATATTCCTAAGAGACTCTTATGTGTTCTTTCCATACTCTCTAAGCGAGCGGTATCATCATTCAAAAAACTGAGCAACTCAGAAACTCAAAGTCATCCTGTTCTCCCTGTGCTGCATCCCCCAGCCCACCTGATCACTGCGTTTAGTGGTTTTTCTCCTAAGTACGGCTTGAACTTGACTCTTCCTATCTTGCTTCTTACAGTTGTTTTATTGCCTTCATTGTTTTTCAGGTGGTGATAGTTTTCTAACTCATTTCATTGCTTCTAATCTCATTCCCCTTCCAATGAAGCCAAAATGATATGAAAAGCATATCTAATTGCATTAAATCTCAGCTTTAATATAATGCATTGACTTCACTTGGCTTCAGGATAAAGTCCAAGCCAGGGGCAAGACTCTTCATCTGGCCTCTGTCTAGTCTCCAGGCTTTTGTCTGCCGCTCCTCTATGGCTTACTCCCTCCAGCCTTACTGTGCACTTGCTGTTCTCTAGATGGACCACACTAACCTACCAAGGCTTGCAAGTGCATTTCTATTTTCCTCCCTTTCTTGGTCTGCCTGACCTCCCTCCATGCTGGGCACACCTGTTATTGCACAGCACTGACTATATTATAATAAGCATCTTACTCTGTTTCTTCTCATGCCACGCTGTGAACTGCTCGAGGGTAGGGACTTGCCCTTCACTTCTGTATTATCAATTCCAGGCACATTATAAATGCTAAATATTTACCAGTGGTGCATTGTAGCTCCCATCCCTCTACCAATGACACCCGACAGAACTTTCTGAGATGATGGAAACCTTCTACATTGGTACTGTCGGATATGGCAGTCACTAGCCACCTGTATACATGAAATGTGCCCAGTGTGACTGAGGAGCTGAATTTTTCAATTTATTAATTTTAATTAATTGAAATAGCTACGTGTGCCTAGTGGCCGTCATGTGGGACACAGCTCTGTACTGTGTAACCCCTTGGTTCTTTATCTACAGTTTCCTACAAACTCTTGGAAGACAGGATATAGTTCTTCTTGTGCCTTGCACAGCATGCAATAAAAAATAAATGAATCTGTGAGTGAACAAGCTATTGTAGAAGGATAGAGTCTTATCTGCACAAAACAGTTTAGGTGGGTTTTTGCCTAGGATAAGGAGAGTATAATGGCAAAATGATCTCTCAAAAGCCATTCAAATCTTATACTTTAAGAAAGAAAAATCTTAAGATATAAAAGAGTAATACTTTTTCTTAACTGAAAATACGTGACCGTGAAAGCCGCGGACTGATTTTCAAAGTCGTGGGCACTTATTCAGCACACTCAATTCTAACCCAAACTAGTGCGAACCATCAATTCAACGCCTTCATACTAGTTTCCATGGTTCAGACAGTCCTGACTGAGCTATTCATTCAGTTCACTTCAGGCCCCAAAACATACAATATTAGAAATATAAGATAAAAAGGAAAAACATCACATTATGCTTTAATACCAATTTCTAAGAGTAGAAACAAAGATTATTTACATATATATAAATATAATATTTGACAAAGGAGAAAGTCTCCCTGGAGTAGTGGAGAAGGGGCCTTTTTAAACCTAGTTGTAAGTCAAGGCTCTAGAATTAAGAAATGAAATTATTATTATTATTTTATTTTATTTTATTTTTTATTGTTATTCAATTACAGTTGTATGCCTTTTCTCCCCATCCCTCCACCCCACCCCAGGTGAACCCACCTCCCTCCCCCCTCTCCACCCTCCCCCTTGGTTTTGTCCATGTGTCCTTTATAGTAGTTCCTGTAATCCCCTCTCCCCACTGTCCCCGACCCCACCCCCCACCCCCGCTCTGGCTATTGTTAGATTGTTCTTAACTTCAATGTCTCTGGTTATATTTTGTTTGCTTTTTTCTTCTATTGCTTATGTTCCAGTTAAAGGTGAGATCATATGGTATTTGTCCCTCACTTCCTGGCTTATTTCACTTAGCATAATGCTCTCCAGTTTCATCCAAGAAATGAAATTATTTAGATGCTAATATCAGCTTTGACAAATTTACCACAATTACTTCCTATATAATTTTGATAGGGAACTGAAAGAACTCAAACTGGATTGAGTTGGATTTCTTGAAAGGTTTTGCCAATTGGTTTCCCTCTGTTTTTTGAAACACACAGGCAATGTTCTTCCTATGGAGCCACAAGAGGGTAGGCCAGCCCTCTGGGGTCCTAGCAGGGTCATAATCAGCTTTCAGGGATCCTCTCACCCACAGATGTCTGTGTGCGCTTTACAACCTACTTTCAAGTCAGATTTATCTTGAGTTCAGAGCCCTGTTCTGCCAGCAGATGGCCATGGATCGGCAGTGTCCTTAGCCAGCCCTCCACTGTCCCCCAAACAGGAAAGGGGAGTTGGCTGGACCACCAGAAGCCTCACTACTGACCGCGTGACTCCTCCTCCTTTGTGTGGATGGAAGTGCATTTTCCCTTTTGCAATGTGATGAACAGCAGCCAGTTTATGCTACGAGGCTCAATAGCTGAATGAATATCTAATGGCTCTGTCATTTTATTGAAGTAAACAATGAAAGGAAGATCTTGAAATTAAGCCAGCTCAAAGCAAGGATGAGCATGGCCCTTTTCTCCACATCCTTGTCAACACTTGTCATTTGTGGACCCATTCTGACAGGCGTGAGGTGCTAGCTCATTGTTTTTATTTGCATCTCTCTGATGATTGGTGATGCTGAGCATCTTGTCACATGTCTATTGACCATCTGTACATTCTCTTTGGAGAAACGCCTATTTAGATCCTCTGCTCATTTTTTAAATTGGATTGTTCTTTTGTTTGTTTGTTTGTTTTTGGTGGTGAGTAGTATGAGTTCTTTATAAATTTGGGTATTAACCCCTTATCAGATGTGTCCTTGATGAATACGTCCTTCCATTTTAGTAGGTTGGGAGTATCTTTTGTTATTCACAATAAGACCTTTTTCAACCATGTCTGAGCTTATGGTAATGGGGTGACTCTTGGAGGTTGGGGTCTGGTTGCCAGATAATCAACCATATTGTGATTAGAGGGCTAAAATTTTCAGCCCACCCCTGGTCTCTAGGGAGCAGAAGACTGAGCCAATGATGATGTCCAATGATTTAATCAGTCATGCCTCCATCCTGGAACTTCCCTAAAAACTCTGAAGAGGGGGCCTGAAGAGCCTCTGGGCAGGCGAAGGCACCCAAAGGCTGGGAGATGGCGCACTCCAAGCTCCACAGGGGCCCTTCCAGACCTTGCCCTATGTACCTTCACCTGGCTGTTCCTCTGTATTCTCTATAATATCCACTTATAATAAACTGGTAACAGTAAAGAAAGTGTTTCCCTGAGTCCTGTGAGCCATGGTAGCAAATTATCAAACCTGAGGAGGGGTCATGGAAACCCCCAGGTTTGTAGTCAGGTTGGAGAGAAGTGATGGTAACCTGGGGACCCACTACTTGAGGTTTGCATCTTAACTGGGGGCCGTTTTTTGGGACTGACTATGCACCAACTCCAGAGAGGTCATGCCAGAAAAAGAATTAGATTTTAGGATACCCGGTATTTTAAAGAAATTTAAATTGTGAACAAGATCATCAAAAAATAACATAAAATGAAATGAAATGAAATGAAAAAGAGGCATCCAACTTACTCATGATGTCATTCATGCGATCCAGCGAGGAATTGTCGGAAATATCTAACAACATGACAAAGTCCAGCGCAGCAGGGGGAGGAGGCACTTCTTTGGTGGCTGTCGGATCGACAGCCAATGCATGTCTTTGGGCTTTCTTTCTCTCCAGCTCCATGAGGGTTCGGTTGCAGCCCGTGAGCGCTTCCTCCAGAAGCCTTGCTTGGTTCAGCGTCATGGGAAAACCATCGAGGACCCAGCCTTGATCCACCGGTATCTGACTGAACGAAAAGTGGACAAACCATGAACATTTCAGTAGACATGACTACTTTGGAAATAATAATACAATCAATCTTGCCTTTATCATTCTTTCAATTTCATAATAATCTCCTCCTGTATGAATTTTATTTCTTTATAGTTAAAGTTAGGTTAACTAATCATTCACTTGCTTACAGTTCTTCTGTGGGTGCCTGCTGCCCACCAAATCTATTCCAGAGGCCATAACATGGTATTTAAAACTAACTGGACACAACTTACTTACCTATTACATCTTCTTCCCATAACGTTGAGCCATTTACTTCAAGTAAACTGATCTCCTCACTGTTATGTGAGTATGAATTAGGATGAATTGCATTTTTTAGCCTGTGTTCACAGGCAGTTTCTCCTTTGAACCCATTCATTTGTCTATACGCAGTGGGATAACACATCACAGGGGGCTTGTGAGAATGAACTAAAATGCTACGTTTAAGATCCCAGCACAGAGGTTAGCACGTGGTGGACACTCACAGTGCCAGCCTGGGAACTTCTTCCTACCCCTCCACCCCAGCCAGCATGGAGTCACTCCATCAGGTGATAGAGTCACCACCGCCTGATCCGAACTCCTCTGGCTCTCATTCACTTCACCATGCAACTGGTAAGTATTCTATTGCAACTTAGAAAAATTCAAGTGAACCTTAGTTATCTGAATTAAATTATGAGTTGGGTAAGGCCCCTCAATGCAGCATCCTTTATAGAGAATGGGTGCTCTAAGAATTATTTTAGCTCTCTAAATTGGAAAACAACATGAAAGAGGCATAAACGTCAACTTTTCGCTTCTAAACCTCTAATTTACACAAAATCGAGATTTTGGTGTTTGGATTAAAAGTCATGGTCTTGTTCCTTTCTCTGTTAGAACTATGAAGAGCAGGAAAAGACTGCATTTTTGCTTTTATAACTTGTGCAGAATGTGGCGAAGCACTCTGCCTAATGGGTTTGTGGCTCTGCTGGCCTAAGATGAAGTTCCCTGAGCACCTCCCCAAGCCTAGGTGGCCTCCCCTCCACCCACAGTCTCACAGCCACTTCAGAGGGAAGAGGAGGTCAAGGCCACACTTGTTCAGCTGCAGTATGAGGACACCAGGCGACGTGGAGTGAGAAGGCCTGGGCCTAGGCTCTGCCTACACTGCCAACCAGACCCGTGACTAGATTGCCTCCCTGAACTGCCACGTGCCTTCCTTTCCGCATTGCAAAGGGATGGATTTGGATTAGATGAAAGAATTTCAAAGGGACAACAGCCCTGGGAAGGTGGCTCAGGGGCAATGGGATGGTGGGGGGAGGGTAGTGAAGTTTGATGGTAGTGGTGTGCGGACATGCTAGTTCCCCTGAAGCCAAAGCTAAGATCTGCTTTATAGCTCCCCACCCCCAATACAGTTTGTTTCAACAAGAAGTCCCACGGGTAAAACACATTTTGTTCCACTTCTGAGAATGAGATCCCTTCTAGCTCTGAGGGGGAGCATCCTCGTGACCCGATTTCTTCAGCGTGGCATTCAAGAAGAAAACATTCCAAGACACAGCACAATGGAGAGGCAACTTAAGCCATTGATGAGGTCTCAAGAGAACACTAAAGTGGGTGGGGGTTCCACTCAGATGCAGGGCAAAACCTCCCCAAAACCTCCTTCCCTGCCTCCCTCAGACTCACTGCTTCCCACACAGCACAGTTACCCCAATTCTAAGTCCTCACCCACTCAAGCTCTCTGAGCTCTTCTCAGTAGCCTTTTCGATTCTTTCCCCCCATCCTGCTAAGCCTCATCTATTTCTTATATATATCAGCAGAGCCTCAACGGCTTCTTTTAATTTGTCCTTTTTCTGTATTACTAAGGAGGGCCAAGGAGAATCCTTTATCTTTAGAAAGAAGGAAGATTACAGAATCACAGCCTATTTTGACTTTTATTCATCCCCTATCACATGTCACCTCTCTGCTATGCTCACAATTATCTCTTGCCTGTGCAACTCTACTTTCTCACTGCTCTCCTCCCCATCACTGACCAGCCTTTGGATCCCTGGGTTCACCCCTTCCTTCTGAAACCCAAAATGAGGAAGCTCATTGGCCTGTGAGACCACAGTTTGGGTTTCTCCCCTCCATAACATGTCCCTTGGCTTTTCCAAGTAGAATCTGGTTTCTCCTCAAATTTCCCACTTGGAATAGCAACTGACCTGAATTCGCATCTGGGTGAACAAAGGTGTTGTTGCTAAAGGGGGAAGTGAAATATAGGCATGTAAATCACAAAATATATCTCGGTCTTGCTGTATGTTTTCTTATGTAGATAAGTAGTGTTCATTAGACATTAAAAATAGTTCTATATTAATTTTGTACATCTCTACATGATAGAGAATATATTAAATAGATAAACAAAAACACATACTTTATAGCATTTACCAGGATGTTAACTAGCAACACGTCAGAAACGCTCTTTCCTTTCTTCAGCATCTTTTCTGATTTCGCACCAAGCTGAGCACGCACCGTGAGCTGTGAAAATAAATAATGGGTGGCAAGGTATAGCTAATTTAAAAGTCAGATTCCAAATATTTGGAGGAAAAAACCATTAAATGGTCATATTCTCTGGTGAAGACACCAATCATTTGTGATAATTTTGGTGCCCTCCATGAATTTTAGAAAAATGTGTATGCAGATTTTGAAGTTCTTCCTATGTGACTTCCTCCCTTTCAACATCTTCCTGTTTAATTTTCAGCATCCCAAACCTCATCCTCAAATACTTCCAGTCAAGAAGAATGAGGCTTTCTGATTGGTTCTAGCTACTCCTACCATGCAGATGGGGCATGCCTCTGGGATAACCGGCAGAAACACGGCCCTTGTCCTGCAACGCTCTCTTCATTCTAGGTCACAGTCCACATATCTTCTTTGTTTTGTTGCTTGCTTGTTCGCAGCTTTACTTACCTGCCACCTGCTTTGGTCCTCAAATAATAAGCTTTTCTCTTTTGCTCAGCCTTAGAATGCTCTCTAAGAATGTTACCTTCGAATGGGCTGGCCCAACAAAGCTACCCTCCATCAACAGCAACTTTCCTAGTGCCTGTTCTTGACTCAGCCACCAGAGTGAGCATTTTATGTAGAATGACATTACATCTCTGCTCCAAACCTTGCAAAGACTCCTCCTTTTGCTCCAAATGCCCGAATCATTGCCCATAAGGCCCCAGCTGACCTGAGTCTTGACCCTCCCAGTGCCTCTCTCTCTGCTCATCCCTCATTCCTCTCCCACCTTGGTGCCAAGCACCTTTCTGCTTCATTGTTGTCATCCAGCTGTTCTCGCTGCCTGAAATGCTTCCCCAGGTCTGGCTGGCTGACTCTCTCAATCTGCTCTCAGCCTGCGGAAACTTCACTTTCTCAAGGAGGCTGACCCCATGTGAGACAGCAGCCTGCCCTTTCCCCTCGACCTGTGCCCCTGATCCCCTAGCCTACTCCACTCCTTACCTTACTCCTCTCTCCTGGCACCATCACCATCTAATGGATTGTAAAGCGGTAATTCATTCATTTATGTGTTTGCGCTTCTATTATCTGTTTTCCTCTAGGAAAATGGAAACTCCATAAAGCCCAAGAACTCTGTCTTTTTTGTTCAGAGATAGATCCCAAATCATTACAACAGTGTGTGAAACAAAGTGTGCCCTTTGAATTGAACTGAATGCGGAATTTTGGGGACTTGCAACTCAATAAATGTAAATATAAAAATATACTTAGTCTTCCTGGTAATCTGCATTTCAAACACATAGAGTAAAAGTTACAAGTTTCCCTTTATCGCTTTCTCTAAACCCTCTTCTCTCCCTATTGGTCACCATGTTTAGCGTTTGATGTACATCCATTCAAAACCTTTTCTTTCTTTAAACAATTTTAAAATTTAAAATATTATAAAATTGTTTTCTATTTTAAAATGCATAATAAAAGTAATCATATGTAATAAAATAAAGTAGATGAAATTCCACTTGATTAATCTGGCCATTCTGTTTGATGACAAAAAAAATGTTTCCATTTATAGTAAAGCAATGCTATGTATGGAAAGATTAATTGCCATTAAAACAACAGTGAGTGAATTGTTGTAAACATTTTTTAAGAGATAAGGAAAATATTCTGTAGAGTCACCAGTAAGGCTAAGGGTTAATTCTGGGAAAATTCTTTAAAAGTAAAGAGAGTCTGAGAGAAAATAAAAGTCATAAATTAACTGGTAAAGAACAGCGCGTTAATGAAAATCTGGCATTAAGTCTAAAATTAAAAAATGTGTTTACTTTTTTACTTGGCAAAACTGAATATCAATTTCCACTGCTTCAGATATAAAGAATATTAATAATGTAAAGAATAGCACATATTAGCTGATGTTTTACCATCATATTTACTTCAAACCAAAGAGAAACACATTGGTGTTTCATGCCACTTGAAGACACATCAAAAATCAAGGAATCGTGACACGTTTCAATATGCTAGTACCCAAAATCAGATCACAATACTTACTTGAGAGAAACTATCACTTGGTTGGACTTCTTCAGCCTTTGGTGTTTTACTGGTATCAGCACCTAGCAACAGGAAAAGTGGCAAGAACAAACTCCAGTGTCTGCCCGTCTAGGGTGTGGGACAAGGGGGTCGTTGGACCCGGCCCTGCCTGAGCCACTCTGAGGAAGGAAGTAATAGAATCACCACAGCCTGCTTGTCATCCTCACTCCAGCGTTAAGATCCCGGCCACCGTGCGGCTCGGCGTTTCCTGCCGCCTTCCCTCCAGTGTGGCCCACTCAGGACAGTATCTTTAGAAATACTTCAACACTGTTGAGGGTTGTTTTTCGGAAAACAAGCCAAGTTTCTCAAGAAATGTTAAAAGTTTAATTCTTTACATTTTATGTTCCTGGATTATCTAGTTATAAGTAACAAACAAAGTCTAAAAGTAGAAAGAAAACTCTAGAAGCCACACGAGATTTGGGTTAAATTCAAAGGATAAATACAAAGTTTTCAAAATCTGTTTATAATTAGTGTACTTTTGTAATAAAGTAGGTTATACAGTCTTAGATTAAAAACCAATTAAAAAATCTGGAAGAAACAAAGAAACTAAAATAAGGGGAAGATTAACTCCTTTTGTAGGATGGAAAACTTGACTGCTTTGGGGGAGTGGTACACCCCTAGGGAATCCCACACTGCCCACTGGTGATGGCAAGAATGGTGATGGCAAGAGGGGTCTGAACATTCTGGAACACGAGGGAACTATTGGACAGGGCAAGGCCTTCACTAGCACAAGTAGAAAATATTTTTAAGACTTGAAAGTGTTTTCTATCAATGGTTCTACCAAGGACCTGAAGGACTGAAGACCAGCTCTCTAGGGAGGTGGCTGTTTATTAGGTTTGGGGAGCTTGCTTCTATCTGTGTTGCCCAAGGTTAGGAATACACTGTGTCATCTAAGCAACCACTGTTCAGGTGTGCTGCAGAGACCAGACCCTGCAGCCTCCCCCAATGCCGTGGACAGAGCAGTAGCATGCAGAGAGCACCCCGACAGCACCCCTCACCCAGACCTAGGCAGGAGAGGGCGAACAATGAGGCCCTGCCTCCCTGCAAAGCCAGGAAGGAGGAGGATGGTACATCCAGGTGGTTTTTGTAACCACACAACTGAGCAGCTATAGCACTTGAAGGAGTGGGAAAGACGCCTTAGCATTCTTGTCTCTTATCCCCACTGTGGACAGAGGTGAGGGGAGTCTGTATCCCTCTTGCTCTGTCTGTCAAATGGCCACGCAGACAACTGCGTGACACTCCCTTGCCTCTCCTTTCTTCTCCTGGAAGCGTGTTTGTGCTCACAAACACGTGCTTCCTGTTTGTCCGTCCCTCTGATGTCAGTGCTGGATGATCTGTGTTGATACTTTACTTACTAAGTATAGTTTTATCTTCTCTTTCTGGTAATGCCTCATATGAAACTGAATCAGCTGGAAATTTATTTTGCAGATCCTTTGGGGAGAAAACACACACATGAACAGGTTTTTAATATTGTTATATTTTAAAGGCATTCTTAATTGTATTTCTTTAAGTAAGGTTTGAAAATTTGTGCTGTTTTGTCTAAAACATAAATGATATTGAGAGAGGCTGACTAATTTCTAGAAGGAAACGAAGTTTAATGATAACAGCACTTATGGAAACACACTGTAACCTGTGGTGGAATGTCTTTCAATTGGCCGTCAGCTACTCTGTAAAATAGAGCAACTGCCATTTTGAACATGCCCTGGAAGCTGAGAAGGAGGTAGAGTTTACGGAAACCCATCTTAGGAAGATCAGCCCTGAGGCGTCAGGCATGGCCAGCCATAAGGGAAATCAGGACAGACGTGTGCATTATCCGGCACCCTAAAGGTTGGATGATGGGGAGCAGCACCACATGGAAGACAGAGCCGCCCACAGCAAAGAAAACTTCCAGTTATTTTCAGAATTCATGGTTAAATGATGCTTATTTTGCAGTTCATGCAAATGATCTGAATTAGACTCTTTGTGAATTTATTCCATTTTGGAGACAGCATAAGGTAGGGGAAAGAGTAGTGGACTTAGAATCTGGGATCCCTATCACAGCCTAGACATTAACAAGCCTTCGGACCCCAATAAAAACAAGCTTAGGGCTCCTACTGTCACCCTGATAAAATGTGGATATTGGACCACATCGTGCTTCTCTAGGTGGGGCCACACCCTCTATTTCCTTCCTTAGAATCGTCATGCAATAATGTAGCAAGTTCAATACTGATAAGAATGTGACACTGGTGAACCACCTGGAGGCCTTCACCCCACCCCCACCTCCCCAAACTGAGATCTGTAAGGTTAGATCGGAAGTCTGCCAATGATGCCCCAAAGACCACATTATGGGGGGTGACTCTTTTATTATGGTCCACCGGCATATAAAACTCCACAAGACACCATTGTGAGCTTAGGAACTAAGCTGGGTGTTCCCCTCCACCCCTGTCCCTGCTCAGCCCTGGCACTGGCCTCGGGCCCCCACTAAATGAAGGGGACTCCTCTGTTGGCCACTGCTGGGCTGGCAGTAGTAGAATTTCTCTCTGGGAGCTGGTGACTTGGTAAACTCTCCCACAGTCCTCATACCCTATTCCCCTCCCACCCCTGACATTCAGTCCCTCCACCCCCTCACCTTCAGTGGCTCTTCCTTGAGAAGAAAGTCTCCAGCTGAAAGTGACTGGGCACAAAGCCAGCCCACCACCCTGGATGGCCCACTCAGGGAAACTGGTGGTGGTGGAGGGGGCAAATTTCTTTCTTATTATATAAGAACCCTACGCTACCCTTAATTTTGCCTTTTGGCCCACAAAACCTGAAATATTTACTCTTGGGACCTTTACAGAAAAGTCTACCAATCTCTAGTCTAGAAGATCTCTTAGATTCTACCTAGCTTCACATCTCATACGGGGAGGTGCATGAACAGTAACTAAAATCACACTCACCTGGCTTTCATTCCCGTGCAGATCAGGTCCAGCCATTCCTTTGACTTCACTCTGAATGGGTAGGGCCTCATGGGCTGCTTCTTTGTCATGAAATGCTTGGATAGCTTCTTGCAGAAGTGTGTCGATAGAGAGTACCCGAATAGGAAAGTCTAAAGTAAAAAAGGCAGTTTAGGAAATTGACATCACTGTCCTGGGCTGGCTTCCCCTCTCACACTGTCTTTAGGGCCCCCGAGAACTGTCTTCTGGATCAAGCTGCTTCTTCTTCTTCTTCTTCTTCCTCTTCTTCCTCTTCTTCTTATTGTTATTATTATTATTATTGTGTTAGAACTCACAGAACATAAAATTAACCATTTTAACCATTCTAAGAGACACGCTTCAGTTGTATTTAGCTTATTTGCAAGGTCATTCAACCATCACTGCTATCTCGTTCCAAAAAATGTTCATCCTCCCAAAAGGAAACCCATTAAGCAGTCACTTCCTATCTCCCTATCTCTATCCCTGCAAATAACTAGTTTGTTTTCTGTTTCTGTGCATTTGCCTATTCGGGAGATTTCATATGTATCAGTGGAATCATACAACATGTGGCCTTTTGTGTCTGATTTCTTTCACTTAGTAACATGTTTTTAAGGTTCATTTGTGTTGTAGCACATACAAGTATTCCACTCCTTCTTGTGGATAAATAACATTCCATCACATGGAATATTTTGTCATCCATTCACCAGTGATGGACATTTAGATCATTTCCAACTTCTGGCTATTATTAATAGTGCTGCTATGAACATTCCTACACAAGGTTGTTGTTATTTCTTTTTTGAACACTTGTTTCCATCCTTTTGGGTATATACCCAGGAGTGGAATTGCTGGGGTCATACGGCAATTCTTTGTTTAACTCACTGAGAAACCACCAAACTGCTTTCCACAATGGGTCTACCACTTTACATTCCCACAAGTAATGTTTTCCAATATCTCTACATCCTTACCAACACTTGTCATTTTTCTTTTTTAAAAAAATTACAACTCTTACAGTAAATGTGCGGTGGTATCTCATTGGGATTTTATCAAATGGCTTTTTAAGGAGGTCTTTTTTACACCTCAGTAAATGACCTGTGGCCCTTCTCTGCCTTGGGATGGTACCAAATGGACTGGCCTCGGTGCCAATCTTGAGCTTTGCAGTGAACACCAGTAATGATGTTGTATTAATGAATAAAAGTAATCAAACAGATGCAAACCTATGATTCTGCTTCTAATTGAAAAAAAAATAAAAGCTTCTACAGAACAAACCAAAGGCTCGTTAAAAACAGAGAACTCAACACACATGAAGAATAAAAAAAACTTACATTTTAAGTGGATTTCTCTTGTATGTGTGATAAATTATTAGTATCTTACTTCATCTATTAGTAAAGTAAGTAAAATCTACGGGGAAGAGTTTATGAGTTGTTACTTCTATTTACACCGCACATTATCATTGCAGAGCATCTCCCTAAAGCCAGGCTTGCCTGGGACAGTCGCAGTTTGCGACTCCACATCCCTAAGTGTCTCCCTTGGATAACAAAATATTTGATCATTCTAGTATAAAATTCTTGATGACAGATATTCCTATTGTGCAGCGGGTCCTCATGCATATTTTCTACAGGCGGAGCCATTTGCGGCTAGAGTCAATGCTGGTAGAACCTAATAAATACAAACATACAAAGAAATTATACCTCTTTCCAGAAGCTTTAGAACAGTAGTTTTTCCACTAAATGTTTTCCCCAAAATGCACCCTTTAATAGCAAATGAAGGCATTTCAGGTACTGTTGATTCCACTTGAGGGGGCAGAGATTTCTCAGTGAGTCTGTGAATCACATGGCCCAATATGCAGTTGTTGGAGGGCGGTGAGCGATCCACCATTTCTTCTGGTAACGCCCACTCTCCGACCATGTCCTACAAAACCAATGATGAAACAAACAGAAGAAATATTCTTAGAAGTGGAATTTAGGCATGTAAGAAATTTGAATATTGAAAGTAAATTCAAATTATAACAAACAAAAGCTAATCGGTACTTTAAATAATTAAATTACGTGAGTAATAACATGAATAATACTTTCATATTAGAGAGCAGAAAAATGAGCTCACCACATAGAAGTAAAAAAAAAAATCCATCCAACTCTAAAATTCTTAACAATTTACAAAAGCAGGCATACTGAGTTAACTAAGACAAATTGTAGTCTAGATTGAGCATTAATGATACTTAAATTGACACTATCATCAGTAAGCAGATAAAAGACAGTAATAGTTTATCTATCTTATACAAGTACTAAGCTTGCCTATTTTTTTAAAGACAGAAAGATAAAGAAAACTTTCATGCCCAATATGGTGTCTATGTTTAACTCCCAGTTTTTTTTTCAGGCTTATTGCTGAAATGATCAAACAATTAGAGGGAAAGGAAAAAGGGAAACTACAGACCACATTCTCTGAGCTCTTTGTAATGAAACTAGAAATTGATATTTGAAAGATATGAAAAAGATACTTAAAAATTAAAAGCATTCTTTTTGACTTATTCTTGATGTAAAGAAGTTAAAAAAGAACATTAAAACAATAGACTTGTTTTAAAAAAAAGAACATCAAAACAATAAACAACATATCTTATTAAAGATATGGGATGGGATCAAAATCTACTTAGAGGAAAATTCATAGTTCCTTGGCATGAAATGCCTTGACTTAAAATTTAAAAAGAAGGGAAATGAGTAAACTAAGCACTAAAATAGGAAAAAAAAACCCTTTAAAATAAATAAAAGAAATAGGAGGGAGGGACTCATAAAAATGGAAATTGATAAATTAGAGAGTAAACTATTGAGATACCTCGTATTGATACATTTCTAGAACTTGTCTGTGCTAATCCTGGTAATGAAATTGTTACTAGTTCTGGACAAAGGTGAAGAATAGCAAATATCAATTTTGTAACATAATTGGAAGACAGTAACATATTTTAAGGAGACTCAAAAATTTTAAAGAAAATGTTATGTATAACTTTAATAAGTTTGAATTTATTACTGTATGGTAAAAAAGATATTTTAGGAAAGTACAAATGATTAAAATTAATTTAAGTGAAATATTTGAAAAGATGAAAAGAAATGGAAAAGTTGTCAAGGAACTATATCTGTAGGAACCTTGAATACAATGATGGTTTACAGAAAAAAAAATTTCATTCCTTAATTAAGCAGAAATCTAAATGTTGTTTCATCTTCTGGAAAATGGAAGAAAACAGATACCTTTCCAGTCAAAAATAATTGACAAAAATAGCATCCAAAAAGAAAATTTCAAGCCAACCTCACTAGGAAATATTTTTTAAGAATCATGCCTACAATATTAACAAAATCAGCATTATATTAAGAGACAATAAAGATACTAATTGGCATTGACTACATACCATGTCTCATGTACTGTTGTTTTCATGTATGATCTCACATGGCTCTCACACAACTCTTACAGAAGTATTACTACCTTTCCAATACTGTAGAAGGAACACCCGACTATTAGAGAAGCTAACTTTCTTGCCTGGGCTCACAACCAATAGCAACGCAGATCCCAGAAACTGCTCATGACCTCTCCACCACGTTGGAGCTGATTCACCATGACTGAGTCAGAGTTCTTCCATGAATACAGGGAAGGATACATATTAGATAACCTATTACTATACCACCTTAATAGGCTAAATTTTTAAAAAATGTATGATCATTTTGACCAAGAAGCATTTATTGTAAGATGGTATTTTTCTGGTCACATGAAGAGCTTCAAAAATTACCTTCAAATGCACAGAAAACAAATTTATTAACATGATTCAGTGATAATTTCATTATATAGATATTCCATCCACAGTCAATTAGAAACAAAGAGTAGAAATATGTCATTTCTGCTATATTTTGAGATTATTTGGAATTAGTACATACAACCTATTTATCAAACTATTCAAACTTAAAACAAACTATCACATTGTTTCAGTGGTGCAAAAAATTATGGATTCCAAGACATATTAGCTTATCATATTTTATTAAAATCATGTAGATCATCCCGAAATCTTATCAAAGGTGATCAGTTCTATTAGCACTTCCTCTACTATATCACTTCTCTCCAGTCATCTCAACTTAGTCTTCTTACACCAGGTGATTGGGCTAGCGGGAGCGGCACCCATGTGGGGAGTAAAAGGAAACCCCCAACAATATACGCTCTCATGAAAACCAAAGAGGAAACAAAAATGAGGGCAGAGCGCCTTATATTTCTTTAAGAAACATCAGTCAACTTTTGCCGGTCTGAACCGCCTGCACAGCCTTACATCAGATCCTTTTAAGGAGGACAATATATGTCTATGTATTGACTATATGTCAAAACATTTATATTTATATTAATATATATTCTATATGACAGCTCATATAAATATGTATATATAAATATAATATTTATTGTCATAATATATATGATATGCCATTTATAAATAAGTACATGCCTATGCTATTGCATTTTATTTTGTCAGTATTCTTTTCCTATCCAGTACCTGACAAAAAATGCTCAGAATATAAACTGTCGAGGTGGATAAATAGATGGCTTGTCTGGCTGGGGGCCAAAATTTCTAACATGACCACACAAGAGATAAGGGAATACTTTTAAAGCAAATAAACCAATAAAAGATAACAAAAAGTATTTAAAGCATGTTTTACTTTAAAATTGGAAGAATTTATTAGTGTATAAATATAACTATTTTTCTCACTTCTATTCAAACTATCCTTTATTTATAAAATTTTGTTTTTGTTTAATGCCTTTGGTTTTTCTAAAAATACTGTGCATAGTAATTATATGGATTGTTCAGAATTAACTAAATACTGGATTTGTCTAATTTTTAATCTCATTATGATTGATTACTTGCTTCTGCTTTCATTCATTGGAATCATTTATACTTCTAATTAGATAAGTGATAATCGTTGTATGTAATGTGACCAATCAGAAACTAACCAAATAAAATGACAGAAACCAGAGAGATTATGTTATTTTAAAATAAAATAGGCTATAAGGCCAAGGCCAAGTTTACATGGAAAGTTTCCAATGTCTAATGATTTTGTGCCATGTAGTGACCTAACCCATCTAAAAGGAAAGATCTGGGATTTAATCAGGTGACTGTGTTCTGCTCCCTGGGTGCCTCCCACTCTGGTCAATTCCCTCCTCTTTGCAGGATGATAAGATCTGTCTCTTGGGGTTGTTGCAAAGACCAAATGAAGTGCTGTCTGTGTAGCCAATGTGACTGCTGACTTTAAATGCTTAATTAAGACATTCTTAGGCAGCTGCTGGAGGCACACAATAGTGCCACACAGAGGTGACAGGGGTCACACAGGGGTGACAGCATCCACTATCCTGCCCAGCGGGAGAAGCACATCCCGCTGGCACCCTAACAGTTGGCGTGTTTCCTCACAAAGGGGGCAGAATAAGCCTTCTTCCATCACTGCATTATTGTAGAATGTGGCCAAAACAATGGGCGAGAATGTTGACTGAAAAGAGAACTGAATGCTTAGGTCAGGATAAGAATTGCCCGACCTGTGGAAATAAGCAGATCAAAGGTTTGGCGGATACAGTTTTCAGAGCCACCTTAAAAATACAGCTGGTGATCAAGAATAAAGGGGAAGTCAAGGTAAACATCTCAGGTGGGAACAGGAACATGGTGAACGAAAAAGAGGTCAGAAGAACTGGAAAAAGAGGTAAGTTCAGACCAGAATAAAAATTACTAGTTTAACTACAATGAGCTAAAATGATTTTCTATCTCATTAGTAAAGAACAACCAGAACTTTTTTTTTTAACTAGGTCCCTATTTTACATAATTATAGAATGAAATTATATTAGAGAAAATCATATAAAATACATAATTCTTACTCCTTCAGTTACTGTTATAAATAGACATCTGACTATTAGTTTCAGGGCTCTGATGCCTAGACTGGGCAACACCAGGTAAGTATCACCTGGTGTAAATTATTGCTTTAGTCAAACACTATTTGTGCATGTGTGTAGATAAGCTCCTTGGTTATCAGCATGAATGAATGCCAACTGGCATGGGTGTATAATGAATAATCAAGACCTCCTTAATTTTATTGTGCCTGTATGATACCATCAGTATGTATTTTTGAGAAGGTGCAAGCGCAAGACTCAAGATCTACCTACACCTCTTGTCTACCTACAACAAAGATCTGAAGAGTCAACAGCCTCTGCCCTTGGTGAAAAGTCACAACTTCTTTACTAGTACTATTTTTATTAATTGGCCTTCAGGGACCTTTGCAGAAACTGAATTCTGAATTCCTGGGACCATGGTACCCCCAGTTCCTCCTGTTTTCGCCCATTATATGAACCTCACACTCTGCTTTCCAGCCCGGGTCCAGTACGCACACATAGTTCTCCGTATGATGTTGTAGGCACCTCACGGCTACCTACAAGACTTCTGATCCTGCTTACTTCCAGTCTGTCATGTCCTTCTGTTTGCTATGACCTGCTAAGTCATTGTCCTTGGTCCCCTTGCTATTAACCATGGCTAATCATCATGAGCATTTACAGATGGCACCTGCTGGAGCACAACGTGTTTGGCTGTGCACGCTTCACAGGCACACCTGAGATCTTCCAGGTGACCAGGCCACTAGATTCCCTCCTGGACTCCAGCGTTGGCCAAGGGGCTGGGTGAGGATGCTCGTGGAGCTGCACGGCTTTTTCAACATGTTTTGTTTGCTTCTCTGAACATGGTTACCCTTGGAGCCAACGTCCCTCATCCTTATTTCTGGCCCCTTCTAAAAGCCAAGCTGGGAATAGAGCTTGCTCAACTATCCTTTTAAAGAGAGGGGAGACATTGTTCACTTGGATGAACATATATAACAGAATCTGAGCCTTGGAAAGCATTTAACAGTCCGCAAAATGCGAGTTCCACTAGCATAATATTCAACAAGCAAAGATTGGGTTACGCCATTGATATTTAGTAGTGACATTTCAATGTGGCTTTTGTAGAGTGGTGGAACTAGTCTGAAAGTACACAAAATTGTGTTTGTCTTCATAGGTGGTTAGAGTTCACCAACATCTACGTGGCCCGAAGCGCCCCCGATATCCACGTCTGGAAGGCTCTAAGTACATTCAGAAACACGGAGCAATGCCTCTTTCTTTGAGAGAGAAAGAACTCCCTAGAAGTCACAACACTTACTCTGTTTTTGACACCTGCTAGTGTCCTTGAAATGCCATCTGTTTACCTACAGATAATAAAACCCAACAACGGACAGATTATCTTGAAAGAATGGCCAAAAACTTAGGGTAGAAGCTTCAATAAACTGACTTCAAGAGATACCGCATGTAGCGAGTCCACAGAACGAAGCCCTGTTCCTTTCGGAGTGCAGTGACCGGAGCACTACCACTCCGCCCTGCCAAGACGTTCAGCTGCACCCCTTCTGAGACTACTATGGCAGGTTTTCCTCACACACCACTCTGCAGAAAGTGAGGAAGAGAAGGCACTCTGATACCTGAACTGCAGCTAAGGCTTGTGGCTGCAGCCTTGGGGGCGGTTGCAGCCACTACCATTCCTCAAATTGCCGGGGACACTCTGCTCATGTCACCACCAGGGACGTTTCTTTAGCTACAGATGGCTTCCTTCCAGGTCAGCCACTTCACCAGATTATTGTCCTGAACACCTATGAGCACTTCTTGACTTGCCCAGCCTCTCTTGAAACATAATTACCACTTGTACTGCATTTTCTAAGACAGTGGCTCTCAAACATTTTTGACCAGGGCCCTCTGTAAGGAATACATTGTGCATTATTACCAGTATTTGTGTACAAGTGTATGTAAAACAGAAAACAAAAGCTGTATGAAATACCTATCCTTCCTCCTGCTGAGGTGCTTTATTTGCTACAGCACAGCATTGCATCAGATTTATTATGTTGTTTCCATTTTTAAAAAATAAATAATGGTCGTGACACACAGATTAATTTCATAATCTAGTCTCAACCCACTGTTTGAAAAACAAAAAGTAAAGGATGTTTTATAGGACAAGACACCAGGAACCCTCCGTTCTGATTTCATGTCTCTAAGCACCGTCTTTTGGATCCTCCCTCAGATGTCTGTGCACAGGAAGAGGAAAGCCTTGTGCTAACAGTGACTCTGCCCAGAGAGTCACCGAGCAGGGGTTTATCAAAGTCTGTTTTTAAAACAGTGACATATTTCTAGCTGCAATTTCTCATAATTGGTAATAATTTAAAGATCCAGTTTACTCACGTTTTTAGGTCCTATTTGTATGATTGCCTTTAGATCTTAGTTATGGGTTGCATGTTTTATAGTATCTTAGAAAAATAATTTTTTGCACAATTACTGTTGATAAATTTTTTATAATGTAAATCACTAAAAACTCATCAAATAATGTTAAGTATGATCATTCAAAATAAAATAAAACTTCAAGCCTATTGAAAAATAGACCAACTAATAGTTAGCTTGTATACAAAGTAAAAGTTTTAGTAAATGGGACATGAAGTAGTTTGTTACTCAAGCCCAAACACCTCGGGCAAAAAATAATACCTTAACAAGGCACAACCTATTAGCCCAGCTATGATATTCTAATCCAGCAATTTTCAACCTTTCTCATCTTACGGCACACACAAACTAACTGCTAAAATTCTGTAGCACACCAAAAAATATATTTTTTTGCTGATCTGACAAAAAAATAGGTATATAACTTTGATTCATTTTCACTGGACAGCTATTGTGTTGGTTGTTGTCATTTTTTTATGTGACCATGTAAGGGAAAAGAGGGCAGTGCCCCTGACTAAATAGTCAGGTAGTGCATGTTTTAAAAATTCTTGTGGCACCCTGGTTAAAACTCACTGTTCTAATTCATTGGATGGCTATGCATTTCACTTAAAGTTTTTTAGTTATACCCAAGATCGATACCTTCAGCAGTTACTAAAAGAATTCTGATGACACAGGTGACACTTAGACACCCAAAACGTACTTCCTGAGTGTGGGCTGGTCTATACGCTTGAAATTAAATGTAGTCATACAAAAATACAAAGATAGAGTATAAAAATAAGCTCACAGTTCACAGGGTCAGGTCAATTTTGAGTTAATACCTTTAAACCAACTAATGTCCACCCATACTTAACAACTCAGCTGAAACTCATCCCTTCCAGGGCGGCCCCATAACCTCCCGTGCTTGTCCACACGCAGCCTCCTGCTCTGGAATGGTCTCTCCCTTGTTCCCGCTTGACAGTGAACACCAC
This sequence comes from Desmodus rotundus, assembly GCF_022682495.2. Classification (NCBI taxonomy): domain Eukaryota; kingdom Metazoa; phylum Chordata; class Mammalia; order Chiroptera; family Phyllostomidae; genus Desmodus; species Desmodus rotundus. The sequence goes on along the minus strand of NC_071387.1, from coordinate 200,280,838 downwards.
GAGGGAAGGATCTCTATCTTAATCACCTTTACATCACCAATGCCTAGAGCAGTGCTGGCATATAATTGGTGCTCCATATGTATTGATTACATTACTGAATCAATCAATAGTATAGGCTTAGTACATGTGAGCTGAATAATAAGTAAATACATGGATATTAAGTTTTAGCAATTTTGATTAAGTACAAAGATGACTTAGATCCCCAAACAAGACAGATGGATGAAACTCAACCCCAAATTTAGGGACAAGATCAGAAGTGGCATCATTACAGACAGACGTTAGCAAGAAGCCACACACCATGGATGAAATTAGCTGTTCCTGGAAGCACGTCCAGAAGTGACGGCCTGTAGTATGATTTTGAGCGAGCTTCTCCATCAAATCCAGGCTTCCTTTTTATGGAAGCACAAGTCATCTTAGGCAAAATGTAATGCATTATAAATAATCTATGCACTTGGACTTTGTGAGATGCGCTGCCAGAAATCTAACAGTGTCCTGGAATGGGTAGGAGCAGCCTGTCCAAACGGGTATGTAAGAGACGCTCTATGGAAAGCTGTCTGTGACTTGATTAATTGCATATTCCTACCTGGATGTTTGCCTTGGGTCTCCTAAACTAGGCTGATACAACCATGAGCCACATCACAGGCAGATAATAAAAATAAGGGGCAGACATTCCAGCTTAGTTTATGGCAATTGCCTAGGGCCTCCTCACTTTGCTTCCAAGCCTTTAATCTGAGCCCTGTTCTGTTCCAGTTCTGCCTAGCCTCCAACCTGCCAGCTTCATTTTCATTTTCTAGTCTGCTTCTCACCAATCTCAGCTTTGATCCTTGGCCTATTCAAAGGACTTGGCTTGGGACCTCCTCTGCCTCTCCCTGTCTCTGGCTACTCCAGGTAAGCTATCCTGACCATCTTGGTTCCAGTTCCAAGCATTCAACCTCTGGAATTCAATCCTGGCTGACCTTCCATCTGGATACGTCCTTCTCCTATCAGGGGTAATCGGATGTTATAGAAGCACACTTGTTACTAGGGCAACACGGAAAGTCCAGCAGCTATATTCCAATTATTTTGCTAGGGAATTTGGCGCTCAGAAAAAAGCTGTACTCCACGATGAAGTACTAAGGCAAAACCTTGTAGCCTTGACAGCCTCTGTTCTTTTCCTTTCCTCCCAAGTCTTCTCCTCCAACCACCTAGAAACCCCAAGGGAATCTGGAGGAACTGCTTAAATTTGTAATTCAGACTTTAAAATCCCTAAGAGCTACCCATGATTCTCAGGGGAAGCAGAAAGGGTGGCTGGATACCTTGGCTGACGAGGAGTTCGGCTCCTGTAACTTCCAGCCCTACATGGTTTCTTGACCACGGTATGGGGCCTGTTTGTTGGCCAAGTTATAATGGGAAGAACGGATACTGCCCTGTACTGCCCTTAGCAAGGGGGAAGAGAGGAGAAGTCAGTTAACTGATGGGCAACTGAATGATGCTTTCTCTTCCAGGAGCTGTCGTGGAATGGGCTCTGCCATAGGACCCAGTTTAAAGGTCTCAGAACAACCTGAAAAGATGAACTGACCCGGCTGAGTGAGCTCAGCAGCCTTTCTAAGTCACCTGTCCTCCAGTCATGTCACAGACAGTTAGCTACCTAGCCACACCTTCCTGCCAGCCTGGCCTTTAGATTCCAGAGGCGCCAAGGGCACAGGGATGCATACCTCTCGCTGGTGTTGGCAGGGCACCAGAGGGAAAGCCTGGTTCCACGTGCCTCTGTGCCAGCATGCTCAGTCTGGCCACCTGTCTATTGCCAGGAAGTGTGAACGTTGACCACGGTAATGAGGGAAAGCAGAGGTTACTCTACCTCACCTACCATGCTGAGCTGGGGACTGTTCTGGCTAGAAGCAGAAATGTGAGTAGCCAATGCCCGTGTATCAGTTGATCCCCTGATTAACTCTGGCTCATTAGGAAATCTGAAGGCTTGGTCCGAACCATGATAATGGCCTTCACTCCGAATCTGAGCCCTGCTGACCCAGGAGCGGCCTTCCCCAACCTGCTCTGATCTAACGTTATGGAAATAGACACACGTAATTCTAGCCCATCACAAAGGAAGATCCAGACAATAGACTTCACTTACTTTGTGTGTATTTTGGAAGGAAATTCAAATGGGCCATGGTCAATTACCCAGCATGTGATGAAGATCACTGTCGAAGTCCAGAGGCCTACACCTGAGAGAACCTGGCACCTCGCTGTGCAACCCAGGAACCTTAGCCTGTAATAAGTCCAGAAGTTCGGACAGCTCAGCACTTGTGAGAAGTGGCAGGCTCCTTTCCCCAAAACTTCGAGCTACTGATTGCTTATATACCAGGCAGACAGAATAACTGGGCTGAAACTTTATCTTGCAGGTTTGATTACCAGGAGCAAGTGAAACTAAGCCACTTTGAGAGATTCTCTGTCTTGAACACTTACATTCCTGTGCTGCTGAAATTCAGTGACAAATCAGATGCAAACCATGGGCAGGGGCTCCTGCTCAGTGCTCTGATTCCAGACATACTCGAAGTAGCTCACTGAGGAGGTCAGCAGGGGAAGGTTTATTCACCCCCAAATGGCAGGTTACTCCTCCTGGTCCCATTCTCAGCCCTGGAAGCCATCGTGGCCCTGCCAGGGCACAGAACGTGGCATTTTGAGAATCACAGCAACTGTGCAGCTAGTCCAATGCTTCTTACAGCACAATTGCCTGCGTCTAAAACAAGTGAAGACTCTCAGGTCACTGCATTTCTCCTGACCCCCAAATGCCTGGGGACAGCACCCCACTGGACATTATATCAGAGCTCTCCCTGTAAAAGGGCCACCAAACAATTCTGGAGGTGGCAGCCTTTCTTATAAAAACAGGAAGCTTCATTCCTCAGTTGTTCAAACTACGCTCCGTTCATCAGGGAGGTGGCGGTCTCCCTCAAGATCACTTCTATACTGATTTCTATGATATTGCTGCTCAAACCTTTCCAGAAACTTCTACATTTGAAGTCACCTATCTGCTGCCACTGCTTAGCCAGGGACAATCAGAGGGACAGACCTCGTTGGAATTTCTTGGATGTCACTAAGTATGGAGACACTATGAGTTGGTCTCCCTGCCTTGTCATTGCAAAATCCACACAAAACATTTCCACACAGAACATCCTCTTTCCTAGTAGTGAGCGCTACTCTTATTTCCTTGGTTTCACTGCTAAAGTCGATTCCCTAAAGAGGTACAAACCACCCCCAAAAAGCTTAGAGGCGGCACTGACCAACGCACCAAAGACGACTGCAGGTCCAGCGTACTGACGTGTGTTGCTGATGGGCCCTGGGAGCTAGACAAGTGCAGTGAACTCCCAGGGAACTGGAAGACCCTAGGAGGGTCTTCCAGGAGGCAGAGTTTCTGGTTCTCAGCCCAACACATCTGCCCCATGCCAAAATCTAAAGACTCTCTTGGATCCGTTCAAGTTTCTTGAGATTTCTTGGGTCCCATGACCCAAGTTCCCCTTCTAGTCCCTCTGTTCCATAGACACAGGGCACCCACCAAACTCCAGCCCTCTGAAATCCTTGGCCCATGACAGGTGGGAGATAGCCCTGTTTCTTGGCACCCACAGGCCTAGAGCAACCACAGCTGCCTTTGAAAATGAATGCGTTAATATTCTGCTCTGTAAGTTGGTATCACTATGTTTGATCACCATGAATCAGTATGCTAGGGCATAATGTAAGCCCCCAAAGACACACCTTACCACTCTACAAGGCCTGCCCTGAAAGAGCCAGCCAGACAGAGCCAGCCAGACAGTGCCGCCATTACAGGAGGAACCCAGGGAGCTGGAGGCAAAGCTCTAAGCAAGTAGGAGAAAGCCCAGCCATTATGTGTATAACATAAACACTAAACCAGAACCATAGCGGGAACACTCCTGTCAGCCCCAAACTTCTCTCCCAGCTCCTGATTTAGAGGCTGATCATGATTCTCATCACCTGCCTTGGTGCCCTGGGGTCTCAGTCCATAGGAGGGGTAATGTGTGGCCTCAGGTTCAATGGCAAACAGACTTTTTAAAGTACAAGATCTAACAGCTCATCTCAACCTCCATCATGTAAGCAACTGCTTACTCTACCTACTTAAAAGCAGGCTGTGCTCCTGCATATCTCAAAATGGAAGATATAAACATATCTTCACAGTCCAAAATAAGGCATTTTGAGTTAAGGCTTATTTCTCAACAGGGAGCAAAACAGACAATGAAACAGGCATTCCATGTGAATGGAAGGGCTCTTACACTTGGCTGGTAAGCGAGCACGCTGAGGCACTTTGTAAGTGTCCGAGGAAACACGCATGCTAGGGACTGAATTGTGTCCCTCCACAATTTGCAGGATGGGGCCCTAAAGCCCACTGTGATGGCATTTGGAGGTGGGGCCTTTGCAAGGTAATTGGGTCATAAGGTTTTCAGCGTGGAGGTCCCCATGATGGAAGCACAGGCCTTGTAAGAAGGAGAGAGATCAGAGTTCTCTCGCTGCTCCACGTGAGGACGGAGTGAGAAGGCAGCCATGTGCAAGTCTACCAGAGAGTCCTCACCAGGAAGATGGATCTGCTGGCACCCGGATCTCAGGCTTCCCAGAAATGTGAGAAATAAATTCCTATTTAGAGCCACCCAGTCCACAGTATTTTCTTATGGCAGCCTGAGTTGACTAATGCAATAAATATCTCTTAAATAAAATTTTTTAAAAAACGATCTATTCACATTCTCTTAATACCTACGATTGAAATCTCCCACTGTGCTTGCATCAGTTTTCTAGTGATATCATCCCTTGAGTGACACAGGCTTCACACTGATGTTCTGCCTATAAAAAAGCTTGATTCAATAATAACCTATGAAGATTGGGTCATTCACTAGGATGCCAGGGAGTAAGGCAAGAGCCAAGCTGGAGTGTCCACTCTAAGAAGCTGACAGTGACCAGAGGGGAGGGGTGAGGCGGGTAATGGGGGAAAGAAGGGGAAGGGTCAAGTCAGGGAACATCTATTAAGGACCATGGACAAAGACAACAGGGGGGATTGAGTATGGAAGCTGGGGGGTGGGTAGGCAGGGGAGAGTAATGGGGGGAAAATGGGGACAACTGTAATTGAACAACAATAAAAAAAATTTTTAAGTTGCGTCTAAAGCCACTGGATCAACACCAAAGGCTGGAGTTGAGAATAAGAGCAAGATGGTGTCTGGAACCTTTCAGCAAACAAATAAGAGGAGACCCCCATAGGAAAACCACCCCATGGTCTGTTTACTCCCATGTCCCATTCTCTAGTGGAGAACGACCTGACGACAGGTCACTGCATGAACAGACTTGGGGTGGGCGTGTACACACCGCCGTGATGACAGGAGCATGATGTTGGACCACAAAGTGCACAAATGCACCTGAAAGTGCAGTTGGTGGAATATCATAACCTACAGTGCTATTGATAAAATCGCACATTATAACACGTGCTCTAGGGTGAGCCCCACAGACAGCAACCTCACGTGATCAGAAACTTAAAAAGTAGTTTTGCATTGAAAACAAAAATAACAATAACCGTGGCCGACTGAAAACAACATGGTTGATGTGCCCTACACAAAACACCCTGCTTCCAAATTTTGGGAATTCCAACGAAAACTTGTTTGAGGGCATACACAGTAGGGCTCTGCAAGTTGCCCAGTGTGTTGTGGCTGAGACTTCCTGAGAGGGACTTGCTTTTGGGGGGTCTGGGGGTCTACCAGGAGGAGGACCCCTGGCTGCTGTGTGAGGGCTGTGCTGCCAGTGAGCCGAGAAGTGGGGCTCCTGGCTGAGCCTGCTGCCCAGGGTTCCCTGGGTTTTCAGGGCTCTTCCCTGCTCCATTAAATAACTCATTGCTATCCTGCGGCAGTTGCCTGGGAATCCCAGGGGGATCCGCCTGTTCCGTGATGCTGCTCTGGCCTCCTTCCTAGAAGTGACAAAGGAATGGCATTTCTGGCCATTCCTGGACTGGAGCTCTCTCATGCAGCCATTCTATAAATAGAGTGTGATGAGTTAGGAAATAATGTTAAGAAATAAGAGACAAATTTTTGGCAGCTACCTATGATGTGTACATGAGCAAAATTTCTGGGTGTAACAGTTAAAATATTTCACCATGATAGTTTATCAGAGCTTTAAAAGAGTGGGCTCAGAACCAAGAGGTATTCGATTTTTAAGGGTGGTATTTATGGGCATTGCTAAAGTATGCTAAGAATGTAAACTTGTTGAACAGTAATTTCTAAATTAGGCATCGACTTGAGGATTTAAAAGCCTGAGCAAATTTAGCAATAATAAATATAGACAACTGTTTCCTTTAGCTAACTAAACCAGGATGTACTGTCCCTCTGTGTCTTGTGAAAGACTATTTAAGCCAAATAATATATTTTATAAGTTGAACCATTTAACTTTTACTTGTATGAAGGAACATTTAACAAGATTCTAAAGAGACCAAGAAGCTCTAACTAACAGTAGCGGATGATTAATAGGATAGTTTACAGTACGTATATCCTAACGCCTGAATATGGTACATTTTCCATCATGCAGTCAAAAGGAGAAGAGCATATAAACACAAATCAGAAATCCTAAAGTAATGTTCATTTCCAGGAAAACAGGAAAGGCTATAAACAAGATAAACTGCATTGCCTGACGCTCACGTACTCCTAACAAAAGTTTACGATTTCCTGCAAAAGAAACATACCGGCTGCTTCAGGATGTGGGTAAGACAAGCATGTTCCTGTGGTAACAATTTCCCAAACAAGAAAAAAGTTAAAAAGACAAATCTTTGCTAAACTGCAGACTTACAAGGTCTCCTGATTTATGAGAGCAAGAATAAAGTAAATTGAGCTTGTTTAAGAAATAAGTTAGAAATCAATAGTCCATGAATCAGCAAACTCTGTCAAATGAAAGACAGTTTACAATGGGAGGAAATACCTTTCCATAGCTTGATACCGTGAGAGCATTTTATGTTGTAGGGTTACACTTCAGGTTGCCACACTACCTCTAGTATATTCTACGGCCGTACTAACTAAATATGCACACGTATCCTGTAAGATTCTATTCAATCCTTAATAAATCATAGCTCGATAATACTTCTTTCAGTCATACAGATATGCACGCATCCAATTAAAATATGGTCTACATTTAGTTTCTCATAATCTCATGTTTTTCCTTGTCTTTTTTCATCAGTTGACCCTCTTTCAAAATTTACGTATCGTGTTATTTCACACTTTGCCTCGTTCTTTGTCAGTCATTTACTTTACTCTCCCATCCTTTCTTCAACTATGTACCGAGTGTTCACTGATTATGCAACAGTTGACTGGGTCGGATCTCTTTTCTCATGTTGCACTACAGCCCCGCAGGAACCTGCTCAGTATTTCCAACAATAAAAAGCCTCATTCTTCCTTCCCCTGAAGAATGAATCTACCCAATCTGCCCATTTTTCAATTTCACATTTTCCCTCCTAGAGGGGAGATGGAGCGGGGTGGGGAGAGTTGGGTGTGCGGAGAGAAGCCGATGGGTGTTATTTGCATCTAACATGCAGTGCAATTGGCTCAGTGTTCAACCCATATTACCTGAAGTTTCTCCACCACAGAATGAAGCAGGCCTATCATTACTGCCAACTCATACACCGGGAAAGGGGGTTTCAGCACTGAAGGGCCTGGCCGCCTACGGTCTCATGGCTGCACACGGCAGTGCCAGCGATGGCCCTTGGTCTGTCCACCCCAGAGGCCTTTCAGCAGCTCATAGCCCAGCTGACACCCAACACACTTTTAAAAGGTCTTTTAGTAAAATTGTGTTTAAATCTATGCTCCTCATAAAGCTCAGACCTTCTCTTTCATTTGCCTCCAAGAACATAGTATTTAGATAAAATTTTAAAGAAATACCTTTTAACGAGCATTTTTGAAGCAAAGGTCGACAGTTCATACAAAGAAAAATACTGATGGATAACATTTGTTTTTAAAATTCTGAATCTATTTGCCTAGACAATGTATTATTTTATATATATATATATATATATATATATATTTTACCAGAACACTCTTAATATTACTGGGAATGAGAGTTAATAGATTATAAATAGTTAGGCATTTAAAATTAGTACTATAATACAAATTAAACCAAGGGAAAATGAAAACATAAAATACCCATTTTTATTAATAGGAAGAAAATAAAATAATATCACAAAATAATGTTAAAGAAACACCATTTATTATGTTGCACTCCCCCTAATTATTTCCCCTGAGTTTGTACCTTATATTCTCCATAATCATTATTATCTAGCAAGTCCCTTTTCTCCAGTTCTACAAGTTGTTCTGCAGAGGGCTTAGCTGGTAGATCCTTAATAGAGGCCTGCTCGTAAATGGGCTTTCCGTGAAAAAACAGTTCCTTCCAATCGTGCATCAACTTATGTGGAATCAGGCTACAGCAAAAAAAAAAGGAGGAGATGAATCAATGGTTAGTCAGATATACACCTTAAACCTTAGTCCACTATCTTATTCATTCCCAGGGTCTGCTGTTTGAGACCAGGGATTCCAACTTACTATTATATTCTTAATGGCTAACAAAATGTCTGGAACTTAGTAGGTTTGAATCAATGAATGTTTCTTAAAGCCACTGGTTCTTCAAGCTTTCTAACTGGCTGTGACCTAACAGAACAATATATTAAAAAACAATTAGCACTATCACAATACTTCGATTCTGGATTCTCCGCTGTCTTACTAAGTGGCTCTGCATCATTAGGAAGGCATGTAAATGCTCCAGCAATAGTGTTTTTCCTATGCAAAATTATCATGGAATACTTTCCAAGGCCCCTTTAAGATACCAGTTGGTTTACATGTTTTCATATAATTTGTAACAGAAAAAGCTAAATCTAATGTATGGGTTGTCTTATTATCACTGAACATTGGGTAACCTTTAAAATTATTTTTCGGTAATTATTGCCATTGAAGTCTGATGAATGGAGTGGAGGAGGTGGTCAGACAGAGTAACGGGAAAACAGTTCCAAGACAAATGAAGCGTGCAAAGGAAAGAAAGAGATCAACGTGATTCAGGTGCAGTTCTCTAAAAACAGGTGGACAAGCGCTTGAAATGGCAACTTAACAAGTAAGATTTCATTCTGAGACATGCGAGACCACGGCTGAACCTTGAAGACATCACGCTAACTGAAATAAGCCAGAATCAAAAGGATAAAAGTTCCATGTTTCTTACATGAGGTACCCCAAACAGTCTGTTTCATAGCGACAGAAAGTCGAATAGTGGTCACCGGGGCAGGGAAGGAGGGAGTGGGGAGTCAGAGGGTGACCACTGCAGAGGTTCAATGTGGGAGGGCAGAAGGCCCTGGCGATGGGTGCCAGTGACGGCGACACAACCGTGCGAATGCACTTAGTGCGAATCCACTGAACAGCACGCTTAAGTGTTAAAATGATAACTTTTATGTTTTACCACAATCGAAAGTAGTATTTAAATTAAAAGTACAACTTAGAATATGATCCTTAGAATAGAATGGAATGTATTTTCTGTTAGTAAAATATTAATAGTTGCTAAAGATTTCTTTATGGAGCTATGGAAATCTAGACATCAATAAGCTCCGGCACAGAAATAATGTTGGAGTTTTTAAGGGGACGTTGGCATCTGTGGTGGGGTAAATAGTTAACTACTTATATATTGCCCAAACTTAATCCTGCAGTTGCTGAATCAATAGCCTATTATCTGAATATTAATAACTGTGTTAAGGAGCAGTCTTAACAAAAGTTCAAGTAAATAGCCTGATACCAAAATATACCTGGTGCTTTAATTACATATATACTGATAACATCTTGCTTGGTGCAGGACCTAGAGAAACTAAAATGAGTTTATCTTGACCGTTAGTAATGAAAACTGATACAATCTTAACATACAGGGGTGGGCAACGTAGATTTACAGTTGTGACACAAATAGCTAATACAATGGTTAATGAATAATACAAGAACAAATTCTGAGTTTTACACACCACAACTGTAAACCTACTTTTGCCCTTGTATGTGGGTAGTTATCACGTGCAGTTGCAACTACAAGACATTTGCATTTTCAGAGTAAAGCCTCCTTGAAAGTTCTCTGATATCAATACTTCTAAAACTTTAAAAATGTTTTAAATCAAAATAAAGTGGTTTTAGATAGCCAATATGTTCTCTGTATTAATTTTCATGAAGCAGGATTTGTAGAGTAGTAAGAGGTAGTCTTGTGTATGCCTCTCTGAAATATAATCATCAAAGTAACACACAGGAAGTTGTGAACTTACTAATATGTTGTGCTCTGTAAGTGGGTTTTTGTCACTTATTTGACACAGAAATAATACCTATGTGTTTCCCTTTCTGCTTTGGTCACCAGGAAACTCAGATAAAATTTGCAACTCTGTTGCAGTAGCTGGCAAATCTATTGCTGCCTATTTAACTGTGCTTTAGTTTATTCCCTGCTCTTAACTTTCTATTTTAATTTAAACTTTCTTATGTTCTTTTTTTTTTATTATTACCACTCCCCCCATCCCCCCTCCCTCCCCTGCTTCTACTCCCTCTGGTTTTGTCCATGTGTCCCCCATGGTTGTTCCTGAAAACTCTTCTCCCCTCCCCGCCCCATTATTCCCTCCCACCTCCCCTCTGTCTACTGTCAGATTGTTCTTAATTTCAATGTCTCTGGTTATATTTTGCTAGCTTGTTTGTTTTGTTGAGTAGGTTCCACTTAACGGTGAGATCGTATGGTATTTGTCCCTCACCACCTGGCTTATTTCACTTAGCATGATTTTCTCCAGTTCCATCCATGCTCTGTCACTAAGGGTAGGAGCTCCTTCTTTCTTTCTGCTGCATAATATTTCATTGTGTAAATGTACCACAGTTTTTTGATCCATTAATTTACTGATGTGCACTATTTTGGCACGTTCTTAATATTTTTTGTTTTGTTGAATATTTCCTTTTAAATAGCATTAATTATTAGTAAAGCAATCTTTAAACAATTTCAGTTTTCTAGAAAGTTCCAAGCATTTCAAATAAGTTATCATAGTTGTCTTAGTAAATTATAGAGAATTTAGACGCAAAATTTAAATGTAAAAAATCTAAATTCGTGTTCAATAAAGCTAGTCAGTGGGTGAATTAAGTCAGTATCAAGGTACTCAGGACCCGATTTACAGTCTTCTTTTCGATGAAGCACTTTAGTGTCTTTTAACAGCCTAGTGCTTACTTCACAATCTTATCTGTTCTCATTCTCTGTGGAGTCTCCACTGGGTTAAATGTAAAAAGCAGTACTTACTTATTTGTCAACATTCGGTAGTCTGCCACTTTGGTGGACAAATCAAGTATCTGATCCAAAATCGCGGCGCATATTATATAATGCTTTTGGTACCGAGCTTGAGCTCTTTCCACAGCAATCTGCTCGTGGATTTCCCTCTCTCTGATGGCTCGCTCTTCAAAATCAATCTTGGCTTGTTTTGCCAAAGCCTAAGATGACAAAGACACTTTTAAGTCACCACGATAATTCAAGTGAAAATAATGTCTTCATTTCAATAACAAAAAAATCTCTAAGTAGAACAAAACCTCCTTTCACACCAGGAAAAAATAAATAAATCAGCGATAGGGCCTATTTTCCCTAACACATTAAGTAGTGAGCATGATAGCAAAGACGATGTTGGAAATATTCCCCTGAAAGCTTATCTTATCAGGAAAACCCAGTGTAGAGAAAGCCAGTCTAACAGGGAAAGCCCAAAGTGGGTTAACGATGAACTGAATCGAAGTGTTTTAAAAGGAGTCCTGATGTCACGGTGTTAAACCGAGCTGGGGATCCCAGAGGAACAGGCAAGCCTGCGCCAGGCCCCAGGCACATCTGGCCCCTTTGCGTGCATCTGACGAGCCTCAGTCTGACACACCTGCTCTGCCCCATGCCCTTCACTCGGAGAGTTCTAGAATTCTGACTTTTCCTTGGAAAATATTTTGGAAATCCCCTAATTATACTGACCTGAAAATATCGACCACTTGCCAATAATGTTAAATGTTCTCAGTCAATAACAAAACTTCCTGTGGTTACAGCCTTAATAAATTTTAAAAAATTCATGCGAAGAGACATCTATTTCTGCAGAGAGTAATAAGACACTTAAGCAGTTTACATTGCCCTCTGCTTGGTTTGCACTATTATTTTGTTTAGAAAACCCTTTCTTCACACAAGTACAAAGGTCAAGCTCAGGATGACCAAATACCGCTTTTCGAACATCTGTACCTGCTCTTTGAGAAATTCTGTCCTGTGCTGACGTGCTCCAGAAACAAGACCTGCGTCCTGGACCTTAACGCAGTGAGGGTGAAGTGGAGGTGAGCCTGGGCCTTGATGGAGCTGAGACGGGACCTGAGCACCAACCCCCACCCCCACCCGGACAGAAGTCGTGCACGAGCTGTGAGAGCCCGCAGGAAACACAGCCTCCCTGTGCCTCCATCTCCTCAGTGCCAAGCAGGGATATTAATAGGACTTGCCATAAACAGAAAAACCCACCAAACCATCTTGTCACAGCAAATATTCCTCATCATCACACAGTTCACAAATGACTGGATGCGTGACAATACTCTGATATCGTCCATTGCACCAAATGGAAGGCTCATTAGTTTTGGTTTTGCAGTTTTATTTGTCTCATTGTTGGTGGGAGAGGGGTTGGGCTGGGGGGCCTCTAGGCTCAATCCTGTACACTTGGCAGGGTGAGGAATTACCCCAGAATTTGGCGATGTTGTGTTGTTTTGTAGGCCCGGTTTCACAAGAAAGCATCCCATGTAAGCACGAAGCTTTACGGCATGCTCCATGTTCAGGAAAGTCCAGCCTGATAGAGCAGGCATAGTTAGAAGAGGATTTATGGGGAAAGTGACAGTAAAAATGGGTCATGAGCTGGGGAGTGCCGGTAAAGGACACGGAATGTTTAGGATATGATAAGAGCAAAACCTTGATGGGAGCAGCGCAATGTCCCCTGCAGGAATGGGGCAGCTTTCCCTGCGCAGTTGCTCCCTCCCTCCCTCCCTCCTCACTCACGTTTTTCTTCCTTCTCTCCAGCTGTCCAGTGTTCCACCTCTACCCACCCCACCACCACCCCGACCCTGGGTGAAACCCACCATAATTTCCTGTCCCATGGCAGCGCAGTGGTTTGCAGCCTAATATAAGAAAGAAGGAGAGGGAGAAGGAAGGCTGGGGGTGGGCTGGGGTAGGGGGGAGTGACCTCAGGGTCACAAGTCGGACTGGGGGGCCTGCCAGGCCTGCTTGCTCCTGCTGCACCACCGAGAAGCAGGGCGACTTAGCGCTTTCTAAGCTTCATTTTCCTTACATGGAAAATGGAGATAAAATAGTGTCCAGTTGAAATGGCCATTGTGAGACTTATATATGCATGTAATGAACATAGCTCAATGCTTGACTCAAACGTTCAAAAATTGTTAAATATCAATGTGTTTGATTGGTGTTAAAACAATAGTAGGTGTAGGAATCTGCAGTCAGAAACTGTCTTAATAAACGCCCAACTGTCTTAGACAGATTGCCAGCTGTAATCTAAAACAAACAGACAAAGAGACAGACACAACTCCTAAACACTGGTGAAGAACGCCAGCTCTCTCTCTCCTTCAATTGGCCAGACATCGGCCTAAGCCCTGGGGAAACGGTATTAAGCAGAAATCAGCGGTCCCTGTCCTCATGGGGCTTTCATCCATTGGGAGAGAGAGTCAAACTCACAGAAATGTCCAGTTACCCATTGTGAAAAGTGCCACTAGGGGGAGACTGTGGGGTGGGAGGGTGTATAACAGGGCCTTACATAACAGGGAGCTCAGGGGCATGATTATTAACTAGGGAAAGGCAGAAAGACCAGCTTATTCAAGGACCTGAGAGCAGACCAGTGTGGTCCCGAGTCCAGGCAATGGAGCGGACCAGTCAGGAGCAGGGGCCTGGTGGGAAGGAAGCCGTGCACGGGCCTTCTCTGGTGTGAGGGCTGTGGTCTGACCTGAGAGTCCGCAGGTCCCTCTGGCTGCAGAGCGGAGAAGGGTTTGGAGGGGTGAAAGTGGAGCAGGTCACCTGAGAAAGTACTCTCTAGTTTTCCCCTTTCTTTATTTCTAACAAGTAACTAGAAGTCTTTTTAACTCCTGTGTCAGAGAATTTCTGCAGGCTGGAAAGGTGATACTGTCGGGGGCTCCTCCTCACTTTAAAAGGCAAAATCCAAAGGCAAATGAATCCAGGTTACTCAAAGAGAGAGGCTAGAGGGAAAGGTTTGAAAACAAGGAGAAAGGGGAAGAGATGTGTACCCCATTCCCCAGCAGCTCCTGGGGAGCAGCAAAGCCTCAGAGGGGTACAGTGAGGGACCCTCAAAGGCTGGAACAGCCTCCTCAAAGGCGTGTGCTCCATGGGTGACAATGTGACAGCCGGGGCAAATGAAGACTCAATGGCAATGGACTGGGCCTGTGCCTGATGACTGGTGTGTCTCCCTGATGACGTGGCCCTGTGACCTGGCCACTGCACATCTCTGTGGGCAGAGGTGAGTTGCTACAGTTCAGCTGAGGTTGATTAACAGGCGTAAATAATGTTATGTTCTTACTCACCCCAACTGTGGTAGCCGATTCATATCATAGGCACTAAAAATAGATGAAGGAGACCATTGCAGCAGGAGTAGCCTGGGTGGGCAGGTGGCGGGTAGACATGGAGAGAAATGGACTGACTGAAGAGATAAATATCTAGTACGTGAAATCTATAGGACTTAGTGAGGTTTGGGATGCAGGAGTCAGGATTAAACAGGCCTGAAGTGGGCCCTGAGGTTTTGGACTTGCACACGAGAATAAATGGCCATGCCATTTGTGGAGATACGGAAACTTGCAAAGGCCCAGTTTAGTGACAGGGCTCACAAATTTGGCTCTAACATGTTGAATCTGAGGTGCCTCTGAGATGTCATAAAGGCGCGCACACCAGAGGGCAGAGACACAGGTGCGTGAGTCGGGTGTCTAGTGCAGGAATTGCGCCCCCACGACCGTGGGTGAGATCGTCTGCAGGGATACCAGAGGAGAGAAGGTGGCGGCGCAGGACTAAGCTTCAAGGACTCCGACAGTAAATGTTTTGCTATTACAGGGGAACGTACCTACAATGGAAGCCAAGGGTAGGCGGCCAAACAAACAGGACCAAGAGCATGTCCTCCACACCAGAAGTGACCAACAGAAGTGACCATGTGATCGGAGGTCAATTCTATTTATATTAATAACATGAAATAATGTTGACAGTTTGTGAACATCATTAATAATCTTTAGAATATCTAATAAATTTAAAAGTACTTCTAGGATCCAACCACCATAAATAATAACAAAACTACAAGAATAATAACAATTAAAAAGAGTAATTTAAAAAATGTCCTTCTTCACAAAAGTGAAGCAGTAGACAGGTAAATGCTGTAGGGAATAAAATGTATTTTGTTTACTTAGTGAGTGATAACGGGAAGCAAAGGTGAGAGTGTTCCCTTGACAAATTCAGCGTTTATTCACGTGGCTCCTATTCACGCGGCTCCTATTCACACACTAGCTGCTGGTGATGGGGAGGTGACATATTCCAACTCTGCAGTCAGCCCCCTCAAAGGGCAGGGTACCAGGAGGCAGGGCCCTCAGCTTCAGGGAAAGGCAACCACATGAGAGGGAGGCCTGGACTTTTTCCCTGTGCCCCGGCACCTGCCAGGCCTGGTCTCTGAGGCCGAGGTGGGCCTGGCATCCCAGTCCTCTGCAGCCAGTTCGAGCCCAGTTAAAGACGGGCAATGCTTCTCCTCACAGAGAGGCCAGTCCTGCTATAAACGCCTCACTACCCTGAACTTAGGTTGCTGGGCTTGGGAAGCAAATGGATCCTTCAAATAGACACTTAGATTTAGCTAAATGCATCATCTCCAAAGTAAGCAAGGGGCACTCCATCCATTCAACTTTACTCTCGTCGAAAGAGGAGGAATGAAACAATTATCCAGCTAATTCAGCTCCCGAAGAAGACACTTGAGATCAGGGCTCACGCAGACGTCCGGACTGGTGGTGAGCGCCACACAGCTGCAGCAGCAAGACTCAAAGGGAAGAATAAAGGGTGTGGTAGGCGCCACAGGGCTGTTGGTGGTTCCACCAACACGAGAATAGGGGGAGTCTGTAGAGCCCATGCCAAAGAGGACTCTCATTCAGCAGCTGGCCACGGACACCTACGACTTTGTTTACCCTGACTTGGTAGAAAGAGTCCAAAGTAACCATAGAAAGATTTTAAGGAAGGCACTGTTACCGCTTCTCGATCAAGAGCATCCTGGAACTCTTTCAGCCGTCTCTCCTCGTACTGCTTTTCTCTGAAAATTCTGTTTTGCCATAAAACTTCCTTTTCGTGCCGCACGTGCATGAGCTGCACGGCGATCCTGCGCTCCTGCTGGGACTGCCGCATGAGCCGGTTAATCAGCTGCTCCTCCCGGTACGCCTCCTGCGAACAGCAGTGGGACAGGCGGTTACCAACAGGCCCTGCCTGCGATTCCCTCGGGCTGGGATGCCGGCACGTAAGCAGTGTGTGAAAGGCGTAGACGTCATCTGCATCAATTCCTAACATTTGATTCAAATTGGAACATGGTAAAAATCGAGTCAAAAAAATAAAACATTTCCAACAAAGGCTGTATACTTTTGATATCTATAAGAGGCATTAGGGTTTTGTAACTTTCAATTATGTTAAATGAATTATTACCTCCTTTAAAATTTGATGAAAGTAAACTATCAAAAAGTAAAAGGTGATTGTTTTCAAGGTTTTATAATCAAGGGACGTAATTCTCAATTTATGAGTATGTTTATGGAAATGTGGAATTGGGCTACATGTCCTCTGAACACAAACGCTGGTGTAAAAACACACGCAGACACAGTCCGGCTGCGGTGGCAGATCTGATTAGCTCCCAGTGGGGACGTTTCATACTTGTGTGAGGAAAAGCAAAAGTCTGACAGAATGGGAAGACGGGAGGAGAGGCGACGAAGTCACCTACTGCTTATGTGTGACAAGTTTAATGGCTGCGATCTGAAAGGGAAATGAGTTGCCTTCTCCCGGCTCCCTGTAGGAGAGGTCAAGGGGAAGCAGCGAGTGAACAGTAGGAAAAGTGTTACACTGGGACTCGGGGGCCCTGGCCTGTGCAGCCTCAGTGTTACCCTTGATTGGCTGTGTGTCCCTGGGCAAGGGCCTCTTTCATTAGGTAGAATGAGGGGTTTGGGAGGGAGGCGATCACCAGAGCCCCTTCCAGCACGATCTCTCTCTCTCTGTCTCTGTCTCTCTGTCTCTCTGTCTCTCTGTCTCTCTGTCTCTCTGTCTCTCTCTCTCTCTCTCTCTCTCTCTCTCTCTCTCTCTCTCTCTCGTCTAAACAGAGACATCATGTGGAGGGAAAAGGTAATTAAAGTTCTCAAGCGGGAGAATTTAGAAGAATGCCCAAGGATTGGAGTTGTCCATTTAACTCTCAAAAATCCAATGATTTAAAAGAAAATCTGACATCACCGACGACACTGTGTCCCATCCCTCCCACTATGAGGCTATGGGAGAAGAACTGTGTGTATTTTCAGAATCAAGAAATAAATAACGACACAGTCTGTGGTAAATGTCAAAACTCGAACCTGAGAATTATAAAAAATGTGGATTAAGTAAAAGTTCAACTGAAAGTAAATATGAAATTGTTTTCTGTTGAGTAAATGTATCAAGTAAAAAGATAAAATTGTGAACCACTTTGAAAGATGTGTCTCATCCAGTTACCGAATTCCAGGAGCTTTAATGTTAACCATTTGTTTCCTTGTGCCACCAACAGCGCTGGTGAGCCCGACTGTAAAAATGGCCACAAGGTCTTCAGTTTTCTCCACCATGGCTTTGCAATGTTATCCTGCAGATACTCCCATCAAAAAGTGAAATCTATTTCTCCATTCCTTAAACATGGGGTTTGCGGTGACTGTTGACCTGAACTGACCCATGGGACATTAGCAAAACAATGAAACACAACAAAAACCTTGGCATCTGCCTTTCCTGTGACCCCCGCCACTCCCAGCACATTTCCTGGTCTGCCTGGAAGCAGACCTGCCACACAGAGAGGTGCAGTCTCCCCAGCTGGCCCTGATGAAGCCTCCAAGGCAGCCAGCCCCAGCCAACCCACAGACATCCAAAGACGTCTGCACGAGGCCACCCGACCCCAGCAAGAGGACAGCGCAGCTGGGCCAGCCAAAACTGCCGACCACAGAGTGGCGTGGCTTGGGATTCAGAAGGGACAGTCACAACTGTATTTTTAAAAATATAACCCAGATTTATTATTCTTGCTAATAAGACCTGAAATTATAAAACTACTAAAAGAAAAATATAGGGGAAAAAACTTCTTAACATTGGTCTAGGCAATGATTTTTCTTTTCTGGATATGACCCAAAAGCAGAGCAAAAAAGTTTTTGCACAGCCAAGAAGACAATCAATAGGGTGCAAACTACTGAATGGAAGAAAACATTCGCAAATTATATAGTTTGGTTAATATCCAAAATATTCAAGGAACTCAAGCAACTCAACAGCACAAAGAAAAACTAAATAACCCAATTAAAAAATGGGCAAAGGACCTAAGTAGATATTTCTCAAAAGAAGACACACGAACAGCCAGCAGGTGTATGAAAAGGTGCTCAACATCACTATTCATGAGGGAAACGAAAATCAAAGCCGTAACAAGATGTCACCTCATACCTGTTGGAATGGCTATTTCCAAGAAAAACAAGAGAGAGATAACTAGTGTTGGAAAGAATGTGGAGAAAAGAAAACCTTGTAAACCGCTGGTGAGAATATAAACGGGTAAAGCCAATATGGAAAACAGTGTTGTGCTTCCTCAAAACATTTGAAATAAAACTACCACAAGGCTCGACAATCCCCCTTCTGGGGGTACACATCTAAAGGAAATTAAATCAGAATCTCAGAGAGACAGGCGCACCCCTGTGTTCACTGCAGCATTATCCACAATGCCCACGGGACGGGGACAACCTGAGTGTCCGCCAAGGGACGAAGAGGTGAAGTGTAGTGTAGCTACATAATGGAACATTATTCAGCCTCAACAAAGAAAGAAACCCTGTTGTTTGTGACACGGATGAACCTGGAGGACATTATGCTGAGTAGAATAAGCTAGACACAGAAAGACAAATACTGCATGATCTCACTTACAGATGGAATTTCAAAGGGTTCAACTTATAAAACTAGATCTTAAGTGTTCTCACCAAACACAAAAAAACGGTAACTGTATGCAATAATGGACGTGTTCATTAGTGTGATTATGGAAATCACTTAACAATGATATATGTATACATATATGTAAATGCATCACATTATGCACCTTAAATACATGCAACTTTTATTTGTCAACTATGCCTCAACAAAAGGCAACCATCAGCAGATTTTATATTCTTCAGCAAGTGTTTTATGTAGTTTTTTTTCCTGCAGTATACTTGCTACTATGTGAGGATGTCTGTCCCATTGACATTTGAGTCAGAGTGGCAGCTAATGCGCACATGAGATATGTAGTACGTGTATAAGATACACATAATGTGTGTATACATAGTGTGAATATACACAATGTATTTAAACATAATGTGTATATAAAAAGATGGCGTTCTGTAAAATTTCCATCACCATCATTGGACCAACATCTAGTATCTTACCTCTTGTGCCTCGTGGGCTATTAACTGATCCATTAACAGTCTCCGTCGTCTTTTCTCCCTTTGTTCTCGTGCAAAAGCATCTTCTTCAAGGCGCTTTTGGATTTTTTTAATGTATTCATCATCCGAGTAAGTGTTTAACAAGTCGGCAGTTGTCTGGCCTGCTGTATCTAAAGAAGCCTTGGATACACTAAGGACAATAGTTTTTATTTTAGATTCAAAAAAGAATGCGATCACAGGCCACTACTTGTGACTTGAGGGGGACGAACTCAGGAGGCGGCTCCCTGAGTACTCTGTGAATTTATTAATACAAGTATTCAGGTGAAAAATATTAGAACTTCAGGGTGACACTCTTAGCTTGTCGGTGGGTGCCACCGCCTCCCCCCTTTTCTGGACTCTGTGTCTGTGAAGTCCTTAGCCTACAGAGCCTTCTCTCTGGGCTCATCACCTCCCTGGACTTCTACTTCTCAAGATCTTCACTCTCCCAGACGTTCTGGATTTTTGTCCCTCTTCTTCCTGCTGGCACTAGGCCCCCTGCTCCCCCTGTTTAGAATCAACGGAAGCACCATAGTGACAACCCATGTCAGGGAAGGCAACCCTCCACAAGGTGTGCTGATGTCAGGACAGTGCTTCCTGATGGGCCCGTCCACCACCTCTCTCACCCACGTGTGTGCCAGCCGGTCTGCGAACTCCCACCACTGCCGGACTGCTGGGGGCTGCGGCCCAGCTCCTCCTGGAAGCTCGGCAGCCAAAAGTTGACTTGCTCAGCATGCCACACTCACAAGCACAGGTCTGACTGAGCTTCTCGCTCAAGTCCTGGAGACCCGAGGTGAAAAGACCTACCTCAGGGCTCTTGTCCTACCTCATGTGCAAAACCAAAGGGTCAGGAAGAGCCAGATGGTCTCACCAACACAAAGCAATCACACTTAACTCGGTGAGACAGATGGTGACTTAGAAGAGCTTTTATAGATTCATTCAAAAGTTATCAAAGTTATCATTAAAAGTAACAGGTACACTTTTATGTCTATAAGGATCAAATAATCAATTCTCATCCACATACCTCTTTAGAAAATAAACAAGGTCATATGTTAGTACAAGATATAATAGGACTTGCCAAGAAATAATGAGTTTTAATATTATTAATAATTATTGTTTTTTATGTTCTGTTACAATTTGTTTTAAAATATAACAATTTTATTCAAAAGACAAGGACAGGCTATTGTGTGTAAGGACTAAATCTCATCAATTCTCGTAGATAGAGAGAATGCTCTTATGAAAGCACAGTTAATTCATGCTTAGTGAGGTCACAGTCACATGGGTATAGTACAGATCACGTTATATTGCAGTGCGTTACTTTTCGGGTTGGTGCTGCCAGCTGAACTCTGTGCTCATAAGCAAAATACCCCATTTTCCTCTTCTCCGTCCTTGTCCTCGAATGCCTGCCGGGTAGTGGAGGCTAAATTTCAAATGATATGCTAAGAAATACTACACAAGTGTGGTGGAATTTTTAAAATCACACACAGAAGTCCTGGTTATTTTATCAGCAGGGGCTCCACCTTCAGCGGTATTCTGTCATGGAGAGTCGTTGAGCAGAGACTGAGTAGCTACCAACGTCTCAGTAATATCAGAGACTAAGTTCATCCCTATTCATTTATTAAAATTTAGTAAAATTAAGTGCTTATGAAAATTTCATGGCACAACTTTTTAAATCATTCATCAAAATTCTTATTATATTTTTACATAAATGTGCTGTTTAAAAGATTTTGCCCTGGACTGAGCATGGATTAATAACACTGTATTTATGTTACCAGTAATACACCTGATGTATTTCCCCTCCATTATTTATCGGTCAGTCTGTCCATCTGTGTCCATCCATCCAGCTGCTGTCTGATTGCAATACAGGTCTGAACAAAGCCACATGATGCTTTCTTGCGTGAATATTCATTTTACTGGGTGTGGATTTACTGAGGACAATTATGGTTTCTTTACATCTGTCTGTTTGCTAGGCCTCCATAGAGTTAACCTGTGCTTACATTTTTGCTAGGAAGAGCTAAGGGAAATGCATGAACCAAAACGCCCGTCTGCAGCCGCCAGGAACCTCAGTTACAGAAACAAACAGCAGACAGCATTCATTCTTTGTCTTTAAAAACAGAGGACTTATACCTGTGGGAGGAAAGTAGCCATGGAACGCTTGTGCACTGAGACATCATCATGTTCTTCCACAAAAGAAAGAAGATGCACCTGGAGGTGACACTCCTGAGGAGCTGTCACAGGAGCTGGCTGTAAAAGGCACAGCTCCAGAAACTGCCCCTTAGGATTACCCTATGGGAAGTTTCTCAGCAAGCCCAGGACGGCTTGGCTCTAAGCAAAGAACTCAGAATGCACCACAGCCTTTGTTTTCGTTGAAAGTTTTCTCTAGGCCAGTGCTTCCCAGCCTTTTTCATTTTCGAGCCACCAGAGAAGATGCTCTTTGTGGGGCACACTGGAAGGACTTTCCGTCTCTGAGGAGGCTGGTCACAGGGGAGGGGACAGGTCCAGGGACTCTTGCTGCCCAGGCCCCATCTTGCCCACTGGGAAGTGAAGGTGTCCTATCCCTGGTCCCCAGACAGGAATCTCTAGCAAGGTCAAGAGGAGGCTCCTACAAAGAAAAGACTTGTGACAGGCACTGCTGTTTCCCTCCCCTTTCTCTCCAAACAGAGCCCAAATTTTATTCAGAAAAACAAGGTACCTGGCTGAAAACTGCTTTTCCCAGCCTCCCATTCTGCTAGGTATGGTCAGGTGACTGCATTTGACCAGTAAGATGTAAGCAGCAGTATTATGCGGGACTTCTGGGCAGGCTCCTAAAAGGACTTAGTTAAGCTTGGAGATGGCTACTGCAGCCTCCCCTTCTTCCTGGGGAACGTAGGCCCCAGGGCCAGGGCTCCAGCAGCCAGCTTGTATGGGGAGTGCGCTGCTCTGCCTGGTGTTACCTCTGGTTGCTAAACTGTGTGGTGTCCCAGGAAAGGGGCAGCCATGGAGCTACAGAGAAGGCCATTCCTCAAAAAGTAACAAAATATTTCAGTGTTTTAAGATGGTCATTCTGGTGGTTAGCCTCTGTTTATACACGAGAATGTGTGGCTGGTAGATGAGTGAGTGCTGGAAGGCAGCGGTGGTTTCATGGGCCAGCGTCGGGCCGAGGCTACCTGGGAGGGTGGGCTTGGACTGTGTTTTCTGAGGGAGTCAGGGGAAGCGCTGAAGGACGGGAGTGGGGATCAGAACAGGCATGGCAGTCCCTGCAGATGGTGGGAGGAAAGGTACCGCGTGTGTTCACTTTGCTTTATTTTCCTGCCTCACCTGACTTCCTCACCATTTCTTTTTCTAGCTTTGTCTCATTCCTCCTCATTTGACTCTGTTTCCTTCTTTCAGAAATGTTGACATGGAAATGAAGTATATAATTTGTGTCTTTCTTCTTTAACAGAGATTTATTTCATAGTCTATAAATTGTAAATGAGTAGAGTTTGGTAGTTGCCATTTAAAAATGAAGAAAACCCAAAACAACAAAACTCAAGTTGCTCCTATCAATGTAGTCCCTAGTCAATTATTTTCTGTGAGTTGGTGACCCTAATAGGGTATCTTTATCTTTGGGCAAATTAAGCCCATTAATCAGGCACTTTTTGCAATGAACTCTTTGATCTGATTTAGTGAAAGTTGGTCAGCAAACTAATTCAACAACTCTTCACTGAATCCCCGCACTGAATGCTGAGGGTGAAACGTGGGAGAAGCCAACTAAAGTCTAATGAAGGTTCTCCTGTGACAGATTTGAACTTGAAACAAACTTGGTGGGCATGTCGAAGATGCGTGTGAACTTAGAGGAGCATGTGAGCACAGAAAAATAACTTAGCTTTGCGTCGGGACAGCCAGCCTCCCTCTTGGACTTTGTAAAATTGTTAATGAACAATTAATCAATCTGAACTTTAAGTCATTTATCTTCTTTCATAGACTCTCTTAATGAAGATTCTACAAAGTGAAAAAAATCTTTGGAACCTATTCCAGGTAAACCACTTCTAAATATTCAAAACTTACAGGTAGAAAAGAATGTAGTTTTGTAATTGTTAAAATAGTTCACGGCCTACCTTTCTTTTGCCTGGAGATCCTTCTTTAGTAGTGCTTCAAACTTCTTAATCTCTTTAGCCACATCCTTAAAAAAAAAAGTTTATTATCAGTTTCCTGCCTCTAAAAACCATTGACAATCTTCATTTACCATATTTATTCAAGTTTATAAGGTGACATGCACTAGTAATTCAAGGTAATTAAGAGGTGAGATATGAAAAACTGCACTCCAACAAATTTTTACAATTCTTATTTCTTACTTCAACTCTAGGCTAAATACACATAAAATAATATGAAAATTGCCTAGTCTGAATCATTTATTTCACAATTTTAGCTCTGAAAGTGCATCAGAGGGCACTTAATAAGACTAAAGATTATCAAAGAGTTAGGACATAAGTTTTTTGTTAAAAACTTTTGTTAGAGTTTTATTGCAATTTTTAAAATGAGAATAAGCATTTTTTGGATATAAATATTTCTTTAAAAATCACTGTCTCAGGTATTTTAAACATTTCTCATACAATCTTATTTACACTATTAATTTGCTCTCTGAAAATTCATTTTAGTTCCTTCTCTGTATACTGTACTTATTAATGAAATTTAATCAACCCTGGGGAATAAAAGAATTATGTTCTTTACTAAAATGGGGTCAGAAGAAACCCTCTGTGGGAAACAATTTTTAGAATCCAAACACAGGGTTTTTTAATATTAAAAATAAATGTAGATATACATTTATACTGTATAAGTGAAATATAAAACACAATCACTTCAGAAATCAGAGAGATCTGTCAATTTCTGCTTTACTGGCATTGTGAACTTGGGTAAAACATGCCAGCTTTGTGGGTTTTGGTTTCCTTACATACCTAATGGGCAAAATAACACCCTAGCTAGAGAGTCATTTATACATGAACCAAGGATAATGTGAAGTGCCCAGTCCATAGCCTGACAGGTAGCACATGCTCGATAAACGGCAGCACCTAATCTTTCCCTCAGGTCACGGGACAGGACAGAGGACCATTGACTTACTGCGGTGGCAGGTAGAGTAGCCTGCAGGAACCTGTATTAAAATGTAGCATTGCTCCCTTGTGAGACAGGAGCAGACTGTATCCTTTGGAATGATTGACCGTTGGTATGGCCTAGCAAAATATCACTTGTGTAGGTAACTTAAATTTAAGGACACTGATAACAAGCAGATCACTTGACGTTTCTCAAGTGATTTCACAGAAAAGCAGTGCAGCGTGGTGAGGAGAAATTGAGTAAAAACATAGTCGGGATGGCATGTACATATGTGCACCTCAGCTGGGCCCTGGTGCACCCACGGGGGTCATTATGACCCCCCACTCTGACCTGGCTTGTTGGTGACCACAGAATCCCCAGCACAAGAGGCCAGACAGGCACTGTCATTTAATAGGGGTTTGTCACCCCTCGCCTGAAGCTGCAGTCTCTGTTTCCGAGCAAACAGCAGTATAAAATGGATTCAATGTGCATACAGGGGAAGCGTTTCAATGAGAAGGAGCAATGCCAGAGATCATGTGAAAAGAAAATAAGGAGTTTCAGGAATTCTACATATTTTGGGGAAAGATCATTCTTTTATTAAGATAAACGCACACCCTGGTTGGTGTGGATTGAGCGCCGGCTTGAGAACCAAAGAGCTGCTGGTTCCATTCCCAGTCAGGGCACTTGCTTGAGTTGTAGGCCAGGTCAGGTCCCCAGTGCGGGGCACGAAACACATTGGTGTTTCTCTCCCTCTCTTTCTCCCTCCCTTCCCCTATGTCTAAAATAAATAAGTAAAATATTAAAAATAAGAAAAGATAAATGCACACAATTTTAAAGGACTATCACTTACCTCCGTTTCTTTTTTCTTCTTCATCATTTTTTGGGCCTCAAGTGCTTTCAGAGTACGATTTGATGCAGGTTTAGGAATCTGTATGATAGCCGCCTGGATTTTGGCCATTATTTCATTTTGTCGTCTTCTGCTCAACCGTTGCTGAATATCCCATGTACATTAGTTTAGTGACTCAGTTCATCAGAACAACAGGCAGTGTTACACACTCACAGGTACACGTATATATAATTTTTCCGCTGAAAGTTTCAGAACTCATCAATTAACCAATGGACTGGGTGTCACAACTGTATAGTGTGACAAAGCAGGGGTCAACGTGACTTAGTTTGAACAGTATGATGTGAAAACACAGTTTGGAGTCCCCAGATTATGCTAACCAAATGCGTGCATCTGCCTTCTGGGGGCTGGAAAGGTGCTCCAGTCACAGAGAAGAGTGTCATTCTTTCCCAGTCCCACCTTCGTGACCTGCCCGGTAATGGGAAGGGGAAATTCTGTTTCGGAAGATGGACTGGAGAGAAACTTCAGCCTAGGAGGTGGCCTCTGGGAGGGCTCCTGGCAGCTGGGTGGAAATGACAAGCTTCCCCAAGACTCAGGCACATTTAAACAGTGAGCTCAGAGACCATGTAAAACAGTGGACTAACACTAAGTTATGTGGTTCAATATTGAATCATCTCTTTTCTATGTATGCAATAATTATTTTACAAAGAATATAAGCAGAAGAGCATAATTGAAAAAGTTCAGTGAAAATCAGATAAAATATTTTACGTTTAAATGACTTAAGAGGTAACATGTGAAACTTTTCATGACTTTACTACGAAAGCATTATATAAGAACCAATAAGATCATTAGCACCTGCTTCCAAAGCTAAGAAATGTCAATTCACCATTAAAAACCAGAAATTATAAATAATTAAAAAATCTTGCTTGTCATTTTCTAAAACGTAAATTTTTATTTAACTGCATTATATTTATCTTTTTTTCTTAAGGAAACCAGGAAGAGATAGGCTCTCCCTTTTGTCCTGTTTGCTTGTTACCATCTTAAACAAGGTAATTTATTTCAGACTATCTAACGGTGCCACACTGTTTCCCCCAACATTCTTTGGAGGCTTTCTGCAGTAGACCCGGCACCTCAAAGGTGGGCGGGCTGGTTCCTATAGAGCCCCAGCACTCTGCCTCAACTTAAACGCCGCGTTAAGTGCGCCTCGTCTCTACACCATGAAACGCCCAGGAAGCCCAGGCCTTCCTCCGCTCTGCGACAAGTAGTGCGATCCTGAGATCTTCCAGAGCCTGCCTTTCTCTACTCTTTCTCTCCCTCCTCACAGGGAGCTCACTACATTCAGGGCATGTTAATTTGTTACCATTCTAACTATAAATTTATAATGAGTGATTTACAGTGCAGTCCGAAGAACCACAATTCCTTTGCCTGTAGTTTACACATTCCATACACACAGCCACCTGAAATTCTCTTAAAAGCCTTTAATTATCCCACATGGCACTGTCCTTTCCTGTCTTCAGTGGCACAGGGGATCATTAAAGGCTTTCAGAGAAGCACGAGAAACAGCGGGGAGTTGGTCACAGCCGGAAGGGCCTGGAGGGTGTTGAGGATGTGGAAGGAGGCTGGAAAGGAGGCAAGCCGTACCGCCAAGAAGAGAGGAATGGGGCAGGGCAGAAGACCCAGGGGCTGCAAAAGAGAGGGACATGTCCACTCTGCCTCCCTCTGTGGGGACGGTGGTCATAGCCTTCGCCGGAGTAGCTAGTAGTACCCGACCCCATCCTAATGCGTCCGGTGCATTGATTTCTACCAGACAACTCAAAAAGCAATCAAGCTGTCCCGCCATTCCAGAGAATGGCTGCTGTTGCGTAGCTGCAAGTGCAGGTGACAGGCAGCGGGCTTGGGGATGGCGAGGAGGGAAAGTGAAGGAGAGAGAGGTGAGGGCAGGGCAGAGCGCGAGTCGTGCGCCAGCCACACGCACCTGTGCGCATTACAGCGGCGTGCGTGTGCCCTGGGCACGGGTCGCAAACAGCACACGGCGCACCAAGGCGCTTCTGTTAAAGTGGTTCTGTAAAACCTCTTCGATTTTAAAAGTTCTTTGTTCTCCCTTGAGTTATTAAAAATTTTGAAGTTTCTCAGAGTGCATGTGGACAAGGTCTTCTTTCATGTGTGTGTATTTTTCTTGAAACCTGTGTGTAACCCGCATCAGACTGAAATCAGTTTGACGTGGTATCAGGTTTCTAAGTCTTTGAATGAAGAAAGCATTTTAAAACACGCCATTATTAGAGAATAAAGAGTATATCATTGTTAGAAGCACATAAAATTTGTTTTTAAAATAAACTTTCCATGAAATATGCTTGTTGGTTGTTAAAATAATCTTAAATCCATACAAATTATTCATATCCTTGGTTGATGTTAAGAATACAAAAACATGATTTGAATTCCTTTTGACAAAATAATCTATATGCTTTTATATTATTTATTGTCCTGAGTTAAATTTTCAATAAGTGGTATTTGAATTCTTGAAAACGTA
Source organism: Desmodus rotundus (assembly GCF_022682495.2). Classification (NCBI taxonomy): domain Eukaryota; kingdom Metazoa; phylum Chordata; class Mammalia; order Chiroptera; family Phyllostomidae; genus Desmodus; species Desmodus rotundus. Next base: position 200,252,724 of record NC_071387.1, on the reverse strand, counting down.
TTTTCATGAAAATAATTTCATAAAACCAATTTCAACACACAAGAGATAATATAAGAAGCCAGATTCTTTCTATTACTTGAGCCACTTCCTGGTAGCAATGAGAACATGAGAAAACTTCCAGGTCCCCACAGAGTGCAATATGACGAGAAAATAAACTGTTAAAGATGATCTAAGGTGGGACTCAGAACACGGACGGTGTACTTAACTAAGACTTTCAAATGCCAAAGTAATCTCCTTAGAAGCTGAAGGCTTACTGAAAAAAATGATTGTTTAAACTGGTTTTGGTCCTTCTGACACTGCCTCAGCAAATACCAGCCCTTGACTCAGAAGACCATTTTAGTGCCTTTCCACGCCTTCCGGCTTCCTCTCTGTGAAAAGTGGCCTGGCTTCTGACTTCACAGTGACAACAAAAACGTGAGGTCCGTGAACGACCTACCTTCCCACTTCAACACATCTCGCTATCTCCCACTTAGTGCTTCCCTTTCCCCCAACCCAGGAAGTAACCCACTGTGGTATCAGACACCCTACTCTTCAGTGCGTGGCTTCTCGAGTCAGGTTGCTGAGGTCTGAGTTTCAGCTATGGCTTCACAAAGCCGAGCAGGTTGCCTAACCTCTCTATCTCAGCGTCATCATCTGTGAGATGGGGAAAGAAAAAACACCTGTCCCACCGGCCTGAATGGTCTCCTGTTAGGTCATCTACACAGCTCTGTTGTCTATAGCTCTGCTGTCTATTTTATACTTTACAAACAATTGTCTTCTTGAAGTTACAAAAGAGTCTAATGCTGAGGCAGATATAATCATTGTTTTTATAGTTGGGATAATTAAGACTGTTCTAAATACTGCCCAGAGTTAATCAGCTTGCAAGTGAGGAAGGCAGGATGCAAAGCTAAGTTAGTTAGCTTTAAGTCTGATGTAATTTCTAGCTCTCCAAGGGTCCTGAGTTCGTTCTGCTACCAGGCTCGTAAGAATGTCCATTAAGAACAGACAAATCTGAAAGTAGAACTTGCCCTCACACACATCTATTATGTCACTGTTGCTTTATGATTAAACTGAAAACTAATTATTTTCATTTTTGTTTAGTGCATTGCGTTAGTGCAGCACTCCACATTGCTCCAGAGACCTGGAAAAGTCCGTGCACTTCCCTGACCACAAGGAAATAGCGCAGGAACTGGAGAGAACTGTCAACTAGGAAGTGATATCAATTTATCAAAACATGTTTAATGAGTGTTTGCAGTGTTCAAAGCATGGCCCTGGACATATGCCTTGCATGTGAGGAACTGAAACCTTGTGAGACCACTAGCCACATGGATATTGGAGGCTAACAGTGATATCAGTGCAGGAGGTGAACACCAGAGAGCGAGAATGACCTGTGCCCAGGGAGGTCATGGGCAGAGCCCACGTGTCCTGGGAAGGTTGCACAGAAGTAGATGGAGGAAAGTTGGGGGGACGAGGAGAGACGAGAAGGATGAGCTTGGCCGAGAGAGAAGAGAGTGGGAACATACAAGTCCCATTCAAGGGCCGGCTTCCAAACAACACCGAAGAAAGGCTTCACGCTGAGGACTGAGAAGCAGTAAAGTTAGCAAGGCAGGCTGAGAACACTGAGCGAAAGCTGCTGAACAGCCGTGTAAATTGGGAGACAGGATGTATGTCAAATAGAAGGCTTCTAAGCAGAAGAAGAACCTAGTGAGAGTGGAATTCAGGGAAGATTCATGTAGGGCCAAGGCTGAAGCTCAGGAGACATGTTAGTGGGTTATAAGGAGATCTGAGCAGATAGGATAGGGGTCTAATTGGAAAGAGAGGAGCAAGCCCTAGAAATTAGGACCAAACAGAATTTGATAAGCTATTAGAAATGTGGAGAGCATGCAGGCAGACATCAAAAATAGATAAATGCCTTGAAAATGACGATGTGAAATAAAACCCACGTATGGCCAATAACACACATAAGGGACACGTGTACCCCATGGGGCTTCTCTGAGAACACGGCATCACCGCCACTCTCTCCACCAAGCTTTACACGGCAACACGCCGATGTTCCCTATGTACTTACATCCCGAAGAGCCTCACTTTTCACGTTCTGCAGCCTCGTGTTGGGCAGGGGTTGCATGGTGTGCATTTCCCCCCTAATCAGGCCACTCTTCTTCTTCTTCTGAAGAGCGGTGTACAACTCATACACCAGTTTCGTGGCGGCCCCGGGCTTCTCCGTAATAATGTTGTTGGCCACCTTCGGGCCGAACTGCACGCCCAGAAGGTGAAGTGTTGGCTCCAAGCGAGAAAAATTGTTAAGTCTGGCACTCGAAACCCTAGGCATTGAAATATTTTACATCTTTAGACACTGGCTTTGAGTTAAAACCAAAAATGCATCAGATACTCATGATCCAATAGTCTGAATTATCCCATGACACCATGTTTTTAATAAAATATGTCGTTCCTCTCTAAAGCCACGCAATCGTATCAACACATGAAGCTTTTCTATTGTCCCGAGTTTTATGCATTTATTTCTCTTGAATGAATAAATTAAAACTCATTAATTTTATACACTTTCCTACTAAAGTAGGATACACATCCTACTAAAATAGATGCTAGAATTTCTACAAGAACTCAATACAAAACCAGATAGTGAGGCTGCTTCGTCTAAATGGAAAAATTTAACTGTGGTTTTGAAAAACACTTTATTCAGAAGTCGCAACTGCACATTGAATGTGCATTTCACTCAGTGACACTATTACTGGTGTCCGAAAACAGCCCGGAGCACCGCGCTGACGCCCCAACAGAGGGCCTCTCGGGCACTGCCTGAGTATTTGATTAAGTAGCATCACTATTCAATCACGTTGGTTGTGCAGTCTTCACTTAGCAGTTTCTATGATGACTTTAAGAATCAGTAAAAGCTTTCTAATTATAAGTTATATCTATTTTTGAATTACCTATTGTCAAATTAGGCTCACGTTTCAGAAGAAATTCATGATTTCATTCATTAACTTACTCTCTCAACTAACAAATGTTTATCGAATACCCATTACATACAAAGGATTATAAAATTTATCACGAAAATAATATGTAAATAATTATAAGTAAATTTACGAATGTATTACATTTTCACAAAGATTGACAACAGGCAGTGCCTGCCCTGGATGAGCGAACAGATAGTGCTAAATTGAGGTACGTGTTGTAACAGAAGTCTCAAACGATCCAGGGCTGCTGACGCGCCTCTGGATCCAGGGTTAGAAATAGAGCGAAAGATGTTGGAAGCATTTTCAGCTCTTGTGTCTCTATGTGATCCACCTGGATATAAATACCAATTTTAAACACTGGCCTATTTTGTCTTTACTTTAACTCCCAAACACTCAGTAACATTCCTTAACACAAAAAATATATACTAACTATATTTGAATATAAGTTAATGCCCTAACTTTCTCCCCGAAATGATACCTCAGAACAGAGGGAGTTGCCATGCATTTGACAGAATGTCTAATACAATAGGGTTGCTCACTCAGTGACTTCATTTTGGACTATAAAGTTATTTGGGAGAGGATACGGTGACCTTCAACAATTTCAATGAAATTTTTAGAAGCATAATGCGATCACTTAACACTTAAACTTTAGATACTGTTGCTAGCATGCTGTTATCTCAGGAGATTGCTCTCAAGGAGTGGTTCTAAACATTTGCTAAAAAATCACCTACATCGCTGAAAATCTGATGAGACCTATGGAACTTTTTCCATAGGGAAGAAAACACATCCACACAAATTCTCAGAATGTGTATACCATTTTTGGGTATGGTTGAATCTCCTAAAGTCTAGCCAAAAGTGCCCATTAAATGCAAGTTAAAAATGTACCTCTAAAAAGAGGTGCAGCTGGGAAAATATGAATACAGAGCCAGTATCATGGGAAGGCCAATGTCAACAAAAATAGTGACACATACCTTGAATTCCTTTTCCAGTTATGCAACTTATAGTTATATTTCCTCCATTTACCATTACTCCTTTAACAGAAATATTAGGATAGCATACTACATCGACCAAACTTTGAATATAATATTTTAAATTAATAAAAGAAAAACAGATCTTAGAGAAGATGAGAAGATATAATGAATGCCACTAGGAAAGCTTAACAATAAGAATGAACATTTTTCTCAGGTCTTCTCAGGTGCACGTTTGCAATGCAATCCCCCCCCAACAACCTTACAGGTTGAGGGGACAGACATTCACCTAAAATGATTGGGGCAAAGCAGACCCAATCATTTAAAGAGTATTTAAAGAGTACAGCTGGGAACGAGGACGGTCAGATCAATGATGTGTGGTTATACTCCTTGGACAGGTACCTTCTGCCCCTTTTCATCTTCCTTCACAGTAAAGCTGTCATGCCCTTCTGCCCCTAGGAGTCCACTCCCTGGACTTGGGAAGATGTGGCCTGAGAGCCACTCGTCAGAGCTCTGACCTGGGTCATAACCGTAGGCAGCAGAGGTTGAGAACAACATAAGTCAGGAGGGAGAATCCAGAAACAAACACTGCTCATTTCCAAATTTCATCAAAGCACAGCCCTGCACCCCGTGAAAGTGACGGATCACATGGCCCACAGAACACACTGGAAGCCTGCCGATAGCATAGCTCAGTCACACGTGAGGTTTTAAAGTACCTCTTTTAGGGACTGGCTGAAGTATTCAGGTCTAACAGTACTTTTCTCTGGAGGTTTTTAATACATATTCCAAACTTCCAACCAATCGAATCTTGGGGATAATTACTGGTGTGTGAGTTGCTGGTAGTCTACTCTTGTTATAGCACGTGCTCCGTCAGTGTGACATGGTCACCAACAGTTGTTTGTGATCACAGAGGAGCCATGGGGACATCCCTGCCCTGGAGACATAGCACATGACGTCAGTGGCGACTCTGAGGAATAAGAAATGTACTCTGGGAAAAGTCTTCTCCCTCCCTACTTGCAGCTCTAATTTGCCAAGGGATTACCTGTCTCCTCTCCTCCTTGCTCCCTGGTGAGGGAATATGCTTTCCAAAGCAAGTAGAAGCTGCCCTCCCAAAGATATCTGTGCTTCTTTACTTAACTTTTCATTCTTTTAACTAATTTGCTCATTTTCCACCCTTTCAGGTGAACTAAACATATTCTAAAAGAGAATTCTTTCAGAGTTAGATGAGTTATTCTTAGGATTCAGTAATTTCCAAGGCAAATAACTAAGTTATTAGCAATATACACTTAGTTTATTGTTTATATTTTAGACTAAAGAAACTAAACGTATTAGACAAAATCTCCAAATCATGAGCTCTGGCACTAGACAGCTGCCTAAAAAAATTGGTTTTAACAAAGAAGAGTTCTTTCCTCACCAAATACACTATTACAAAGGCCATGTCCATGGACACAATGGTCTTTGCCTTGTTTAGAAGACTGCTTGAAAGTAGGCTGTTTCAAAAACTAACGATGGATCGTATTTGGTTGTCAGGGTAAGCAGGTGCCTCTCCCCACCTTCAGGATTGTGATGAGTCCCGGTGGGACAGACGTTAGTCCTCTGCAGTGGGAAAGGCAGGGCTGTCACACACATGACAAGGGCTGTCACACCTGTGAAAGGCTGGGCAAGGATGTGAAAGCTACCCTGTGCTTGGTTTGCCAAGCTCTACCCCGGGCACCAGCCTGCTTCATCCACCCCCGTTCCTTGCACAAACACCTTTTGTTCACTAACACCTGTGTCTTCACAGCTGTGCCCATCCAGATAGAGTCCCTTCTTCCACTTCGCACAAAGGCCCCTACAACCCTGCTAACAAGAGCCAGTTCAGCCCACCTGAAACCCTGCGTGTGCGATATGGTCAGTATGGTGCTTTAAGTTTTCTACAGCCAAACAGGTAACCTTTCTGCATCATTCATTCATCCAACAGAGAAATGTCGGTGTGTGTCTGCTATGGGCTGGAGACAATACTGGGCGTATGAAGAATAAACACACTTAGCAACTTTCAGCAACTCTGCAGTCCAGTTGAGGAGAAAACATTTTTATATTCACTCATGAGCCATTATTTGGGCACCTTCACGGGGCTGGCACTCGGCAAAGAACTGACATATAAGTAAACGATTAACTTAATGTGAGAAGGAAAGAGTCGTCCAAAGTGTTATTAGAACGAACAAAAAAAGGCACTAAATCTTCTAGGGAAGTCAAAGAAGGGTTTAGAGAAAGGGTGAATTTTCAATTAGCCTTGAGAATGAATAAAGTTTCTTGTGTTCGAAGTGAAGGGAGAATATTACTATACACAGGTCCAGGGCATAACAAAAACACGTGGTGTGTTTGTGGACCAGAGCAGCTTAGGTTAGGGCTCCAGGTTGGTGGGAAACGTGGCTGAAAAGGTGGGAGAGGGTCGCACAGGGAAGCACCTTACAAGACACGCCTGGGGAAAGAGAATCGGGAATGTCTAAGGTTCTTGAAGCTGATGGGAATACCACACCTAATGACAGGGCTATACAGTTTTTATCTTCCTACTGAGAAATTTATGCAGGGTCTCTATGTGTAGGATTTTCCAGGCTATGTAGTCATTCATGAACGCAAAAACATTTCCTGAGAGCCAAACATGTCTGTGATATCATCATCACTGAGAAGAAATAAGCTATCAAGCCATGAAAACATGTGAAGGAAGCTTAAATACATATTACTCCTTGAAAAAGCCAATCTCAAAAGGCCTCATACTGTATAATTGCAAGTATATGACATTTTAGAAAAGGCCAAAATATGGAAACAGTAAGGAGATCAGTGACTGCCGAGTGCTGAGGGGAGGGAGGGATGAGTAGGCAGAGCCCAGAGGATTTGGGGTGGTGACAGTACTCTGTATGACACTACAACGGTGGATTCATGTCATTTCACGTTTGTCCAAACCCACTGGGACTGCTAAAATAAAAAAGGTGAGAAACAATTGTTCATGAGGACGTGGAGGAATTCCAAACTTCATACATTGCTAGTGTGAATGTAAATGGAGCAGGCACTTGGCAAAACAGTTTGGCTGTTTCTCAAAATATAAACTTAAACTGTATAGCTCAGCAATTCCACTCCAAGTATAAACCCAAGAGAAATGAAAACATTTCCGTGTAAAAACACAATATTTTATAGCTGCATTATTCATAATAGCCAAAAACTGAAAATAACTCATATCCATCAACTGATGAATTAATTCATAAACAAAATGTGGTGTATCCAATCATAATTATGCAGCAGATAAATAGAAATGAAGCAGTACTTATACCTGCGACAACACAGAAGAACCTTGAAAACACCCTAAGTGGAAGAAGCCAGTCACGAAATGCCACATCTTGTTTGAGCCCATCACTGCAAAGTGTACAGGGGCAGGAAGTAGGTGTGTGGGTACCAGAAGCTGGGAGTTTAGATAGTGGTAATGGCTGTGCATATGTAAATGTACTTAAAAGCACCCAATTGCATGCTTTAAATGGTGAATTATGGTATGTGATTATATCTCAATGTAGTTGCTAAAACCAAAAAATATCGTGGATTTGTTTTACTATTAATTATGTTCTATTTTATATATTTAACACACACACACACACACAACACCAAGTAGCCAGGATACTATAGCTCTTTCACTTCTTCTCTTCAAGAAACTAGAACCATTTAACTACAGAAGAACTAATCTAATCTAAGATTGAAGAAATTAGAAGATATTCAAATGGGTCTCTTTTAAAGATGAGGTCTTGCTGCAACCTGGGACAATGACACCCATGAGCATGAGGGAGTGACGATTTCCAAACCAAAGGTGTTCTTGGCTGGTCTAGGCTTTAAAAGGCATGTTGAGATTGGGGATTTTTAAAAGTTAATATTGGAGGCTAAAACTGTTGAAATGTCAAAGAAATTGACCTTTTTTAAAGTAAGAAACAATCTCACTAACCTGCTTTCTGAAAATTCTGAAAAGTCATCCTGAAGTTCAAATTTGTGTAGAACTTCTCCAATTAGATAGCCGTTGGAAAATGCCTTTGCAAATGACTTGGGATCTGAATGTTAAACAGAGATTTAAAAGTAAATATGCGGTACATGGAGCCTATAGATTTTCATTATGTCCTCATAGAGCAAAACTCCATAATCTAATCTGAACTCAAAAGTTCCATAAAAATGCTTCTAGAAATATCTTTGAATAACTAAATAAAACGATTGAAGTGGAACAGCAGACGTCTTCTCAAAAGTCGTGCATAAATATACATCAGTACTCGATGATGTGTGAAATTAAAAAAAAAAGACAACTTCTGATCAGATTAAAACACAACCAATAAAATGTATAACCTCATATTTAAAAGCAAACCTTCATTAAATTTTATAAAATTACACTGTGATGCCTTAGTTATTAATACAACTTGTGGATGATGCTGGCAGAGTATTCTGGCCAAGTTAGGTGCACTCTAACTTTTTTAAACAATAATTAAGACTTAATTTTAACCTTTTTACAATGGAAACTTTATGAAAATCATCAGCACCTTCTAAAATAAAGCCTAGCAAAACTAGTTAAGCTTTTCCTTGGTGTTTGGGGGATTACTCTGGTCCAGTGGTTGTCCCGTGCAGTGATGGAGAAGGCACAGAGGGGAACAGGCTTTGGAGCCGGAGATATCTGTGTTGAAATCTTGACTTTGCCCCTTAGTAGCTGTGTATTTCCTGAGTTTCTTATCTCTTGAACAAGCAGAGCACATCTATGCCTATTTTGAAGAGCTATTTTAAAGATTAAAGTTCATGTAGGAGAATCGCTCAGTACAGAGCCTACCACATAGCAGGCACCTGATGATAAGTGCAGACCAAAAGAAAATGAAGTGTTAAACAGAATTTGCTTTTTTAAACAATGTCTTTAGTTTGGGGTCACCTGTATTTTTTTTTATGAAGTGAAGGATATAGGGTTACATGGTATTCAAAGATGATATTTAAGCCATCATCTCTCGGATGATTTCGAAGTCCTGCAGAACTCTTCAACAGGTCTCTGTAAGGGTCTTTTAGGCAACAGCAGTCAAAGTATTGCACTATCTATCACTGCACTGTCACAGGCTCTTTCGTCCCAGATTGCCCTCTGTCATCTATTTGACTGATAATAAGGCGGCTGGCTGTAGGTGAAGAGATGCTGATTTGTAGACCTGATGCTTGGTGTGTGTTAGCAGCGGGGTGGAGGAGTTTTTCCATAAAGGCCACTGCAGGGAGACCTTACTCAGAACACGACACATTATCATAGGAATCAGACTCTTGCATATCTGATACCAGCCCACAATGTTGCCCAAAGTTTTCCTAATTTTTGTTCTCAAAATATTTTATGCTCTTAATAACACCCTAATACTTAGGTGAATCAGTATATAATGAAGCAGTTTAAAAATGGTGTTAAGTATTCCCACTGATCTCATTTGCTCGGGATGAGCCCCTGAGCTGTCGAGCATTTAGAATCTATTGACCGTATCTTCCTACATCTACAGTAGTAGCTGTCTTTGGAGCAAATGGAATCCAAATGGCTCCTTCTGCCTCCAAAGGGTGAGGTGTGCCACCTCCTCCTCCTGAGTCATTGATGCTTTCTCCTGTCCTCAGAGACCCGCCATTGCTGGCCACCAATGGTGTTTCCTGGTCTCACCTGCCACCACTGTCCCATTTGCCATCTGGGCTGCTCTGGATGTGCCTTGCTTCTCTTTTATCTGTTGCTTCTGTCTCTTTGCTTTTGCCCTTCTCTCTTCCCTAGTCCATCCCCATTCTTCTCTTAGTTTTCTGAAGAGCCACTGGACGAAGAGCCTTTGGCAGACTGTGGACTTCTATGAATAATCTAATGACTATAGCTTTGCACTCAGGAGCCATGTCATATTCAGATGGTCTCATTCCTCCGCCCCCTCCCTCAGGATTTTGCCCTAGGCCTGTTGTTCACGTGGACTGAATGCCTAAAGTCTAGCTCATGAATAACTGGGGAATAATTGCATCCAATTCCATCACTCTCAATGTGTCGGGCAAATAGTCAATAGCCTGTTTGCTACAAAAAGGTCACTAGAGAAATAAAACCATAATCCACTTCCTTTGAATTGGCATGTTGTATTAATAAGGCAATTCTGATATGGATAAAATAGGGGCATTTATGGATATAAAGGTCAAAGAAGAAGAATAAACACTTATTATATTTCATTGTCAAGGAGTTGACTACAAGTAACAAAGTTCAAAAACACCTGTCTGCAGTCTCGTGTGCACAGCACGCTTCCGATTTACCATGTGCTGCCCAGACTGAAAAGAGAACAAGGTGTGAAAAACTCAGCAACCAACAAAAGCGACAAAGGGAAAACATGTGCAAGGAATAAAGAGAAAAATGCATGCAATAAATTAGAGAAGAAAAAATATATACATATAAAAGTATGAGAACAGATAAGAAGCCAGAGAGAGGGGCTGGTGGTGAGAAATGGTAAGGAGAAAAGGAAAAGCAAAGGAAAGTTTATTTTTGCTTCTTTGGTTTATCATATTATTCTTCCCACTAAATGTTCCCGAATATGATGACTAATTTCATGACAGCCGCTCTCTGTAAGTTAATTTGCACTAACAATTGGAATTTCCTATGAGAAAGAAGAGGTGGGTTGACTCTAGGACAAGGAGCAACATGAGAAATAAACAAACCACGGGAGCCCAGGGATGAGCTCCATGCTGAGCTTTATCATGGTTTACACCCAGGATGAGGTTGGTGGGCCACAACTCAACGGTGCCTCCCATCTTCCAAGCCGCAGGACTGATCCCCATCTCTAAAGTTCCTCTTGCTGAAATCATTGATGTGGCCTTTGTGAAAGGTCTGTCTCAGGCAGGGACAGCGGGTGAAATGGTCCATGAGCTTCTTCACCCAAGCAGACCTCAGGCAGCTGGAGAAGGCACTTGAAGGAGGGAGGCCTTCTGTGTTGCAAAGTGGCAAAGAGGAGAGCATGGGCTCTGGGGAGAGACTCTCTGAGTTGGCTGGGCTCCTTGCTCATGTAGACGCCATTGAGCTTTGGACAGCTGTAATAACCTCAGCTGCTCATCTTTAAGAAAGGGGGAGTGATGGGCTCTACTTCATGAGAGTTGGTTTGAGATATTGTATGTAAAGGGCTTAGCGTTCCTGGCATATAGTAAATGCTCACCGATAATTATTATTATTGTTGTCTCATTTAAGATAACAGGTTCTATTAATTAGACAATTCATAAGCTCAATAAGAGATCTTCAATGACCACAGTACATTTTTCTATCCTTACCTGAGGATATCTTTTCATCGCTTTTTAGAGAGAGGAAGAGAGAGAGAAACATCGATGTGAGAGAGAGACAATGACTAGGTACCTCCCATATGCACCCTGGCCAGGGATCTAACCCACCTCTTAGGTACGTGCCTTTACCAAGAATCAAACCCCAAACCTCTCCGTGTATGGGATGATGCTCTGACCAGCTGAGCCACACCGGCCAGGGTATGCAAACATTCTTATTAAGAGGTAATTCAACATTAAGAGAGCAAATATTTGACATTGTTCTTAAATTCAAATACAGGCTCACATTTAGGGCCAGAAAAGCGGTAACACTCCCATCAGAAACACGGGCAATGAAACGCAGTTGATTTCTACAGCAAAACATCTCAGTGGGAGGAGGAAAGAATAAACATAGCACCACAGCATTCCTGGCCACATTTTGCCACCAGGTGAAGAAAGAGATATTTGGATTTTGGAATTATAGACAGAAGACTTCAGACCTGTACATTCTATGCCTTGTGGCCTTGACTCCTCCAATAGAAGAGCAAAGATCTAGCTTGCGATATCAACCAAATTTAAAAGACCAAGCAAACTGACTTTCATTTGAGAGAGAGAAGAGCAGCTGGTGAAGACTGGGAACCGGCCTGGCCCCAGCAGGCCTTGGTGTTCCCAGGACCGAGCCTGGCCCTCACAGCTTGATCTTGGCCTTCTCCTGCTGAGCATAATCCATTTCACAGCACACCAACACCAGACAAAGCCACTCTGAGATCCTGATGGATCAAGAAAAAAAAATCCTCTGTAATCATATTTGTACTCAGACAAAAACAATATTGTCCAAAACACTAAAAGACCAATGTCCACTAATCTGGCTGTTATGAATGGTTGCTGCTTTTTTTTACTGACCATGGTTCTACCACGCTTTATTCTCTCCACTTCCTGGAGAAGATTTATTAAGACACTCCATCATAGAGATGCCTATGCTTCTGAGAGTACCCAACCCTGAGCCAAGTACCACTTCTTTGAACCCTCCTCAAAAAACACCTAACACAAGACCAAATGCTATAAATCCTTTCTAACACCCTCTTACTGAGATGCCCCATGGGTCCCCATGAAATGTGTTCTCTTTTGTTGGCAACAAGTCAATAAACCTTGCATTGCTCAGTACAGGTTTACACTGTGGTCTTTGGGTAGAGGGCTTTGACTATTTCTTTTCCTCCAGTCCGAGAATCAGGTGAGCCATCTTCTCCTTTGTAGACTTCATCGTAGTTCTTGAGATTTAGTATTTGAAACAAAATCTCTAGCTTAGTATGACCTCCTTTAATGGTTTGAAATTTGGGTGACATTCTTTCCTTGAAACATCAAATCTTAAAATTTTGGCATTGATTTACACAACAGCCTTGTGTTATTAGATTTGCTGTGTCGATTTCTCATTAAAGGAAGCCAAGTTTTAATCAAGGGAAATGCTGCTGAGCTAACCAGAAAATATCAAAATATACTGTATTATACAAGAAGCAATGTATTTCCTAATGACCCTGAGGGATGAAGCATGAGAAAAATGTGTGCTTTAATGACACCAGATTAAACAAGGAGTGAATTAAAAGTCAGAAGGCTCTGAATCTACCACTAACTTGCCACCACCTAGCTGCACAACCCTACAGACATCTCTAAACATGTCTTATTTAATTACCCCATATGCCAAGGAAGAATTAAACAGTGTCTAAGATTCTTTTTGCTACTAAAGATTCTTTTTGATTCTAAAGTTCTATGACTCTATGATTGCTAATGTCATCATAGGCCAATAAAAGGTCACCACAATATATAATAAAGTGTATATAAATAAATACCCAATAGAATATTTTAATATCTCCTTACAAAAATAAAATTTGATACTTTTGAAAAAGTCTTAACATAAGACCTAATCAATAAAGTACAGCTTAACAATAACCCACAACTTTCAGACCAACTGCTAGGATTATATCCTAAGAATCCTGAAACACCAATTCAAAAGAACCTATACACTCCAATGTTCATAGCAGCATAATTTACAATAGCCAAGTGCTGGAAAAAACCTAAGTGCCCATCAGTAAATGAGTGGATCAAAAAACTATGGTACATTTACACAATGGAATTCTACACAGCAGAGAGAAAGAAGGAGCTCCTACCCTTTGTGTCAGCATGGATGGAACTGGAGAGCATTATGCTAAGTGAAATAAGCCAGGCGGTAAGGGACAAATACCATATGATCTCACCTTTAACAGGAACCTCCTCAACAATATGAACAAGCAAGCAAAATATAACCAAAGACTCTGAAATTGAGACCAGGCTGACAGTGACCAAAGGGGAGAGGGGAGGGGACTATAGGGGAAGAGGGTGAAGGGTTTGCAGGAACAATTATAAAGGACACATGGACAATAACAAGGGGGGGGTGGAAACAGGGGAGGGAGGTGGGGAGGGCTGGGGTAATGGGAAAGGGTGGGGGGAAAAGGCAGAAAACTGTACTTGAACAGCAATAAAAAAACATTGAAAATATTAAAAAACAAAACAAAACAAGAAACATCTTAATTAATAAAAAAAAAATAACAAACCTGAGTAGACATGGTTTCCACCAAGAGAACAGGTGGACTATTGATAACACATCAACCCCCATCCATGACTAATAAAGTTTCATTCTTTTTATAAAAAAATAAAAATAAAAATAAATAAAGTACAGTTAGTACACAAGGGGACCCAAATAAAGAATGCCCTTAAATTCTGGGACAAATAATTGAAAATGTCACTCTCTAAAACAAAAGTTACTGGGATTTAATATAAAAGAACAAGATTAGCCAGCTATGAAGACACACTTACACAAAAAAGAAATTAACAAGGAGCATAGCATATCTCTTAAAATTCAACTTTTCTATTTCATTGTTTTAAATACCATGTAAATTTTAATCATTGGATATATTAACTAACTTTATTCAGAGTAGAGATTTGTTGTAATGGAAGCATATACAAATATTGCAATTGCAGAAACCTTTGTAGAAGTAGTAACACTGGAAAATAACAGCGAACAGTATGGTTTCCTCATCCACTGATGGAAGAGGAGGAGGAGGAAGGAATCTGACTCTAATAGAATCTAGTCTAATCTAATCTAATCTAACCTGTCACAGCGTGTAGGTACATTATCTCTAGAGAAGATAAGACAAATCAAATATTAGCTTAATTTGAGAGTTCTCTTGATATCTAATTTCTAATTTCCAATGAGCAGTCTAATCTATAAATCTGGTCTTCCGTAAACCAGCACGTTAGGATGCTGCATGGTGTTCAATGGCCAGGACAGGTTATCCTGCTGTCCTCTCCTCCTGAGAAATTGGCACCCTGATTTATAAAAGCAGAAACATGTAACTTCAGATAGTAGGAAACAATTTCTAAGAGCTTGATGAAAGTAATAAAACAGCTTCTGAAATCACAAAGCTGAGGATCAAAGAACTCAGCGGGACCTTTTCAAGATGAACAAATCTGTAAGGTTCAGCCTGAAGCCTCCTCTCAGACTTTCATGTAATAAATAATTATTTACTAAATGCCTATTATGTGGCAAGCACTATGCCAAGCGTTATTCTAAAGTGAGAGACAGAAGAATAGTTGAAATAATGTATTTTTTTAGCATCTTGATGTAGTAGATGTTAAGAACTGGTAGGTAATTTTCATTTGCAACCTCATTTAACATTTTCCCAAATAGATAGCAATTCTTATTCTTACTTTTCAGGGTATAAAATTGGGACCTAGAGGTTATTATTTCTACTTTAGATACTGCAAAAATGTCAACATAGCCACACCCAGAATCCTAAAGAACACAGGCTATCTTGTGCATCCATCTTTACAAAGGATATGATTAGTACAATACATGGAATTCAATGGCTTCTACTCAATTATTGAGAATGTTCGGTTATTTATGGAGAATATTTTTTATGGTGAATTCATAAGAGTTTTGTAAAAACAGAGGCAAATAGTGGAGCATTCTTAAAAATTTTTACAGCAAATACTTTAGTAACACTACATTACTTAGTTTTCATTATAAAAATAATGGCTTGATTTCAGGTGTAATTCTGTGTTGGGCAACTCTTCGTATTCTAAGAGATTTTGTTCACATTATTTTCCAGGGGAAATGGAGTGGTTAAATTTAACTCAATGAAAATTCTTAGCTTTGGTAACATAGATGTTAATCTTCATATGTTGAGACTGACCAAGCTTCTAGTGACTCCAGAGACTCCCCCCATTAAGTGGAGGGAGACTTCTCAGCTGAGGACCATTGGAATTCATATTCTTTACTGCTGATATCCGGGGTAGTCCAGGCAACACAAAATTCAATAACACGTTTTATCCAAATTGACTTCTGCCTTTCAGAATAATTCAGAAATCAATTCGGTTTAGCTGCCTCTCCCAAACAACTGAACACTATCCAGCCTCATCAAGGAAGCAAATGCACTCACGTAGCATTCTTATACTGTTCTCTTTGTCCCAGCAAGTAACTTACAGACAGAACCACTTCTAAACAAACACTAACAAGTCCACTTTTGGCACTTAACCATCTAGGAATTTTGTTATGCTCTGTGAAGTTACAACTGCCTCAGTGGTTGACTTTTTGTATTTTTGTGACTTCAAATTGAACAATAATTCCCATAAAGGGAGCTCACATGATTGCATTTGGAAGAGCTGAATTTTTAAACTTAGATCCCCTAAGTATTAACTCGAACATACAATAAAGTGACCAAGAACGCAAGTCAGAGATCTAGCTTCAAAGTCTAGCTGTGTGGCCCTGAACAAACCACTCAGCTCTCTCAGCCTCTTCCACTCATCTGTACACCCGGGGGATGCTTCTCAGGGTTGCTTGTTTGTCTGTTTTAGGCTTAGCACAGGGTCCGGTGTGAGTGCCTAAGCATTCAGTAAGAGGTTGCAAGTTGGTATTATGCAAGGGTGCTTCTGGGAATACAGACTGAAATGATTTAGACTAAAATCCTCTTGCCTTGAGCAAAAACCATGCCAGCTGGGAAACCAACCAACCAACCAACAAAAACCTTCTGTTGTTGAAACAAACAGAAAGAAGGTGAGGCGGAGTGTGGTGCTGAGTTGGAATTACTTGGCTATCACAGAAGTTGTCAGCATATAAAACTGCCTTTCTGTGAGATTTGGAGACTTCCAGTGGCAACTTGATAGGCTAAAATTAGGCTAGAATAAAGTTAGCTTTGGGCAAGAGTAAATAGAGTAAAAAGAGTAAACCGGTCAGAAATAACCGCTTGTAAATTTGGGGCTAAAACTGCTAAATACGTAGATGGTAACATATTCTGCATTAACTCATTTCCTCAGGAGAGGGCAGGTAAGTATGGAAAGGGCGGCTGGAGTCTATTTTGTACTGGAGGAAACGCACTCAGAGCAGGTCTTGTAACTGGTCCAGGAGCACAAACATCTAGGAGTGGGGAACCTGGCTTTAAGGCTTCCTATTTCAGTGGTTTCCCCGCACAGCGAACTGATAGAAACTGCGGGGCTGGGCCCACCGGGGCGGCAGAGTGGGGATGGGAGAAGCCCCGCGGTGGCTGCGGTGAGGGAAGAGGGGGCACTAGACAGGCCCAGGGCGCTATCAGGGCCCCGAGGGCGCGCCACCTGCGCAGCTCGCGACAGCCCAGCCACCTTCCAACATCACGCCCTCCTCGGGCTCCGCGCACCGCTCGCCTCTGGTCCGCTCTTGGGGGCTGTGTCACTCACTCACGGTCTGGGACACCTTCAACTCCTGGTTGAGCCACTGGCACAAGATCTCCGACATGATTCGGCGTGGGCCTCCTACAGCAAGCGGAAAAACCAAGCCCACTGGCTCGCGTCCTCCTGTTGCCAAAGGCAACCGGTTGCTAAGGAAGCGTATCCAGGCTGGAGCTCAGTGAAAAGCTAGGTGAAGAAGGGCGACAGAACTTAGGGGCGGAGGACAGAAAATCGTGGCCTGCCCCCTTCTGGCGGGTAGGACTGCTACGTGCGCAGGCGCAAGAAGCTCCAAAGAGCGGGGGGTGTGTGTGTGTGTGTGTGATTGTGTGTGTGTGTGTGTGTGTGTGTGTGTTGGGGGGTTGGTTAGAGGATCGTGAAGTTAGGGAGGAGTGGGCGTGCGAGCGGAGGTGATGAGGCAGGAAAAGCTACGGACTGGGCGAGGGGTTCTTGGACAAGCAGAAAAAGAAAGAGCCTTGATGGAAGGGGATTTTTTTTTTTTCATTTTGTTTGTCTTTTGAAGAAACCTAGTGAAGATCTTGCTCTAAGGGCAGCAATTTGGTCATTGATTTAAAAATTGTCGGTATTAATTGCTATATTGTATGGGCAACCCTGGCAAAGACAGAATGTGTCTAATTCTTTTTTTAGTGCCAGGCAGTATCGAGCCTGGCACCCAGGATTGAATGACTTTTTGTTGGTGGTGGCAGAGCCAACCACCAGGATAATTAGTCTCTCTATATTGTTTGGAGAGATGAATATTTAATGAGCTCTTGTTCTGGTCAGATATTCTTTCAGGTAATTATTTAAAGTTGTATTTTGACAAAAACTTTTGCTATGACCAAACCTGAGTCAGTCTTCTCCGAGTCCTCTTCTCCCAGGGGCCTCACCATGAGCTCTGTCCTTAGCCCCGGAATTCAGTTTAGCAAGGCAGTCCCCCATCCTCCTATCTGATAAAATCCCTCATCCCCACCCTTGCCTTGTGATCCCCCTGGCCTGCCTCCTGCGAGAATCCTGTCAAGACAGTGTAGCCGAATCCCTCTTAACACCGATGCAATTACCTCTTTGTAACTTTCCATCCACTGACGCCAACCTTGGCTATAAGTCCCTACTTTTCCTTAATGTTTTCAGAGCCCTCGACTTTCTCCCTTACTGAAAAACCCCAATTCAATACTTCCTTGAATAAAGTCTTCCTTACCATTTTTAACAGGTGTCAGAAAAATTTGTCACAATTACTAAAAGTTTAGATGGAGTAACAGAAAAAAAATATATGTACATATTATGTACACATCAATTTAGATGATAATAAATAGTGTATATATGTATATCACAAACATAAGGAATTTCCCCAAAGGATCTGGATACACCAAATTATGAATCTTTTTAACCATAGGAACAATAACAGTAGTGTTCTACTAGAACAAAAGTCTCTTAAGATTAATGTGAAACTGATCTGTGTTTCCTGATTGGATGGTAGTTTAGTAGCATTTAACTATTGGCTGACATTAACTTGAATCTCCCATCCCATGAGTTCCTCACACCCAGCAGAGTAGGCATGCCTGCTGTGGGACGTCTGAAGATTTATTGCCAACAGAATTGGAGCCTTATATACTTGACATGTCTCCTCTTAGAGTTATCCAAACTTGGAAGATTATAAGAATCTAAAAAGCCTCACAGCTCGGGGAATATATCTAATAAAGATTTATTATAGAAAGCACGTCACCCGTGGAAATGTTTCTAAGGGTTGGATAGGTGCCTAGAAATGGCCTGCAAGACACCCCTGCTTCTTGTCTTTCTGGTGGTGTACTCAAACTGATGACTAGTACCACATTCAGTAAGAAGTTCGAAGTTTTAATTTCAGTCTGTAGAAGCTGCGGAATGGAACCGAAGTTTTCTAGACTCCTGAGCAAATTACTTTTGGGGAAGGATGTAGATGATAGTGCATCAAACTCCTCAGTTGCCCCAGAAGAGAAAGAATGCCTGAGCTCATAGACCACCTGCAGATACAGGTCGTTATCGCCACGTCAGAGTAAAACATCTCTGTGCCTGTCTGTAGGAACCGTCTGGCTGTTGCTTGTTGTTTGTTTCTATAGGAACCATCTGGCTGTTGTTGGTTGGTTGTTTCAAAGGGTTATTTGTGGAGTTTGTCTTTGGAAGCCAGTTTCAAACAACATAATCTGCCAATGTAGTATTTTGGAAGATAAGTTTATATACAGGATTTAGATAAACGAAAATAAAAACACTTTACAAAATTAAAGGCAAAGTCCTTCATTTCATACAAAGAGGATGATTTTTTTTGACCCCTAAAGCATGTAACCTGAAAATGATCTGACGTTAAACTCTTAACAAAAATTTTGAGCTATGAATTTTACTATGTGCTTTTTCTTGAAATTGCTGATTTCATTACTAGTCCAAGTTTAACATGAAATCTGTTGCTCTCCCATTGAAACCCCAGCTCTGGGCAAAGTTTCCAGCACTACCCATGCTGGTGTTTTGCATTAATATGATACACTCGTGCGGCTTGCTTGTTACCCTGTGTGGTGTCAGCCAGGAGAGGAGAGGATCAAAAATTGAACGGTTTCCCATCTGTGCCTGAGAAAGCGTCCCTGTTGTTTTTCCAGTTAAAACTTTCAGAATATTTGGCTCCTGCGTCCCATTGTAACTACCACAGCAATTTTACAACTAAATTAAAACATTTATTTTTAAAGTATTACCTGTCATTTGATTATAAATCTTTATTTCCCCTCTGTAAATAGTGAGGAGTATATTAAAAAGAGTTATCTTGAGACCACAAGTACTTCTGAAGATCATTCTGTGTACTGAAATGAGTTACAGCTCATTCTTTTAAAAATAATTGTATCATTTTATCGTAATTAGAATTTTACACCATCAGTTAGTGTAAGCTTTGAAACTAGACACGCCTGAGTCTGGGTGTTTGCTTTTGATCTGACTAGCTCCTCTACTTTAGAGAAACTATGCAATGCCTCTGAGCCTCTGTGTCCTTTTCCACAGAATGAGAACATCGATATTTATTTGACAGAGTTTGAGGAGTAAATGAGAAACTGCACATATTAATACCTGGCTCACAATGGATGCTTAACAATTTTTTTTCCTTTTCTCCTAAAGCTATAGAATTTTTTCATTGTATTACTGGATAGCTTAGTAGCTTAGATTTCCTTGTAATCTTACAAGTTTTTGAGGCAATTATTTCATATCACTGCTTTGATTTTATTTATGACTAATTCAGTGTTTATGCATACATAAATCATATACATAGACAAATTTTTAAAAATCTTCTTTGGTCCTCCCTGTATGTCCTACATGTATTTCATCATGTCCTCTCTCATCACCTCAATCGTTTTCCCATTTCCCCCCTCAGCGTGTTTTCCAATGGCCTTGCTCACTCTGTATTCATTAATTCAACAAATGTTTCCCTTAGTGTCACAGTAACCACCCGAGCGAGCGTGATCTTCCCCTCCAGTCACCCTGTGCAATCAGGCTAGTTCATAGCCTTAGAACCCTTCTGTGTTCCTCAGCTCAGACACCTTCACGTACCTCACTAGAGCAGTGTTTACCAACAAGGGCTTGACCTCTTCAGAGAGTATGTAATTCCTTTAGTGGGTCATGCCAGGATTTTTTATAAAGGAAACTGTAGAATAGAAGAGTGAGATAGAAATTATCAGAGGGCATTTATTTAAGGTAGAAAGAGTAGATGAATGGGTTTTGTGGGTTGGGTTTTTTTTTTTTGGAAACATTTTTGGAGCCAGTGTCCCAGTAGATAAAAACACCACTAAATCCTTCACCATCTAGCCTCAGCCCAACCTGAGCCGTATGCCGCAAATTCCCTTCGCACTACTTGCTTACATTTCTTTTCTAGGTTCCAACTTTCTCACCTCTACATCCCTCCTCTGCAAAAAAAAAAAAAAAAAAAAAAGGCAACGTCCTATTTCAGCCAGTCCTGCATGTCCTCCAGGGTCTAGCTCATCGGCTACCTCTTTCACAAAACCTCTCTAATCCCTCCCCCTTTTCAATCCCTTCACCCTTCTGAATTCTAAGAATAAGTTCTTTCCTTTTAACTTTTATCCCAGGCACCTAACTCTGACCGGCTATCCACAGCTTGGCTAACAACTCAGTTTCACAGTCTTCTAACATGCTTCTCAACACTTTTTCAATAAGTGTGGACCTCAGCTCTCGGAAGAGGAGACAACTTCAGCCCCCTATTTATGGCAAATAACAATAACGCTGTGGAAGTTTCAAAATTCTTGAAGTCTTTTATACTAAAGCAGATATGATCCTTTCTGTTGTATGTCTTATTTTCAAGTCCACCTGATTTGTCTTATATATGGATTTTGTCTTTCTCAGGCAAGCATTTAAGTTTTCGAATTTGAAACAAAATCAAGTGAAAAAACAAAACAAAACACTTGGTGCCATTTGAGAAAAAAATGAGTCATATGTTCTATAAGAAAGAGAAACCAAAGTTCATTTATCAGAATTCTTGCTCTAATTTCTTATTTTCCCATAGTGAAGTTTTCAGAGAAGCCAAACCACACTTTAGTATCATGAACTTTGAGCCCTAAATTCATGTCTTCCTTGTTCCTTCCCCAGCAAATAATTAACATTACCAGTAAACCCTCTCAGTTTTGCTGACTGTAGCCAAGTTATCCTTACAGAAAACCCTCTCAGTTTTGCTGACTGTAGCCAAGTTAGCCTTACAGCACTATTGTACTTGTGCAGATAGGCCCTCAATTTTATCTCTCTCACAAACTATGTTTTACAGCAAACTGGATCTTTATGTAGCCAAATATTGCAACTAACTCCACTGTGGTTAACTCTCTAAAAGATATTTATATATGTTTTCCAAAGAATCAGGGTTTTGTTGAATTGACTAACTCCTAAAAGCCATTATCCTCTATACTCCCACCTTTGATGGGAATCTCTAGGCTTCCATGTTTCATGTGTAGACGACAATCTATCCTGCATTTCTGAGCACTTCTAGGAGACGGAACTTCCTTAGTTGTTCTACTGCTCTGCCTTACACAATGATAGTGGTTTCTCATTCCCTATGAAAAGTATACGCCAAACTTTCCAGATACTCCGTGATCTGGTTCTATCCCACTCAGTGAAGCTCTAATTTCACACATTGCGTCATGAGTAACAATATATCATGCTAATTCCTGACTCTATTCTTTATGACCGGTTATACCAAAATCTACTCTTTAATTCAAGTCAAGTCTTTAATTTTCTAAAGTTATCATTAATTACCTTAATTGACAGCTTTTTCATCTCAGCTCCAGCGGGATAAGGTGTGCCATTAGAATCTTGGGTATCTGAACACATGGATTCTTTTCATGTTTACATACCCAGAATCTAGAACAAATTTTCACATACCCCAATCTAAAATTGTCAAAATGGAATTTTCAAACAAAGACAATAGACAGCTGCACAAAGTGTTATAAGTATTTTAAGGATGTAAATGAAAATATGGATGTAATAGGTGAACAGATCTGAAAACCCAGCAGTACAATGGAAGCTATTTTAAACAATAACAACAACAACAAATGGAAACAGATGGAAGGTCTACTCTTTTGAGTGAAGACTCAAAACTCTTTTTGAGTGAAGGAGATGTAAAATTCATTGGATAGACTTAGCAGTAGATTAGAGACTGTTAAGGTAACTTGAAGTAAGACACTAGAAACTATCCAAACTTAAAGAGTACAAAGTCTGAAAAAGATAGACAGAGCCCCAGTGACCTGTAGAACAACATCATGTGCAATTGAAGGTCCAAAAGAAGATGAAAGAAATGTTGGGGCAGAAAAAATTCTTTGAATACACAATACACAAAAATTTTCTGAATTTGATAAAAATATACACTTAGGCAGTTTTCAACCAAACCAAAACTAGGGAAAACAAAGAGAAACTACACGTGAGCTCATTGGCAAATTGTCATGTTGTCAGATTGCATAAAGATAGTGATTAAGAGAATACCTTGAAGTACAGAGGGAAAAACATGGGTAACAATCGGAGAGGAGAGCAATGAGAACATGACAACTGACGGCACAAGAGACAGTGCAAACCAGAGGACAGTAGAATATCTGTCGAGTAATGAAGAAAAATTAAACTGTAATTCCATACTTAGGAAAAATAGTCCCTCACTAATAAGGGCAAAACAAAGGCATTTTTGGGTAACAAAGGCTAAGGAGGTTTGATGCCAGCAGACCTGTTAAGCAGAGAATGTTAAAATAAACTCTTCAGGCTTAAGGAAAATGACACCAGATA
Organism: Desmodus rotundus; assembly: GCF_022682495.2. Classification (NCBI taxonomy): domain Eukaryota; kingdom Metazoa; phylum Chordata; class Mammalia; order Chiroptera; family Phyllostomidae; genus Desmodus; species Desmodus rotundus. Next base: position 200,229,533 of record NC_071387.1, on the reverse strand, counting down.
GTAATTCATATCTACATAAAGGAAGGAGGAACACTGGACATGAAAAACATATGGGTTAATATGAAAGATGTTTTTCTTGACTCCTGTTTTAAAGAAAACTGATGCATGTATATAATAACAATGTATCTTAGTGTTTATAACATATGTAGAAACAAAATATATCCCAACAATAGCACAGTGAAGATTAGGGGAATCAGTATAATTGTATTTTTCGAAAGTTCTTAAAATAACCTAATGTGCTATATAATGTTAATTTAAGGCATATACTAAATTCTAGTTACATATTTAATCCCTAAAGCATCCCACTAAATTTTTTTAATGATATTGCTTAAGTTCTGGTAGAGGAAATTATGGAAAGCTAACACTGAAGCCAATGGAATGCAAGAAAGGAAGGAAAAGAGAGCAAGAAAAAAGAGGACATGTAAAATATGCAGTAATATGATAGACTTAAGCTCAACTGCATCAATAATTATATGTGTCTGAATTAACCAAACCCTTCATTTGAAATGCATAAATTATCAAATTGGAGTTTTCAGAAAACAAAACCCAACTATATATTGCTTAAAAGAAATACATTTTTAAATATAAAATACACAGATATGTAAAGTAAAATGATGGAAATGCACCCATTATATAAACAAGAAAGATAAAGTAGCAATTGATTTATGACAAAGAAGATTTCAAGATAAGAGTATTCCTAAAGTTAAATAGAAACACTAAGAATATATATATAATAATATTATTTTTACGCACCTGAATAACTAGCAAAAATGACTGAACTAAAATATTAAAAGTATATAAAATTGTAGTTGGAGATTTTAACACTTCATTCTCAATAATTGATAAAGTAGATAAAATGCTCATTAAAGTTATAGAAAACTTGAAAAACACCATGTCAATCAAATTAACACAATCAATATTTATAAAACCACATTATTAAAAATATACATTCTCTACCTACTTGGGAAGGAAGCAGCCACTGCAGGCTGATTGTTTACACGGTAATTCAATTAGAGCTAAAGATACTGTAGAAGATTAAGTTGAGTCATTGATGACTTCCAAAATCTTATGAAGAAAGTTATTTTTATTTTCTTCCTACCATGAACTGAATTTTTATTAAGATGCCTCATGCTATATTCAGTTAAGCTCTCATTAATTTTTCAAACTTCATCTGTTCACATTTTAAATTTTTTAGTGGTTCCCTTTCAAATGTTATTAAAAATTAACATTTCATAATCTATTCATTGGATTACAAAATATTTACTGAATTATGTGACATTTTTATTTCAAGAAAAATCATAATACTGATTTTATAAGGAATATGACATTAGAAGTAAAGAAAATATAGATCTTGGGAACATTTCAGCTACATATCTACTCCATGAAATAATATCTCCTATAGTCACATTCCCTCCTGATTATTTAATTGTTAGGGTTGTCTTTGAATCACCAGAGCAATCATAAACTACATTTAGACTATAAAGTCTAGAACTACATTTCTGTGGAATGCTCTATGAAGCCAGAATGATTAATTCCCTATAACTCAGCGAGAATGAAGGGTGTATGTATGCTTCCACTGGGTAGCAATTTCTAGACTCCTGAATTTGAAAGTCCATGCAAGGCTGCACATTTTTTTTTCTTTTTCCTTTTTTTCAAGTAAGAACATAGAAACAAACACTATATCTTCTCCAGTCATCATTTCACATAAGAAATAACACCTCACACCAAAAGAAGTAGGAAGCACAAAATCTGAAAATGGAGAAAAATCCTCTAAACTGAAAACTGTGTTTTATGAAAAGTGCCCAGTGTGTTGTAACAGACTTGTGAATGTCTGCACAGATGAGACCTACTCTTGCCAAACTCTGTCGCAGCACCTGAAACCTTGAAACCTCGGCAACACCACTTTAGTCTCCACGGTGTTTGCAACCCTTCCTTCTACAGTGGAATGTTGGAGAGCTGGAAGGGGTGTGTGTGTGTGTGTGTGTGTGTGTGTGTGTGAGAGAGAGAGAGAGAGAGAGAGAGAGAGAGAAGTATCTGTGGGTGCCTTTTTCAGTCTACACCAATTTCTTCTTTTAGGGTATCATCTATGTTTCTATGCCCTCTGAAAGAATAAATATATAGTTAGATTTTGAAGGAAATATTTTTAAGGCCTGCACGGAAATTACAAACTTGAATAGTACTTGATCCTCTTTATAGAACCTATAGAATCCATACTCACATATTTCACTCGATGATTCCGAAATAGAAGAGAGAATTGCCCTTCATGAATCAGATCCCCTAGAAAAAAAGGGTTCCCTTCAGATTATGTGACTTCTGGAACATTGCTGAATTCTTGAGTACTAATCGGGATGCTTTTAAATCATACTTTCTTGAATTATATCAGGAAGCCAGCTCCAAAGTAAGGTCTTTGTTTGCTTTGGGTACTAGCAATTTCCATTTTCATATCCCTACATTTATGACCTGAGAGTGTGGCTAAGTCATCGAATCTAAAAGTTTGAGAACACAGACTGGATCGAGCTGTACCAAAAAGACATCCAAACATTTAAATGAAGCATGAAGTTACCATTAGTTTCCTTCCTTAGTCATCATGTACTGCAGCTCACCAAGTTAATAACAGGTCATCAAAAGTTTCATGTACTTTAAACCACTCAGATGTGACAAAGGCAACTTGTGATGAGATTATAATGAAAATGTGTTGGTTGAGAAACTTGATTTTTTTATGCCTAATTAGTTTTTGGAAAGTGGAACTCAATGTTCAAGCACTATTAATTCAATATACCTACCAGATGGAACTCTTTTTATGCTAAATTCCTGCTAGTCTCACCAAATAATTCCTATTAAAGATATTTAGTGCACCTCCAGAAAGAGGGCAAGATTTTCACTGCGACCGGAAAATTAATGATGATAATGTATGCTAAGTTAGTGACAATGCGATGGCCAATAATTATATTAAATTTTATTACTCTGAAAGTACCTTTATTTTATTAATCAAGGCGGAATTTTTATTTTGACAAAGGTTCATGAGGACAAGTCCGCAGGGTATGAATTTAAATAATTTACAAGTCAAATAATGGAAATATTCTGTGTCAGGAAATCATATCTAATGGAGGGTTTATATTTGCATTTCCTTTCTATGACTTACAATTTCCATGCCGTATTCTTTGATGTCGACAAATATCTATACAAATATGCATATGTTTATATGCGTGCATATATATAAAACATTGCTCAAAAAGTGGAAGAGCACATGACTGTGCTTATTTCTTTACAGGTTGAAAATGCATGAGTATTTGGAAGCATGATTGCTTATATGCAGGATAGGTCATCCTTATATGAAACATCTATGTGAAATATGAACCCAATTCCTATCATTTAACTTCAAAGCTGCTTTTCTTTGCATCTTTAAAGTGTTTGGAAATCAGAGCCCTCTATTAACAGGAGGCCCACTGGAGCCTTGAGGTCAGATTTTGCACCTCACTCCACTTACACCACAGTTATCTGTTAATACGAGAGATCGGCAGGAAGGTGATGCTGGAACTTGCGGGTGAGCTGAGTATGGGGAAAGGGATAGCTATCCCAGAAATTGAAGGGGGACTGATAGGGGGACACTGGGAGTTGACAAACTTTTATTCCACCCTGAATTTACAGGTTAAGTCTAACCTTTAGGATAAAATCTGGGGGCCTGAGGTACTCCATAAGGGAAAAATCAAAACGTTCTGAATAAGATATAATATTAAGACTCTCAGAACTGTATCTGTTTTGAACTATTGTGAATGACTCCATGGGGTGTGGGGTGGACAGGGAGCCCAGAACATTTCTGATGGGCAGAAAAACTTGGTGACGAATGCTGTAATAGAGCTCTTCTCCATTATAGCCACAAATGAAAGAGCGAAAGGGATGACAACAGAGGTAAAAGCCAAGAACCTGATAAAGGGAAAGGCTGTTCAGTTTTTTCACTCACCTAATTGCAATATGAGGGTGACTTGATGTTTTTCCTATGTGCGTCACTCATATTATGGAACTAGCTAGTGAGGAAAAGTCCAAAGGTAGAACGTTTCAATGTGACTAATTTCTTTTTTGATAAAAATTTCAGTCATGTAATCATCAACAAGAGTAGAAAATGCCAAGTGACAGAATTCCACTGCATATTATGGATCCGTGCACTCCTCACCGTCTCCTAGTGAATGCACCATCTGCCTGCACCTCCTCCTCCAAACCTCCGAAAGTGAATCCACTGGCAGTTTAGCATCTAGAAATGACTGAGCTGGTTTCACTTCTGGATTTAACCAAATTAAACTTCTGAGTCTGTATAGAAGAGGAGGAGGAAGGAGAAAGGAAAGAAGAGGAGGTGAACAGGAGAAAAGGGAGGAGGAGGAAGAAGAGGAGGAGATAGGGAGGAAAGAAAGAAAGAGAAAAAGAAAGAATAAAGGAGAGTGCAGAAGACGGAAGACCTCTGTGAGCCACAGCATCAGCGTTTGTGTGACTTTGGAAGCTTAGCATGTGAGCGAACGTACCGCACTTCATCGCTGTACATGGCAGGCAGTTCCAAAAGAACAGCAATTTGCTAACTAAAAAAATAAAACTTCGGAGTGCTTTTTTCTCTTTGGATTGTACACTTAAAATAGTGTTATAATAGAATGATATTCTCATATCATTCTGTTATATCATTCTTATAAAATACTCTAAGTGCTCCTTTTGTTGATTCAACTACAATTTAGTACTTTTTTAGACATTGCAGCATTTTTTTGTAGTTAACTGGAATTTCAGGAAAGCACTATAGAAGGTAATTTAATTTTGCAGCTGATTTGCCAGCAATTTGAAGAACTAATACTGAAAAAGCTTTAGCTTCAAAGGTTTGTAAATTTGAGCTTTAAAATATGCAGCTCAATTTTCATTGACAATTTAATCATTAGGGTAAAACCACAGACATAAAACCTATAGGTAGTTACAGCAAAATTATTTGGTTGGCTATTAAGAAGCCATTAACAATTCTTATTGTGTGAGTTAAAAAGATTTATGTTTGTGTTCAAAATGAGAAAAAACTATTGGAACTAGAAGATATATTGGTGTTAGATGACATAAAATATAAATACTCTAGCATATTTCTGTAGGAAGATTCTACTCAGAAGAATGAGAGCTTTAATAGCTGTACTAAAAAAAAAGTTTGGGAAGTTACATTTCACTCTGCAGAAATATTTTCTTTGGAAAAAACACCAGGATGAGGAAAGGTTTTTTTGAACTTGAACCAGCAGTCCTAGGTTTGTGTTAAAGTTTGTTTGCATGACTTTCAAGAGCCTAAACAACATGAGGAAATGAATTGCATATCTCATGTGACAATGGAAGTTGTCCCCTACTTTGTTTTTTCCAAAAATTAGGATTCGATGTGACAAGTAAGTGCTTAGGTTTATAGCTGAGAGTTCTTCGGTAATGGGTATAGACAAGATTTTCCATGGTGTCTTGGAAAAATAGAAAAATGAAAATGCTTTTGAGCTTAAGAAACTAGGACAGTAGAAATCATGTTTCCCAGATATGTTGCAGGTTCCGGGACAAATTGCACTGAAAGCTGAGGCATTTGAAAGCTACATGAAGAGACCTTGAGTCATAAACAATGAAGAGTCTGTCTATGGAAATGGTGAGGGAAAAGTAGACAATCTAAATAAACATAATTAATATCAATTAAATAAAAATTGTCTCCAGAATATACAGTGATCTTCTAAGAACTTAAATTTAGTTCAAATGCCCATGAATTTTGAAAATCTGCCTTGTTTTATTGCCTAGATTTGAAGGACTTGTTAATGCAATGTTTAAAAAAACACGGCTTGTCTTAGCCTTGTAGGAAGTTAGTTCAAGAATTTCAGTTTTAAAAACCTCCTGCAACTAGAAGGCCATAGTAATCAAAACAACATGGCACTGGCATAAAAACAGACACATAAATCAATGGAACAGAATAGGGAGCCCAGAAATAAACCCACAACTTTGTAGTCAATTAATATTTGACAGACGAAGCAAGCATGTACAATGAGCTAAAGATAGTTTATTCAATAAATGGTGTTGGGAAAATTAGGCAGATACATGCAGAAAAATGAAACTAGACCACCTTCTTATGCCACACACAAAAATAAATTCAAAATGGATCAAAAACTTAAATTAGACCTGAAACTGTAAAAATCCTAGAAGAAAATGTAGGCAGCAAAATTGGCCATTGCTCATAGCAGTTTTTTTTTTATCAGATATATCTCACCAGGCAAGGGAAACAGAAGAAAAAATAAACAAATAGGAGTACATCAAACTAAAAAGGTTGTGCACAGCAAAGGAAATCATCAACAAAATAAAAAGACAACCCACAGAATGGCAGAACGTATTCACCAATACATCTGATAAGGGGTTAATACCCAAAATTTATAAAGTACTTACAAAACTCAACACCAAGAAAAGAAACAACCCAATTAAAAAATGGGCAAAGGACCTGAATAGACACTTCTCCAAGGAGGACACACAGAGGGCCAATAGACTTAGGAAAAGAAGCTCGGCGTCACTAATCATCAGAGAAATGCAAATCAAAACCACAATGAGACATATCTCACACATGTCAGAATGGCTGTCATCAATAAATCAGCAAACAAGAAGTGTGGAGGCAAGGATGTGGAGAAAGGGGAACCCTTCTGCACAGTAGGTGGGAAGGCAGACTGGTGCAGCCACTGTGGAAAGCAGTATGGAGATACCTCAAAAAATAAAAAATGGAACTGCCTTGTAAGTCAGTGATTCCACTTCTGGGAATATATCTGAAGGAACCCAAAACACTAATGTGAAAGAAGTTAAGCACCCCTATGTTCATTGCAGGGTTATTTGCAATCATCAAGATATGGAAGCAGCCCAAGTGCCCATCAATGGATGAGTGGATAAAACAACTATGGGGCATTCACACAATGGAATACTACTTGGCCATAAAAAGAGAAAGTGTGACCCTTTGTGACAGTATAGATGGACCTGGAGAGCATTATACTAAGTGAAATAAGCCAGTCAGGGAAAGGCGAATCCCACATGATCTCACTCATATGTGGACTCCAATGAACAAACTGAACTAACAAGGAAAATGGGGACAGACTCATAGATAGAGAGCAGATGACAGCTAGTCAGGTGAGGAGGTTAGGGGGTGGAGGGACTGAGCAAAAAGGAAGAAGGACTCATGGACAGGGACAACAGTGCTGTGATAGCTGGGGGTAGGGGAGTGTAAGGGGACTAAATGGTAATGGGAAAAATACAATAAAGATTTTTTAAAAATTAAAAATAAATAAATAAATAAAAGCCTCCTGCAAGAGTCCTCTGTTGCTCAGATCCTCGTTCTGCCAAAAGCAGTTTTATATCTTCCACTGAAGTGAGGCTGCTGTTCTGTGCCAAGTGAAAGTACATGAGGGATTTTGTAGAAAGAATCAATTTCTAAAGCGGTTATAATTTCTTTTGGTGTGTAAATGAGAAAAAACAGACATTAAAGTATCAAGATTCCTTCCCTGAACAAATTTGCCTTAATTTGAAAAAGATAATAACAATGAGGACTAAAAGAAATAAGAAATTTCTAAACTCTTTAATGAAACTTGGTCTTACTGACATCTGTACCACTGCCTAGAATAGATCTGAAATGAACATTGTCGAATGAATGAATAGCATCTGATATAAAACTCCATGCATAATAGACACTCAATTACAATGAAAGAAAGAATACAATCAATGATATGCAGAAAGCAAAACAGAGTTAGAATCATTCACAAACTGAATAATTTTCAGAAAACAAGGTAGTTAAATGTCAAGAATAATAATTCCCTGTAATACAAGGAAGACAGAAAATAGCAGTAAATGACATATTTCTTCCTCTAATCCAACATCTTCTCTTGACTTCCCTATCTCTGTTACTGGCTGCATCAGCCTCCTCAGCAATCAATAACGAAACTGTACATTTGTGCTTTGATTTCACCTTCTCTTCGTTGCACCGGTGCAGGTAATTGCCAAATGCTATTGAATCTTCTTCCCTGACAACCTGTAAAACCAACACTTCCTCTGCGTTTTTACTGGCACTGCCCTCATTCAAACCCTCTGAACCTCTTGCCTTAATTACTGCAATAATCTCTCAAATAATCCCTCGGCTTCTAATTCAAACCCTCTACCAGGGATGTCCAACTTTTTGGCATCTCTGGGCCACACTGGAAGAAGAAGAGTTGTCTTGGGCCACACATTAAATACACTGTGACAGGTAATCACACAAAAAAATCTCATAATGTTTTAAGTAAATTTACGATTTTGTTGTTGGGAGGCATTCACAGCCATCCCGGCCGCAGGTTGGACACCCCTGCATCCATCTGCAAGAGTGCTACCAGAGTGAACTTTTTTCAGCATTGTAAATATATCACTTCACTCTCTTCTTGCTAGTATGCTTTCTGATAAATCATACTCTCAGTCCTCTATAGGTAAGATGATTTTTCCCTTCTGGATATTTTCAAGATTTTCTCGTTGTCTTTGCTTTTCTGCAGTTTGAATATGATATGGCTCGGTGTATACATAGTTTTTCATATCTATCCTGCTTGATGTCCTCTGAGCTTCCTGAATCTATGGTTTAGTGTTTGTCATTAATTTTGGAAATTCCATGGCCATTATTTCTCCTGCTCTGTTCTCTCTTTCTTCCCCTTCTGATCTTCAACATGTTTCACCGTTTGCAATTGCCCTCCAGCTTTTGAATGTTGTCTTCTTTTTACAGACTTATCTTAACGCTCACTCGTTCTTTCTTTGGGCATGGCCAGTATACTAATGAGCCCATCGAAAGCAATTCTCCTTTCTATTGCAGTACTTTTGCTTCTTTTTTAAAAATGGTTTCTGCTGTTACAGTTGTCCCAATTGTTTCCCCCTTTGCCCCCTTCCCCCCAGCCTGCCCGATTGCAGTACTTTCGATTTCTGGCATCTCATTTAGACTGGTGAAGTTTCCAGCTCTGTTTATGCTGCCCATCTATTCTTTCAAGTCGTCTGCTTTTTCCACCAGAACCCTCGGCATGTTAGCCCTAGTTACTTTAAGTTCCCTGTCGGATAATTCCAATGTCTGCATTGTATCTGAGTCTGATGCTGACCTGGTCTCTTCAGACTGTTTTTCTTGCTTATTAGCATTCAAGTTCTTGTTGAAATCTGGACATGTTGTATTGAGTAATAGCAACTAAATTTTAAAAAACCTTTAATGTAAAGTTGTATGTTAATCTAAGAGTTGAGGTATATTTAATGTTTGCTGTAGTTGCCGTGAGGAGGTTGCCCATTTTTGATTCAGTGTGCATCACGTACAAATAAACCTTCTAATTGGTATCCATGTGACTTATCGCAAATATTGAAGGCAGGGTGTAAACAGACATGGAAAAGACACCTGCCAAAGTGCCATTCAGGAGGACCAGGGATGGATGACCTTTCAGCAGTAGGGACCGAATGGCTTGATTTCTGTGTCTATCAGCTGCTGATCTCCCTTGTACCGTAAAGCTATTGTCCAACAGGAAAATGCTCTTCTTCTTGTTCATAGCAAGCTCTTACCTTCTCAGCTTCTAATCTTTATACCTATTTCTTGTTTACCACCTTTTCCTAATCCAGCATCTTCCAAATCCTTTGCTCCTTAATGTATCTCCTACACATAATCTTGCTATTTTTTTCTCCTAAAAAAGTTGTTTCAATGTAGGATTTTCTTATTATAGATTACCATATTATCAAGAATTGTATCATAAAATTCATATATAATTATATTAATTTATCAGATGATTTTTACTTTATCTTCTTTGACAAGTGTTTACTTTCAATTAATTGAAGACAGAATTATGTGCTTCTTATTTTGCAGACTAAAAGATACCATGATATATATTGAACCATTGTGATATAAAGTATATAAAAATTGCTTCTATGACCTCAAATATAACATTCTTGTATTGTATATTTGAAACCAATTACTTTGCCTGTTACAACATTTTCTTTTTAACTCCCAAAAGCAAGGGGAAAGTTTCATCCTTATATTTTCAAATGTTCTTCTCAGGTTACATATGGCACTTTAGGAGAATCTTTATTCCCAACAAGCAAACACTGTATTGAATGCTATCATCACTGTATTTTTACTTTAACATTGGTGTTTGAGAAATTCAAGAAGTCATTACATGGATAAGTAATTTTCACATCTGCTATAGAAATCTTGAAGCAATTTACAGAACTCAGTTTTACAGTTCTTATCAGAATATCGTATTTTAATACCAGCGTTGCCTATGTTTCTTTTCTGGCATTAGCATGCCACACGTATATCTGGGAGAACATTTAATTGGCAACTTGGATGACAGAGCTAATTAACCCCTTCCACTCTAAACTAAAGGAAATATAACCATTTTTAAATGATAATGAATACAGTTAAAGAAAAAAGGTACGTCTCATCTATGCCATATGTTAAAATAAAGAGAAGTTAAAATTTAAAGTAGAAAAACAGCTAACAGAGAGTGTAAAAGTGAGTTAATATGTCAGTGGGGGTCAGGAGAGTTCATATTAGACATAGGACTTGGTAGCTAGGGAACGGGGTTCTTAAGCTTCTGCAAAGTAAACTGGAGCTGAGCTCCTGCCATAAAACCAGTGGCCTTAATGTGCTCCCGCATGGGCTAAAGGACGCCACCCACCACCCCAAGGAAATACTAAAAAAATGTATGTGTTTTCAATCTTTCAGAGAGCTTGAGTCATCCCCCATCCAACAATAGAACAAACTGTAGGACAATATTACATGTCAGATGAGACATGTAATACAACGAGACAGTAAGAACATCAGTGGTCGCCAGGGATTAGGGGAGAGGAGGGTGACTAGGCAGAGCACAGAGGAGGTGCCAGTCAGAAAAATGCTCTGGGTGATGCCATAATGACGGCTACATGACAGTTTACATTTGTCAAAGCCCATAGAATGAACCCTAATGTGAACTGTGTACTCTGAGTGATAGAAACCCAAACAAAAACAGAAGCAAAACAATTCTTCTCCATACAACATGTACTTGAAAATGAACCGCAGACATACACAAGTGTGCGGGTGTACACATGTATTTCTATATAATCAGGGCATCAGAGACAAAAACACAACAGAAGTTACAAAACATTCGGAATTGAGCAACAATGAAAGCACCACACATCAAAATTTGTGAGATGTAACTACAGGTAATATTTATTGCCTTGAATATGTTAGCAAATAAATTTGATAATCAATGAGCTAAGTTCTTTCTCAAGAAATTAGGAATAAGCAGCATGATTTTTTAAAGAAAATAATGTATTCGAATTGAAAGTAATTATTTTTTAAACGGAGCTGATCACATTAGGAGAGTGCATGGCATAGCGGACGGTCTCTGTAATTGTGAGTCATTATCAAAGTTATTTAAATGTAAGCAGGTAATGAAAACACATCTACTTAGGGTCTGGAGATCTGTCATCTTGTCCTTTTTCTATAAATGACTAAATACTGTGTCATTTGTGGTAAGTCACTTCACTCTCTACACAGTGATTACTTTACACGTAAAATGAGGAGTTTGGATGAACAGTCACACCCAGCTCTGTCTGTCTTGGCAGGATTCTACTTTTCCAGGCCCTTGGGGGAGGCAACAGTGTGCCTGACATAAAACTCAGCTTGCAGGCTGCTGTTATCCTATGGACCACTAATGCTTGCTCGGGAACCTGGAAACTCTGAGACATATTGAGGTACATCTACACACTGTATAACCTCATCATTAGCAATATTATTATTATTATTATTATTACTATTAATAGTTGTAAAAGTAGCAGCACGAAATCCATAGTGAAGTGGACTCTCTTGCCGCTCTCCTGCTATTACTTTCAGTGTGGTCACGGTTAATCCCTAACCAAATTCCCAGCCCTAAAACCGAAAACCTCCCCACCCTTTACAATACTTTTTCTCAGTAAATTTTAAAACTCTCTTCTACAGAAGTTCCAAGTGGCTGGGCAGCTTGTCCTAGGGCAGATTGATGGATCTGGTTAAGTCAATATCACGTTCACTCACAGAAGGAGATTCTGGTCTGAGAGGAGAGTAGGGCAGGCTCTTTCATTTCCCTTACCAGTAGAATGGAATTTAGAAATCCCTTCCTTTGTCAAAGTTAGAGCAAAAGGTCTCCGTGCATTTTTGCTCATAATGTAGAAGAGCCTTTCTTAGCTTGCCCTCGATCTGTCCCCTCTGGGGCAGTGTGCAGAGGATGGAGCTGCGGACAGGCTATCTGAGGAAGCACTTTTCCTCCCTCTCTCCCACCTGCTCGCTCTCCACCCACGGTGCTCTGAGTGTTGCCTGAGACCCCTCAATGGGGTCTGCAAGGTCACATCTATTTTCCTGCTAATACTAAGACATCATTTCCCTGTTCACTCCGATTATCCTATGGATGTACAGTGGGGTTTCCCAGAAGTTGTATGACCCGTGGTATCCAAACAGATTGAAATATGGGAGAATGTATGAGAATCTAGCTGTCTTCTATTAAACCAAAGGTTAAGGACATTTGCAAAAATGTGAAGCAATGCCACTCTTCTCAAAAAATATTTTTGTCTTGAACATATACTTTTATAAACACATATTTATGTTAATTTCATGGGTTTATTATTATTTTAAAAATCAGTTACTAAGTGAATATTTTAAAAATCCTCCATTTTAATTCCAAATATGATAAATATGGACTGTTACTAATCCACATAAAGAAAATTTCTTTATAATATTTAAGAATGTCAGAGGTCCTGGGACCAAATGTTTGAGAGCCACTACTTTAAGTAGTTCTATAACTAAAAGGAAAAACTAGAAATAGATGAACCTAAAATCTAGAGGAAAGGACCAGAGGCACTTAAACGCTGAGCCAACTCAAAAGAACAGGATATAGCACTTGCAAAACCTCTACCAACCTCTGTAATAGTTTAGACTCAGCCTAAGAAAATGAACGCTTTAATTCAACATGAGTAATAAATGAGCACTTTAACTGAAAACTATGTTTAAGATTAGTGACACGAGCTCTCCACAATTAGGCTGGAAATAATAAAATAAAATAATAATTAAATATAAGTGAGAAAGGCATCAAAGTGGACCCTAGATTTTTAATGCTCTGTAAGGATCACTTACTGTTATCTTAAAATATAGTATTTGTTTACTGCTCCATGAATTTGTGTGTCTTCACTATTTGGGTTATTGTGTATGGGACATTTGTGCATGTGGCTTAAAGTTTACTGTTTGGAACCTGACGCCCTGTCCCTTAGTCCTGGATGGGAATGTTAGCATAGACTGTACACGTTCAGAGCAGAGATTTTGGAATCAGGCGGCCTGGGTTTGAATCCTGGTTTTTCCAGTTCCTTAATTTTCTCATCTATAAGATGGGGTTGATAACAATAGCAACTCCATGGAGTTACCGTACATTTGAAATGAGTTAATGCTTGTTACTACTTGATAAGTGCTTAGCACAGTGCTTCTTAGTGCAGGGCCTGGCTTGTAGCATGGGCCACATGCATGTGTAGTTAATAAATAAATAGAGCGGCACTGCCCAGGTAAGATGCCCTGAGAAAGCCAGGATCTGGGCCTGAAGCAAACACGACTCTGGGAGCAGATCGGAGGCGGTTACCACGACACTAGGACAGACAGCCCGAGTCTGTCGGGGGTGAGAATGAGTCCGAAGGCAAATCCCACGTGGAGTCCTCCACGCTCACCCAGTCAAAGAGCCTGTGAACTGAGAGGGGGACCGGGTCGGTCCAAATAAACCCCCATGAGAAATGCCTCACAGAAACTGAGCTTCTTTGGAAGAGCTGAGGAGGTTTTGCCTGCACTGGCCGCCTGTCTCCAGCGGGGAAGCACCGCCCTCAGAACCCAAGCATGTACTCCTCCAGCTGGAGAAAACGGCTGGCCGCCACCGCTCAGTGGCGGTACGTTCAAATCGCACACCTAACTGGTGACCATTTTCCCTTGCTAGGTCACTTCTAAATGCTGTCCCCGCGCACTTAAGATGCGTGTTTTAAATATTTTGAGGTAGGAAGAAGGTGGAGACTTTTCTTTTCAAAATCATATCACATTTTTTTTCCGCAGGGGAAATTTAATTAAATTTGGGGGAATAAAAGGAACTTTCATTTACTCTGGCATTTAAATTAATCTCTTCTAATCTCATTAAGTAATCTAGATGCTTTTGAAAGCACGCTTGTTAACTTCTTTATAATATTTAAATTTTAATTAAATGTACTATTTATTTACTAATCTTATTAAAAAATAAGGCCTTGCTATGCAAAATTTATAATTCAGTTTGGCACTTATGGTTGTGTAATTCTTTTTTTTAAACAACGAAGGCTTTTAACTATTGTGTATTCAGAAGTACCTAACAGGTTTAATATTTTAAAGTGACACAAGTTTATTTGATGTGGTTAAATATTTCACAATGTCTAAACTTCAGATTTTCAGTGGAAATTCTTTTGTTTCTATGGAGCTTTAAATAGTTGATGTGGGAGGAATTATTCTCTGAATGCCAAGCGCTTATTGTCTGTTCCATTTAAATAAAAGCCCAAGTCACCATCTGTAAGCTGGTTACATAACTCCAGAATGGTCGGAGGAAACTTGCTGAAAAATTAACACTCTAGTACATGTACTTCACACAGCAGGCATCCAATAAACATAGTGATGGGGATTATAATGGGTGTTCTCCTTCTAGAAGCAGACAAGCCCAGCCTTTCAAGAGCTCAACAAGTTCCCCCTCTGTGTCATTACATAAGGAACCCTGAGGCTTTGTAGGATGGAGAGCCTTTCTTTCTCTGTTCCTCTTCAAGAACAATGGGAAAAAGTTCAGTAGACATATTTGCTTTTGTTGAGAGATGAACTGAATAGTTGTACTTTTCTGGTGACGTCTCTGTGGAGAGCTCATGAATGAAACATAAGAAACACAACGATTATGAAGATTATAGACATGCCCCTTGATTCTTTCCAAGGGCAGCTTTTGTAGAGCTTAAATGTGAATACAGAGCACTGGAAGAGAAAGTCAATTTTTCTAAAGGCAGCTTTGAGAAAGGAGATTTCTCAGCAGAGCACAGTAAGTCTTCTGCCTTCCCTGGTAATGGGCCCATTACAAAGAGCGAAGGCCAAGCCAGTGCAGCATCCAATAGCCTGCAGATTCCAGCTGAGTTAGAACTGAGACTAGACGGGGCAGATAAAATTTTTACCGTAGTGCTTGGCATGTAAGGAGCCCTCCCTAACAACAATATTAATGTATGATTAATATTTATGTTAGAAGGTGAAGTTCACTGGAGTAACTGAGCTTCTGTCCCACTCCTTCCTATTCCCTAGTGGCCCTTTCACATTCCTCCTTTCCTAGTGGTGCTAATTCATTTATTTAACAGTGTTTATTGGGTGCCTAGTCGATGGCAGGCACTGTTTTAGGTGCTAGCTGGCAGTGATGACCTTCACCTGGGCCTGGAAGACAGGGTCCTCCTGGAAGACAGTGAGGGCGAAGAAATCACTCCCACCCTTTTGAGCTGCAGGAAAGAGTTCACCGCAAAGAACCACCCTTCTCCTCATGGCTTAGGTAAGACCCAAAGAAGACCTCCTTGCTTACCTACAACAGGGGCAGACACAGAGCAATCTGGGTAAAATGCCCACTAACTTGTGTTGATTGAACTTGAGTCAGGCTTCTCTCCCTCCCTCGGGAATAAGGAAACTGGACTTTGGTGCACCCTTGAACATTGGAGTGTGGAATAACCTCTCCTTCCCTCCTTAATGGCAAGAATTGGCTACCCTTGCGTAAAATACTCACTGATCAACTGCCCTATCGCTGCACCTGCTCACCTCACTTCCCACACTTGGTTCTTCCCCTTCTTGTTTCCTGCTGTCTGCCAGAGAAAGCCCTCACCTGTCTGACCTGGGAGGTGCTCACAGATCTCACCGTAGGTTGGAGTGCTCTCCCCTATTGCTAGCGTTCTGCTCCCCCACCCCTCTCTGCATTGTCCCAGTCCTCTTTCCCTTATTGAAGTAATCCTTTTAAATAAAATGTCTCCTTACTGAATTCCAGATTTGTTTTTGATCTGGCAGGCAACGCAAGCCGTAAACAAAACAGACAAAAGCCGGCCCTCAAGGGGGAAAAAGGCAATAAGGGGAAGGAAGCATTTATACTCTTAAGAGATTGCTTAGGAAAAGCATTAAAAATTGTAAGAAGAGGAGTTTTAAATATGGACAGGTAGCTGAAAGTTTACATGGGGTGGTTCAGGAAGGCCTCTCAGCTCTCCTCACAGGCAGTCATTCCTTTATGATGGGGGTATATTTCCTTCTACCCAGCATTTTTTATGCATATTTATATGTTTTGTAAACATTATTTTAATCCTTGTCTAAAATTGTTAAAACATATGTTATAATTTACATAATATTTTCTTTATTTCTTAGACAACTAATATTTTTACAAGCTTTTCCTATTAAAATATAAATGGATAAACTGTTTTAGTACAATTATTTCTTCACATTTTGACTTGTTTTGGGACAAATTCTCAGAAATAGGTCAAAGGGTATGCACATTCTCTTAATACTCAGCTAAAAATTGTTTCCCAGGAATACTGTTCTGATTTACTTTTCCATTAACAGCATATGAGAGAAGCTTTTTCACAGCAACTTTGCCAGCACTGAAAAGTCCATTTATCAAATGACAAATTGGCAGAGATTAAGATAGTGTGTGAGCTAGAGGGAGTAAATCTTGTACATTTCAGGAAGACAATTTGTCACTTTCTGAAGTGAAATTAATGTATATAAGGACATTAGAAATAGGCATATCATTGAATTAGTAAATCAATGACAAAAGTTTTTCATCAGAGAAAATGGTCAGCTTGTGCAAAAATGAGCATTTAGGAATGTTTATTAAGGTGCTGCAAAATAGTGAAAAACTGAAGCAATGTAAATAATCGATTATTGAAAACAATTATAAAATACCCGCACAATAAAGCATTATAAAGCTACTGAACGTGTGGGAAAATATTTAACGTGAAATGTTGATTAGTTATTAAGTAAAAAAAAATTAACATATCAGGAAAATGTATTTTGGATTCTTTAAAAAGTATATGTTAATGAAAAAAATAACAAGTCTGAAAAGAGATACCAAAATGTTAACAGTGGCTTTGGGGTGTTTTTGTTTGTTTTGCTTGTTTTCTCACTGTGCTTTAGTTTTATAGTACCTGATCATCGTAAAATACACATTTTGAAGGATGGCCTTATTTCTATGTCTATAAAACTATAATCATAGGTCTGGAAATTTTACAAAATCCATTATAATTAATATTAGCACTTATATAGTTTTTTTTCCATATCAATCAAAGCCATTTATTATAATCAGCTTTGTTTTTATTCTCTGGAAAATGAATTTCCTCCCTAGGCTATGTTGATGTGTTGAGTTTTGTTATCATACCTTCAACTGCGGTTATGAGCAAATGCAATGCGTTGTATTTCAACATGAATTTGCTTCATTAAAAGTTACAAAATAAAACCTGGCAGTATTTCCATATGTGGGTAGTTCCATATATTTTACCATTGATAAACATCAATTGGCTTTTTAAAAATTAAAAAGTTTAAGAAAAGTTTTAAATACATGTAAATGTGTTACTCTTGGAAGTCCATCTAAAAAGAGAGCAACTCTCTGCCAGTTCCCTTTCCCAACGCCTCCCCTCCCAGTCGAATCCAATTATAGCCAAGTCCAGGTCCCCCTTTGCCAGTGCAAATGCGGTCTGTTAACCAATGGCAACTCCGTATCAAGGGAGCCTTTGAAAATGAAGAGTTGCCGGCCCCATTCAAGACCTCTGGAATGAGAATCCAAATGTTAACATTTGAGAAGCACTGGCTCAGGAGTGATGAGAATAAATGCTCTCAAGTTCCATCTGCTTTCTCATTGTTTTCAATTTAAACCTGACCTTGAAGGTAGAGACAACTATTACAGGACTATTCTGACCAGCTTGACATGAATTTTATGTTTCAAATGCCACTGCATGCTTTCAAACCAAACAAATCAAGATAAAGTTAAAGTTTCCCTGGAAAACTCAGAGGTGGGGGGAAAATCTCAAACAGACATTTGCTTATCTATCAAAATGAGGTCTGTTGTTCAAGTGATATGATTCCTTCCTTTTATTCACACACCATATAAAACAAAAGCATAGATTCCTTTAAATAAGCCACGTTTACATCATGGTTATGGATGATGTTTTCTGCTGCCAGGACTTCTTTTTTCGGTGTAGGTAGCTTCTTTCAGAACTATATTTTAAAAGATATGAATATTTGAACTGAAATGATTCAGAAAAATAACATGGCCACTTACACTTGACACATCTGGTGGAAATCAATATCCCTGGTTTGAAAGAACAGATGAAAAGTTTTCTCTTGGAAATAAATATTAACAAAAACAATCTTTTCAATCCTGGCAAGAATTTTACTATATAGGTACACCAGAATTACAGGGAGAAAAAAAGAGTCCAGTAGAAATAATCACTCTACTCATTTAACCTATGAGGATCAGATAGAAAAAAGTCTCTAAAACAAGCTCTTCCACTGTTTATGTCTTTTCTGAGATTCCTGTGAACATTTTGAGAAGCTGGAGTTTAGGTAACCATAAATTCTTTGAATGTCCTCTTTTCAAGAGTTCGGTTCTAATGCCTCTCTCTTTGCCACTGGGGTGGCTTTGTAACCAACAGAATGCAGGGAAGGTGACACTGAGTGACCTTCGGGGCTAGATGGGAAGAAACCATGCGACTCTTGCCTTGCCCCTTAGAACCCAAGCTGTCGGGATGCTTCCCACTGAGCTGCTCTTCAGGGGGCCCAGCAGGCATGCTGTGAGAAGCCCAGGCCATAGGCAGGCCATGTGCAATTGCTCTGGGTGACACCCCAGCTGAAAACCCCATGAGAGAGTCATTTGATGTCTGCTGCCATTGAGGATCAATGAGTGGAGCCCCAGCCAACATCTGGCTGTAGCAACATGCGAGATCATGAGTGAGAATCCCCAGCTGATTCAGCAATTCTTCCTGAATTTTTGATTGCAAAATTATAGCAGAATAAAAGGGCGGTTTCAAGATGCTAAATTTTGAAGTAATTTCTTTCACAGCAATGGATAAAACACTGACAAATGCCTACAACCCCACAATGCTGGGAAAGTTCTCCTTCCTTCTAAACTCGTGAAGCAAGAACTGATATATGGATCTTCAGCATCATCTGGTAAATGAAGGCAATAAAAGCTATAGGCACTGTTGGGAACCACCCTGCCAGGTTTCAGAAGCTGTAACCTGCCCCCCACCCCCGGCCCCCCCACCGTGGCTAAGGATGAGTTAAGAGAACTTAGGACCATAAGCCATTAAGGAGACAAAGCTTATCTTCCTGGTAGGGGTGCTGCCTCTGCCCACTTTCACTTCACCTTGCTTGGCCCTGGGCGGATGACTGGTTAGCCAATGATGGGTAAGATTCTTCAAGGGAGGGATGACCTAAGACAGGCACGGTTGTGAAGGGGCCCTCAGGGAAGGACTTGGGGGGCTATAGAAAAAGAAGGTGATGGACCCTCACCCCTCAGCTTTGACATAACCTGGGTCCTCATTCTGTCTTCGAGAAGTCTCCTGATCTCTTGGCTGCCTTACTTCCCCTGCCTGACTTAAGCCTGAAACAATGACAGAGGGTGGTGCAGCCCTGGGCAGGAACAGGAAGCTCCCCAGGGTGATCAGGCCTAAGAAGGAATGCATAAAATCCTGTGAAACCTGCTTTGCTAAGAATGTCCTCAATTTTCTGATAAGAGTCCAAGCATGAAATGAGTTTGTTTCCCAAAGTTTTATGGCCTTTGGCTATCTGACTCTGACTCAGAATAATCCGTCAGAGTTCTTTGTGTGTTATCTACTGTTTGATCCTTACTGCCTGACAATGATGCACGAAGACCTTCCTTGAGGTAGGGCTCCCAGAAAAGTAATAAAAGCCTGTGCAGGCAAGGGTCAGGGCCCTCACTCACTCACAGAGTAACTATGCCGTCCCTTTTTCTCCACAGGACTTTTGCGGTCCACGTGAATTTGTTTGTCACATCCACAACACCATGGACACTGCTGGCCGGAGTCCACATCACAGCATAGTCGTGAAAATTTGCTTTGTTAGCAGAGTTAATGTCTGTGATAATTAAACTTCAGAGACAGTTTCTTCGATTAAACTTGTGATACAATGGTAAAATCAAATCCTATATTTAACAGAAAGTGTTAAAAAGTACATATTTATGGAAATGAGTGAATTTTGTCATGATGATTAATTGTACTGACCATATAATTAGATGGTTGGTGTTCCTAATGGGATATGCTATTTCACTGTCCCACAGTTTACCTCTCTTTTCACTTGTCCATTTTCTTGAAATTCTCTTGAATCTAATCTAACCAGGCTTTCAGTATGCTTGTCCATTGACATTTCTCTTAGCAAGGTCCCCACTGAATGCCAGGTTGCCAAACCCAGGGTCCGGTAGAGGCCCTGTGCTAGTGTGGGATGGCTGCAGTAACGTAACAGTGATGTGTAGAGTTCAGGCATGGGGAAGACCTGAGGCAACCCCCAACCTGATTGCCTTTCTTCGGTTCCTGTGAGTTGTGGAACAGATCTGGAAAGTCCTTCCGTGGGACCTCTGTGGTGCAGGGAGAAGGAGGTGAAGGAGGATGTGGAAGTAACTCAGAACTAGGAGTCAGCATGGTTGGGATGGTGCAGGGCAGGGACCCTGTAGTAAAGCTGTGAGTGGGCAGCCCAGAGTCTAGTGCAGCCAAGGCTCTGCGGTTCAAGCAAGGAGAGGTTGCCTTCTTTCCCCTGCTTCCTGTCCCCAGGAGCCACCTCCACTGGAATCACACTCTTACCTCTCTCTGCCTCATCACTCCTCCCCAGGAAATGAGGAGCAACTAATTTGGGGAGAGAACTGAGGGGGTATGTCACAATTCCTTCCTTCCTCTTTGGATCTTTCTTCCTGCAGAGAACATTAATTTTGCTCTGCTCTCTTGAGGTGAACGGGGCTGACTGCCTCTGTAGGTGGGACTACATTTGCACAGTTGCGCCAGTGATGGGGGATGTCAGCCTGTCCAGTGAGCTAGAGAGTATTAGCTAACTAGTGGGCTGGACAACCTACGCTATGCTGACCCATACTCTTTTAGCCAGTGATCTTCATTTCTCTATGTGCTCTGATTTTCTCAACTGGAGCAAGGAAGAAGGTGTGGTCATCTTAATTTACTAGTTGTCTCAAATCTCAAGAGATTCCAGATGGCCCTCTTAATCACTTTTCCTATACAGTCAGCAAAGCAATGTGGCGGTGGAATGAAGGGGAGTGTGGGACCAAGACAAGGTGTTTTCTGTTGGTTTGTTTCTAATGGGACCTATTACAGTATATTTGTAGCTGAGACGCTTACCCAGTAGTACGGACAAGTAATAGAAGATACAGGGGGTCTGTGATAACTGCCGGGACAAAGCCCTCTGTTAGATGAAAGGGGCACGTGGAGTCCAGGGCACAGGTGGAGTGAGTGCCTGAGGTCACAGCAGGGACTGAGGCAGAGAGTACGGTTCGGATGCAGTGCGCAGTGTGGGAAGGGATGGAAGTCATCTCCTGATTGCTTTCATTTCTCAGCGGGATAAAGAAACAAGGTCCTCTGTGGTTAAGATGTGGACTGAACCATGAATATTTGGATGGAGGTTTGTAGAGTCTATTTAACAATAATTCAGTTTTACCTACTGTCTTTGTGATTTCTTCAACTTTCCACTAAAGCTGAAGTCCCTTCCCCCTTACGGATTCTGGTCTTTCCAATTTTATTTTCTCGTATTGTCTGTTTATTCTTATCTTAAACAACTTTAATTTTTTGCAGATGTAGAGTGGGTAAACATATAAACAGACATAGAGTGAATGGATGAACAGGTAAAATAAATGTATGTAATCACAAAATATAGCTATTCTTCACTATAAGAAGATTTATATTAAAGTACATAACAGGAGAGAATCTCTGCATTCTACTGTGTCTCCCTGAGTGGAATTTTGAAGACAGTGCACAGCCCCATCTGCGGATCTTTGCCAGCTGCACAGAATTAAAGACAAATTCAGCCATCTGTTTAACTTCCTGACTCTGAACCTGCCTCAGAGGCCTACTTAAAGTACTCTACTTCTTAAATAAAAACTTGGAATGATAAACTTTTTACTCTTCATTTTGATAAAGACAGACAGGGGATGGTCAAGAAATTTGGGCTGTGCTTTGTAACATAGAAAACAAGAAAAAATAGTTTTGAAATGCATCGCAGACATCTGTCAAAGTTACGTGAATAAACCTCCTTTGTTTCCCGTCCTCCTGTGGCCTCCTGTGCTGCCGTGAAAGTGAATAAAGGAAAGAGTAAGAGATCAATGAGAGTGACAAAACTGATTAAATAATTCTTAGTTGCAAAGTCAAAAGTGTTAAGGGACAGGTGAAGACACAAGCAAAGTGTGGGACAGTGAAGCATCATATCCTTTTAGGGATATCAAGCATCTTACATCTATATGATCGATATAAGCAATCGTCTTTGATAGAAAGGACTGTGTCTGTCAGGGGAAGGGGTAAAAACAAAGGCATTTCCTGGTAGGGAGTTGAACTAGGTGGAAAGCAAAAGGACTCTCAGAAGCATAAATTAAAGCAATGTGCTTACAATTACTAATTACTAGAAAACAGCAGTCCTTTTGAAAAGAGATAAAGGATTTACTCAATTACGATGTCATCTTATTAATGAGTCAGAGCTGACGATGCAAGGAGTGAACTCAAAATATAGGTGACAGGCGTCCTGAATATGTAAAAAAAAACCCTTTCAATTTACAGTTACATTAAGTTCAGATTATAGGTCTCTTGATTTCGAATATGACTAGCCATGAAACAAAAAAGAAAAGAAATGCAAGAAACAATGCAGTATAGGGATAAAACAATGCAATTGTCAAAATCTTTTCTGGTGCTATGATATTCAAATGTCAGTAATAATCTGTGAACATTATAGTTTATCTTGTCTATGTACCTCAGACCCCTTTGACATTTGAGGAAGTAGTGGTGTACCAAACGTAACAAAGTGGAAGGTAGCTGATGACTTACACTCTGCAGAACCACAATAATGCATTTTTCTTCCACTTTCAGGAAAAGATATACTGTATTTGCCCCATTTTGATAACTCATAGGCCCACTTCTACTTATAAGATTAACAGCCCATTTGACCTTGTCCACTTTGCTAACTATACCTTGTAAACATTCGTTTTGTTCTTTCGGTTTTCATTGCTCACTCATCAAGCCTCTCTATTCTATGACTTGATAGAATACGACATCTATGACATCTATGACTTGATCCTGCCATTAGCATGTTCAGGAAACGGGAGGAATTGTCTTCAGTAACCACTTCATTCCCATTTGAGGGTGTGGCTGCCTCTTATGTTAGTGAAGTTCTCACGTGGCATCTTGATTCACAGAAAGTGTGCTGTGGAGGGTGATTTAAATGCACCTCCTGGCTTCTTATCACAACTTGGAGGTGGTGGCATCATGCTCATGAAGTTTGCTGTGCACCTGGCTACAGAAAGGCTGCGGGGCAGGGGCAGGGGCAGGGAGCACGGGCAGCAATGTGGCCTGTTCTCTCCAGTGCAAAGCTGTGGCTGAGGGAGAGAGGCCAAGAGTGCAAAGGCTGGACACACGTAATTCTGTTCATTCGAGTCTCTGCTTTGGAGGGCTTCTCAAGCAGACCTTGAAAACAATCTAAACTTTCTGTAAGGTTTCTTACTTGGAAACAAGATACACTGAGAGGCAGGGAAGGATTTCAAAATGTGCGTTATCAGACAGACCTGGTTTAAGCCCCGGGACTGCCACTCACTGGCTCTGACTTTGGGCACGTGCTTGTGTTTTGGGCCCTCTCTTTGCTCACGTGTCAGAATGTTTACCCATGTGCTCCTCCCTAATTTTGTTCGACTACCTTCAAGGTTTGTTCTTTAGGGGTAGCTGAGTCTCTCCTTGCCCTAAAGGTCAATCACACAAGGGTAAGTTCTTGCCTCCTGCCAGAAATTGTTTTGGAGATGGACATGTTGTTACCTGTTTCTGGGCAATTAGACATCAAGCAGGTCAGCCTGAAGAATTATGAGGACATTTTCTTTTGCTTTTGAAGAGATCCCTGGGCAGAAATAGCCCCCCTTCCCAGAGCTCATATTAGGAGACTGAGATTTTAGAACTGCGGTAGCTATCTTGTGGCCAGGAGCGGAAGAGCTAGAACAATCGAAGTCCACACGCCAAGATGGCAGAAGGAAGTGGTGCCAGTAGCTGGGCCCTGGGTGACATCCCTGAGTTAGTGCATTCACAGAGCTTGAGGCTTCTTAATATGAGAAATAGTCAATTCTCCTTATTGTACTAATCTGTTGAATTAGATTTCCTGTAGGACTTGATACCAAAAACCTCCTTACAGATATACCAACTGGATAAAGTGGGAATTTGAACGCCTCTATCAGAGGTTTCTGAGAAAAGAATATGAGGCTTACATGCAAACATTTTACACAGCGCTTGTCACGTGCTCAGTAAACGTCATCGTTATTATAATCGACAGCACTATTAGTAGTAGTAGTCTCTTGACATTTTAAGGTAAGACAGTTCAAATTAGAGAGGTCAAGTGACTTGCCCAAGGTCACACAGTGAACAGACAGTAAGGCCGGGAGCAGGCTCAGGTTCCTGGACTCCCTCAAGAAACACTAATATGCTTTTTGACTCATTGTGAGACCTTCTGTGTTAGAGAAGTATCTTTATTAAGCAGACATCACATGCACAATCCTTAAATCTTATATTTTCTTTTCCACTTTCTAAAATAATGGAACACTAGCCAGTACTTTGATTTAATTCTTCCCTCCTTGTAAGAAATCTGTTTTACTTTTTAAATACTCAAAATTATCTTCATGTTCTCTCCTGAGGAAATGGTAATACAAAGTAAAACCCCCAAAATTTCATTTTAAGAGATGGAAAAATAAACGCAAAAAATACAGTAAAATTAAGGCTATTGTATTGTGCTTTCGCAGACAAGAAATACTCTGTGTTCCTGGCTGTCAGCTCACTTCTGTTTTGCATGTCACTGTGTTTTCTTACAATGAAAAGAGACCAGAAAGCTTTATCCCAAGGGTAGAGCTTGAAATATTGGGAGGAGTAAGTCTAAACTATCAGGGAAGACACTACCTCTTGTTGTCTCCCACTTATTCTTAATTCCCTACATTCTCCTTGAAGTGAAGCAACAGAGACTTGTTCCTGCTGGTGTCAGAGATGTCTGGAAAAATTTATTTCCCATGAGTTCTGTCTATAATAGACTGAGCCCCTCTGATTTTTGTG
Organism: Desmodus rotundus; assembly: GCF_022682495.2. NCBI lineage: Eukaryota > Metazoa > Chordata > Mammalia > Chiroptera > Phyllostomidae > Desmodus > Desmodus rotundus. The sequence continues at coordinate 200,204,189 of NC_071387.1, read as the reverse complement.
TTTTGTCCTGGTCTTATGCTGTCAGGACAAAACGGGTTGTTAAATCCCACAGCACTTCCTAGTGAATTCGTGCTCTGCAGAGAAATGAAGCTTTCTCCATCAACTTAACTATGTGTCACTGTGTGCCGGGGAAATCATGAAATGTGGTACATGGCTTTTGTAGAATCATTTACCAAAGAAGTAATGTTCTCCTGTTAAAATTTTAAAAATTGCTTTGGGACTTAGGGCATTGGAATTGCCCTAGAATTAGAGGAGCTGGAAAAATTCTGTTTCTCTAAAATTGTCAAAAGCTTATTTAGTTAAATAAGCTAATGTGACCTCATCACAGTTCACTGCAATTTCATATTCAGAGACTCACTTCCCAGTGCCCCATGCCGAGTAGGAATAAGACAATCGGCCTGCAGAGCTGATCACTTCCATTAATACAGAGTGGAGCAAAAGCAGGTTTACAGTTGTTTGTATGAAAAATAATACAGTAATTAATAAATAACAAGACAAGAATGAACTCCGTGTTTTATATACTCACAGCTCAAACCCTACTTCTGCCCGCCCTCGCTTTGCAGTGGTTTGAATGATTGGTCCCCCTAAATCTATTTGATCTCAGATTCACAGGTTAAGGTAATATTGGTAATGCCATTTTCCTTAACAGTGGTTAGTCTGGGCACGGATATGTGAGGCAAGTAAAGCAACTGAGACAGGAAGGAATGTTGGGTGGCCGTGAGGGAAGGGGGTATTCGGAGATGCATGAGATGCGGAGACTGTATCTGAGATGGCTAAGGAAAAGCCTGAGATGCGGACTCTTGTGAAAGGCACTTACTGAGAATGTGCTCTCTGGAGAACAAGAGTAAGAGAAGCAGAAGAGGGTGTAGAAAAAGAGCTAAGATATGGCTACTAAATAAGCTCTCTGCTGCAGACAGGAGAACGGATTTAAGAGAAGGGGACCAGGTCAGGCAGACTCAGTTAGAAGACATTTTATTATCCAGGTTTGAGCTGATGAGAGGCTGAGTGAGGACATGGAAGGGGAGTAATGAGGGAGAGAGAGATGCGAGGAAGAGTTAAGAAGTGAAATCAGCAAAACATGGTGATTGATGAAGTGGGGTTCCGTGAACAAGAGGAAAGAAGTAACATCCCAAAGTTTCTAGCCCAGTGACTCTTGTGGCCACTGGTGGGTCAGTGACCAATAAGAGACAGACGTGAAAACAGAGTCGATAAGTTCAATTTAGGATATCCTGAGTTTATGATCTCTGTGGGGCATTTATGAAGAAATTCAGAGTAGAGTTTGGGCTCTAGGAGTCTGAAGGTCAGTGAGGATAAACGTGGGCTGAAGATGCCTCTGCAGTTGCTATTGGGGTGTTTATTGTAGGTGGCAGGCAAGACCACAGGAGTTTCACAGGAGGAACTGTGCGATGGTGGTAAACAGGTAGTGGACCCCCAAAGACATCCATGTGAGAATCCCCGTAACCTGTGACGATGTTACTTTACATGGTGAAGGAGTCTTTGCAGGCATGGTTAGGTGAAGGCTCTTCAGATGGGGAGGTTATACTGGATTATCTGGATGGGCCCTGTATAATCACAAAGGTCCATATAAGGGGGAAGCAGGGAGGTCGGTGTCAGGGAAGGACAGAGGTCAGAGCCAGAGACCGAGAGACTGGAAAATGCCACCATGTTGGCTTTGAAGATAGACTAAGGGGAGCCAGTTGAGGAATGCATGAGCTACACACTCCCTAAAAACTCCAGGTAGTTCTGTGCTTCCAGAAATATGTACTGAATAGCTCCTCTATGCCAATGTGTATGTAGGCTTTAGAAACTAAGAAACTAGTGCGAGAGAAAGAAACAGAAACAAGTGATTGTAAATACAGTGTGAAAGGAACTGAAATAAATAGAGTTTGTAAAGGAACCGTGGTGTTGAGGACGGTGGAGGGGTCAATGCTCTCAAGGATTAGGGAATTGGAAGGCTTCACCCAGGTGGCGAAACTTTGCTGAGTCCGAAGTGATGTCTGCAAAAATTACTAGATGATCTCTGAGACAACTCAAAAAAAGCGAGAGTCTAATATCAATGAACTCTTTTTAAACTGGAGTAACTAATTGTGAGGCATCTTGGGAAACAGGAAGCACTTCTGGATGGAAGTAATTGATTTCCCCAATTAGCCTTTAAGAATATCTCTGATTGAGTGCAACTTACACTAATCCCTCCAGATGATCCCTTTGGATGGTGACATTTAATTATAGCCTGACTTAACAGCCCAAATGATTAAAATTAATTACACTTCCTTGTTTAATTATTTGGTTTGCTTTATGTATTAATATACTAGTTTCATAGAAAAAACTGTGTGTCTGAAAACAAGAGAAATTTGTTATCTCACAGTTCTGAAGGCCAGAAGTTCAAAATCAAGGTGTTGGCAGGGCTGTGCTCCCTCCGAAGGCTCTAGCAGAGAACCCTCCCTTGCCTCCTCCAGCTCCTGGTGCCTGCTGGCAGTCCTTGGCTTTCCTCAGCATGTGGAAGCCTCATTTCAGGCACAAGGTCAACTTCTTCCTGTGTATCTTCACCTGATCATCCTTCTGCATGTCTGTCTCTGGCTCCAAATTTTCCCTTTAAACAAGACATCCTAATGATCTCACTTTAACTTGATCACCTGTATAAAGATCCCATCTCCAAATAAGGCCATTTTTTTTTTCAAGGAACTAGGGATTAGGTCTCCACCATATTTCGGGAGCGTACACCATTCAACCCATCACAATTGATAACTTCAGTTCATTCATACTTTTGAATGGATTGGAAGGTGCTAGAATATTAAAAAGCTACTTTGTCCTTTCTTATGAAGGGATCAAGAATCCAGGCAAGCAGGAAGCTGGGCTTTTCGGGAACGTATATTTTCAGTGGGAAGCTATCAATAAGCCTGTCAATATGACACCCTGTGGCCAATGGTCACGCATCGCAGCCACAAGGAGCTCCATGCCGGCTGCTGAGCTGGTCTGCTTCTCAAGCACTGGGCCAGGAAAGGAGCGGCCCCTCTAGGTGTTTTACACATCACAGAGAACCAGTTACGGGCACATGCGGTCACATGTGTGCTAGACAGGAGTGGACATGAGATAAAAATCATTAAGGATGAATGCCAAAGACGCAAGTTTTAATTTTCTTCCTCCAGTTTGTTTTCTAGAGTTATACGTTTTCACTCTTCAACGTGTGTGTGTCTTCATTTTGTTTTAAAATAATGAAGTGAAATATGTAAATGTGGAGTCACCTTGAAAAAATTTCACACTATTTAAAACAGGGGCGTCGAACCTGTGGCCCACAGGCCACATGTGGCACCAGATGGCTGTGAATGCGGCCCAGCACAAAATTGCAAATTTATTTAAAACATTATGAGATTTTTTTTGTGATTACGTGTTGCAATGTATTTAATGTGTGGCCCAAGACAACTCTTCTTCTTCCAGTGTGGCCCAGAGATGCCAAAAGATTGGACACATCACCAAGGTACCATTTTGCTTCTGTTGGCAGAATTACCAGTGAAGTAACACACAGTTCCTTGAATATATATTAGTTTCCCATGGCTCCTGGCATGCCTTGGCTTGTGGCCCCATGACTCTAATATCTGTCTCCATCTTCACACTTCCTTGTCTTTGTCTATGTCTGGCAATCCCCACGTCACTCATAGGATGCCTGTGATTGCTTTTAGGGTTCTCCTGAATAATCTGGAATAATTACTTCATTACATCTGCAAAGACCCTTTTTCCAAATAAGGCCACATTGATAGGTTCCTGGGATTAGAAACTGATGTCTTCGGGAGACATAATTTAGGCTCTTACAAATACAGATGTTGCAAAACTAAAAATATTACACAAGGGTAGTCAATATGCAAGGTAATATTGAGTGATGTGGAATCTGGTCAATTCTAGAGTGACGGAGACTTGGGTTCGAGTCCCTGCTCTGCGTTTATTGCCTGTGTAACTTTGAGCATTTCGGCACCTCACTGTCCTTATCTGTAAAATGTCGCCACCTCTGTAAAACGATGTGAGGAGGAGAGATCAGATAATGCACTTAAAACATTTAGCACACGATTTGCACATGACCAGCTTTCAATATCATCTATTGATAAAATTAGTAAGAATAAGGGTGGAGGAGCAGAACTCTGTGAAACTCCCAATATTTTTGTCAATTGGGTTCTTTTAAATTTAAAATTACTTCCCCTTGAATCACAGATAAAAGTAGAGGCAATTTGCATGCTTTCACCCTTGGGAAAAAATATTAAATTAATCTTTATAAAATAATGTAATCCATAACTAGGAGCAAGAGGTGCCATGGGCAGAGGAACTGAATATGAAGAAATGGGACTTCAGTCAGCTTCACAGCAGTATTAATACAGAGTTGATTTCCAAGAAAATCACAAAGCAAATGGCTTTTAAACTGGTAGACATTAATCACTTAAAGGATGAGCAAAGGGGCAGCCATGATTGTAGATTAAAATAGAATAAAATGGATATGATTGTCCATGCAGCCGTCTTTAGTGCCCACCATCATTATGCTTTTAAAAGGTGGTAAGAACTAGTGTCACAGAAGAGAAGGATCCCATCGCATTTTGCCGCTTCTGTAAGACAGCAGTTTGCGAAGCCACTTGGGGTGGAGCATGTTCAGCAGGCGGAAGTGCATGTCGCTTTCATTCTGGCCAAAATGATTTCCTTTATTTTTTCATTTAGAGTTGAAGAAATTTTTGAGAGAATGACAGGGGTTCAAATCCATTTCACATCAACTGTAAATTTTATTTTGGAGAGGAAAATGTGGGTGAAGTGTAGGTAAATATTAAAAAAGTCAGTTTTAGAGGAAAATTCTCTAGAACCACAGAAAAGATACTCAGAGTGGCAGAATTAGCTAAATATCTCCTCTTGTCAACTTTACGTGCAAAATGGTTGCCTTCAAAATGAAGTCCTGATTTTTCTCCCGAAATTGTGTGTTCACAAACAATGCAATGCTGGAGGACAGGCTCTCCGTGCTTTTCCCTTGGGGGTATTGGAAGGGATACTTCAGCAGTCTTGTATTTTTTTCCAGGCTTGTCTTCGGCAGCTGCTATCGGTTCCCTTGTCATTTTCAGTCGCTGCAATCACTTCTCCGACACCAAGTGCCGATGGGATCTGTACTGCTTCTCTGTGACTGAATCATTGAGAAGCCTCCCGTTGTAACCATCAGCACACCTTTTGGTTATAGTCAGCCTTTTTATTTATCCCCACAAAAACCCTTATGACTTCTCATGCTGGGAGAGGCTGACTCAGTAGGTTTGCCATAGACTCAGAAATCTGGATCTCTTAAAATCTCTTCAGGAGCTTCATTTATATGATGTTTTCTGGACATTTAAGTAAATCAACATACAGGTTAGTATAAGCACCTTCTTTCTGGAAGAATGACATGGATGACTCTTAGAAAAACAGTGTAATTTTGCTCTTGTGCAGCCCGGTGCTCTGGATGTGGTAATATGTTTACCTTATATGTGTATGTACGTGTTCACAGACATGTGTTATGTGTGCATGCATTCACATCTGTGTGCTTCAGAGTTTATGTAATAATGCCTATTTACTTCCAAACATTTTGAAAATTCTTGATTCAAACTATTAGTGAAATGAGAAAACAAAAAAGTAAATTCCTTAATAACTCAAAAAGTTTAAAATTGAGAATTGATTATAACTCAATTTCAAAAATAGATAATTAAAGATAGAATAAAAATAACAAAGGAGTGATCAGTTTTTCTAGACTAAAACTATGCATGCCATTAATCTCCTTCAATTCCTTCTAATTATGACATTTTATGAATTGCATGATCTTTGAAGCTTTTAAATCTTCTGTTTGTTCAGAACAAAGTTGCCAGTAACTAACCACAACAATGGTAACAAAGCTAACAATACTAGCAACCACCCACATTCACTTATCATCTATTAAGTTCCAGGAACTAGAGCAAGCACTTTACATAAAATCTATATAAATACATCACTACCTTATCAAAGGGATATTATGAATCTCCCGGTTTTACTGATGAGAAAATTGAGGTACCAAAAAACTAAATCCCATAACGGAAAAAGAGTTGGGCTGAGATGATTCCATGAAATCTGATTTCATAGCCTAACATCTCTATTAAATAAATAAGACCATTAATATTCAAAGAAATGACACTTAAGAGCACAGCATTATTTGTAACTTTGCAAAGTTTTCCCTCAGGACATGATGCCTGAGACCAGGTTTTCATTACTTTGTCCATTACATACACTGTGCTTCCTGGAGGAATTTGAGTTGGTTTACAAGAGTAGACACATATACCAGACAGTACAAAAATCTAAGCACCAGAACTTTAACGAGAGAAGGGAATGTAAATAGTTCCCACCGGAAGTCCTAGCTGAACTGAAGTCAACGAGACGGCAGATGGCAGGACTAGGATTCGAACCCAGATTGCCTGTGTTTATAATTTCTATGATGTACTGCAGATCACTCAAGTTTCTAAACAGTACTGGAACTGCAAATGTTTTTCTGAGTATTAGATGGCAAATTGGCCTTTTGATCCAATAACTTACCACAGCATTTGGGACGGGGATTAGAGGAGATGGGACCCAGAAGACTTGCAGGCAGGACCAAACTCTCTAAGTTCCAGGACTTCACGTCACTCTTTTCTGGGACTAGAAGCTCTGCAAGGCTTGCCTTCACACTCAGACTGTGTTCCCAACCCTCCCTCAGCCTGCGACATCTTCCCTATCTGACTTCTCAGAGCCCGGCGCCTCTCCCAACCTGCACCTGTCCCTCCTGTTTGCCTGAAGACCTGATCCTTCCCTGTTCCTGCTCCACTCCTGCATCAGCTGCCCTCTGGAAGGAGAGGTAGGAAGGGAGGAGCTAGGATATGCACTCTGATCCTCTGACCTGTCTCTCCTGTTGCTCCTGCCTCAATGGGACAAGCCCAGCCTCTGCTGGGTGGCCCTGGCCTGGGCTCTGGTATTGCTTATCTTCCCCTAGTCCTCCCAGCCTGGAACTTCTAATAGCTTCCCGATGCTCCTAATCTTTGCATGTCCTCACCCTCCCACTGGCTTCTTACCCTTTCTACCGCCCACGCAGCCAATTCCATACATTAATTCCCTCTGTTGTAAATGCACTAGCAGTTTTGCTTTCCTCATGCGTCATAACTGACACATCTTCATTTACCTGCCCCAGCCACACTGGATCTCTTGCCTTTACTTAAACACAGGCACCTTCCTGCCCCAGGACAGCTGCACTAGTCATTTCCTCTATGAAATGGTCTTCTCCCAAACAGTCTTGGGACTTATGGTCCCACACCCTTCTAGTCTCGGCAGAAAGGCACCTCCTCAGAAAGCTTACCTGGTCACCAAGTCCAGAGCAAACTCCCTACTCTCTCTTTCCCACATTTGTCTGTTCCATTTTCCCCTAATACTCATCGCTAGCTAAAATGATCTTGCTTATTTATGTTTACTTATTTATTGGCCATTTCCCCACAGTGGGAAGTAGGCTCCATAGGAGTGGATGGCTCAGTGTCTTACCCTCCCTGCTGTAACTCAGTGGGTAGAGTGATGTTGGACACTTAGCAAGTACTTGCTGATGGACAGAATGGCTCTCTGACTCACCAAGCATTGAATGAATGAATGTAGCTTCAGAGTGATGACCCCAGGATGGCAGATAGCTAACCTCTTGAATGCCAGTTCTGATCAATTAGTAATGTCTACAGCGAATATAAAACATCCTGGCCTGGATGACTTCAAGGGAAAATCTTAACAATGATCTAATGGAACCTCAAAAGAATTTTAGATTCTGGGAAGTCTGTTGCCACAGCAGGCACCCTGGTCTGCATTCACCAGAAAATGTCCCTCCGGAGAGCTGATTAACTTCGTGACCGTCCATCCAAATGCTGGAGAAGGCCTGCCTACCTCCCAGTGATAGCTTCTGTTCCACATATTGGATATTGTGCCTCTCCTGCAGCCCACGAAATATAAAGTAGGCTATGCATGTTTCAGTTTGCTGCTGAAACAGAGAATGGGCATGCTGCCTGTTCAATATGGATATGTGTTTATGGCAGAAAATTTAGAAAATGCGTACATCTCAAAAAAGGAAAATCATCCAGAGAATATCTTCCTGTATCTTTTCGTGTACACATAGGCATTATCTTCACAAAAAGTGGTTCGTTGATGTATACTGTTTCATAACTTGCTTTTTTTCACTAAAATAGATTGTATACATGTCCCTATGCTGTTGAATATTTTTAGCATGGTCATAAGAACTGTATCATTATCATAATGATAAAAATCATAATGGGTTTAATTGTTTTCTTATTGTTAGATTTAAGATATTTTCACTTTGTAACATAATATATAGATCTTTAGTTAACATTCTTTTAGCTATATGTTTGCATAAATGCAAACTCATTTCTTTGGAATATATTACTTGTGGAGCAATTATTACACCTTTCCCTTCATTAATAATTTTTACAAGTTCCATCAAGTTGTACATTCATGTTGTAATTCAGATAGTGTTCTATGTCCTTTCTTTAAAATATTTTTTCTTCGTTCATAAGCTTAACCTCATTTTACTACTTGGTCATTGGATACACGTCTTCAAGTTATTTAAGAATGGTGAATAAATGGGTGATGTACTGGATGAGCCATCCTAAATGTGAGTGGGGATTTTTAATGGCCTGTATATGCAATATTCAATTTAGTCTGGGACAACATATTTGGTCACATTTCCTTATTTCCCTATGTTTCTGCAGAAAGAAAATCTTGGTCCAATGTGAATTTTGAGTACTAATAGGTCACAGATATAGATGTAGGTATATCAATATAGACATAATCTATTATGTAGCTTTAGATATAGTCATAAAGATAAAATTTTCTCTAGATCTTTTACAGACTATTTTTTAGTCCTTGCAAATAAAAATGCTGACAGATGTGTTTAGATGTAGATTTCTTTTCATTTATTTTGCCTGGAAGATGGATAACTTTAAAATGCACATGTAGATATTTTTAACTTTAGAAAAGCTTATCATTTTCATAGTTTTTGCTCTTTTCCGTGAATTATTTTCTTGTATTATATTTTCCTTCTCTCTATTCCATGTCTATCCTCTTTCTTTCCTTTACATTTCAAAAGAGCGTGTCAACCCCCTGCTTCAGTTTTTCACTCATTGTTTCTCCTCTTTATTCCCTACAATGCAGATTTTAATGTTTTTATTATGTTTTTAGTTTCTTAGTAATCGTTCACTATCTTCTTCTTTTTTTCATTTTAAGCTTTTCCCTTTTTACTTTGGTCTGTTTGTTTTCTCATGCCTTTTATCTCTTTCAAAGAAATCATATCTACTTTTATTTGATGAGAGTGCCAAAATCTCCTCAGAATTTTCTTCTTAGATGATTAGTTCATGATTTTCTGCAAATGTACCTTTCTTCTGAGTCTTCAGAAAACTGTTTGTGTTTTTCTCCTCCATCAGACTAAAGATATAGATTTTCCCTGCTTTGTTCGCTTTCAACTTCTGCACCAAATTCCATTCTCAGATTTGTACCTGGAAGCAAAGATGCAGACAAGTCCCAGTCCAATGACCAATTTTTGAAAGATATTTCTTTTTTCAGCTTGGTCCTATTTGTTTTCTTTTCCCGTAGATGACTGCTTGATGGTCTGAACCACTGAAAGAGATGGGACACTGCATGGCACTGGCTGTTCCTCCTGCCCCCGGCCTGATGGGTAAGCTCCCGCACCAGGACACTATGCTGAGTTTAGTTGCAGCACTGAAATGAATCTAGAGAAATAGATTCGTTTCAATAACAAAGGAGGGCTGGAGGCAGGGCACACTTCTCTCTGTGTTTCTTAAAAAGTAAAGCCCTCATGGAGGAGGAAACAACCACTCCCAGTCACCTGGTTAAAACAGTCCCTGGTGACCCGAGTGAAAGGGTGCCATGGGAGACGTTAGAAAATCCTCACCTGTTTTATTCCCAGGTTGTCTCTACTTCCAGTGAAGAAACTGGGCACGACTTAATGTAAAGTCTACATAGGTTTTCCTCAGCCCCAAGTCATCTGTTTTATTATCACATGTGAGCCCTGACAATTTCTTTCTTTAGGATGTGCATTCAGCAATATTAGGTATTTAGCGAGTGTGCAAGAGGCCGGTGCTGGGCTGGCAGCTGGTTTTACAGTGGTGCTTAAAACAGAACTGGTTCTTGCCTTCCTACAGCTGCAATTCTCATTTGTTTGCCTTAATTTTTGTTGTGAGGTGTTTTTGCCTTTACTTTTCTGTATTCCCTTTGGTCTTTTAATGGAAAATTGTGAGATGCCAGAGGTGGAAGAAGGAAGAGCATAGGAAGTGCTGTTACTTCAAGACCAATTTGAACATGAAATCCCTTTTTGTACAATCCGCATTGTCTTAAAGGCCTGGTTCTGCCACTCCACATGTGGATTCCAATATAACAGTTTACAGAGATGATTACAGTACAGCGGGACGTTCACAAAAGATCCTACATTAGTTGCTTATTGTTGCTATAAAAAATCACCGTGAAATGGCATACGATGACACAAATCTAGTATCTTATAGTGCTGGAGGTCATAAAAACTGGTTCTTTGAGTCTAAAATTGGTTTCGCTGGGGTGAAGTCAACCTGTAGGCAGAAATGCATTCCTTCGGGAGACTCTGGGGCAGCATGCGTTCCCATGTCTTTCCCGGCCTCCTGAGGCCACCTGCATTCCTCAGTCAGGACTCTTCCTCCTTGACGCATGCCACTCCACCCTCTCCTCGACAGTCACCTGTCCTTTTCTGACTCCCTCACCTGCCTTGCTAGTTTAAGGACCTTTGTGATTGCTCTGGGCCCAACTGGATAATCCAGGATAATCCTTCTATGTTGAAAACCTTAATTATACCTGCAGAATCCCTTCTGCCATGTAAAGTAAGGTATTCACAGGTTCCATGGGTTAGAATGTGGACATCCTAAGCGACCATTTTTCATCTACCTCAAACCCTTTGCATTACCTTTCTAGGTAAAATCATGCGTAGAGTATTATCAAATATACCCTGTCTCCAAATCTCAATTTTGTTGGTATAGCCACATTAGCTATGCATTGCTACATAGCAATGACCCCCAAATGTAGCGGCTCATGGCAACAAGCATTCATCATCTCAGTGTCTATGGATCAGAAATCTGGGCACAGGTTAGCAGTGCACCTCTGACTTAACGTCTTTCACAAGGTTGCAGTCAAACCATCCCCCAGGGCTACCATCACACCTGAAGGTTTGACTGAGGTGGCATCCAACTTGCAAACTCACCTCTTTATTGTTGGCAGGCTTCGTTCTCAGGCTTTGGGGGTGTCTCCACAGGGTGCCTCACACCATGGTAGCTGGGTTCTCCAAGAGTGGTCTGTCCCCCACTTCAGGGGCGTAAATAACTTGTGAGTATCAGGAGGTAGGGATCCCTGGGGCACTTCTGAAAAGCCCTCTAAGGAAAAGAATCCTGCATTTCCATCCCACAGCTAGATGACTACTCTGTTATTTTAAATGATGGATGACACATACTGCACACTTCTCTCAGTCCTTTTTATTTTTCTCTCTGTTTTTTGTGTAATGTAATACAAGAGAGGAATAATTTTTTATCATTACATTAACAATCTAAATTTCAGTATGCGTTTTTCTAATGGATTAACAAGAGCTCTGCCCTGAAGAATTTCTGTGTTCATCCACCAAAAAAAAAAAAAAAAGCTGTCAGTGATAATTAATGTTGTTTATTCAGTGTTATTTCTACCAAGTTGGTTCTTCATCTTGGAAAAATAATCCTGGCATGTAAAGTTGGCACAGTAGATCTGTTTAGGCATCATTTTTTCACTACTGATGAAATAGTAGAAAGGCACACTAAGAAAGAAACAGGCGTTGGCAGTTTGAAGATAGAATACGTAAAATGAGAAACCTGCTCACCCAGGTGAAGTCGAGAGGTGAAAGCTGGTGAGGTTCAACGAAATAAAGACAACAGAGTCATTTTAACCTTTCATAAGTCTAAATGTGTAAAATTAATCTTATATTGAAGCTGTTGACTGAAGGCTTGAGGAGAGGAATGACATGCTTTAATGTTAAGGAAAAAACTAGCTCTAAACAGAGATATTTAAATTGGTGACAGAGAGAGTCCATGAAGGGAAAGGTCTTGTATCAGTATTATGTGATTAAGAACTTTTTCAGGTTTTTTTTTTTTTAATTGGAAGTTTTAGTCTGTTCCTATAGTCTGTCTGTCGTCTCCCTGAGTCATTCAGGTCAGGCCAAACCGAAACACCTACAGGCACAAGGTAGTCAGTGCATTTGAAAAAAGGGCCTCTGTAACAATGCGTCGCTTTTATATAATCAAACATTCCACCCTGTAACTTTAACTGATAAGTTCTAGTTGCTGTATTGAGCCCTAAATCCACATGTACAGAAAACAGACTCTCACGAACTAGTTTGAGCCAGGTATTCTCTCTTTAACTAATCCACCGTGGCCTTGTGTGTGAGGAGAGCAGGGTGGTCACCCTGTGTTAAAACAAGGGACATCAAGCATGTAAATGAAGTGAGGAGGAGAAAGTGGAAGGGGGTGATTTCCAATAAACAGGGGTCTCAGAACCCAGAAAAAGAGGAGTTTGGAGTAAACAAAATAAAAATCTCTAGTGTAGCATAATATCTTTTAAAATATCTGAAGACAACTATCAGACTTCCTATGAATCTTCCATTTCCCAACTTTTACACGTGGAGATTTTTTTTTTAACATCTTCATATAATTTTGAACCTCTTATCTTTTTTTAACCCCTTCAAAATTTGTGAATATTAGATACACTGTACAGCAAAGCCAACGACTAGCACAATGTTCAATTCTATACCCCTGTCTCACTCGTACCCGGGGCATGAGAAGAATGGTGTCCACAACCTCACCACCTCCCATCGTTCCTTACTCCCTTTACCCCCCAACAAAAAGCGCCACCCTGCCTGTGGTTATACCAGCTTGCACCCCCAAGCCCTGGAAGGGTACGACAGTTCCTGTTAGTCCGATTGGGAACTCATCTAAACCCTGCAGTCTTGCTGATCGGTCGTGTCTCTCATACTATAGTTTTGCCATCGATTTTTTCCATCAAATTTCAGTACCGTCTATGTCTCTTTCTTCACCTTGTCCAATTTGACCTACAATGCTAGTTATTAAGATGATTTAAGATAATGGCTCTGTCACCAAAAATATTAACCATCTCTCAGCTTCAAGCAAGTTTTATCTCGTCATGGTTCCGTCTTGATGTAAGCCACTGAGCTGCTGAGCAGAGCAGGGTCTCTACAGGGGCTCTGGAAACTACCAGAAAACTCTCCTCCGGCTGACTCCTCACACCCTGGCTAGCCGGTCAGTCACAAAGCTTCCTTGTTGTTTTGCTACCCTGGGATTTTCACTTTATACCTATAACTCATAGACTTAGCCTGCTAGTCTTCCCTTGTCCTTGTACTGTAAGTACAAAGAGACATTTTTAGTGTGTAAACTTTTCCTTCTGAGACGCAGGTCATTCTGAGCTTTGACCACCCTGGTCTTTTTCTGTAGTACGGTAGTTTCCCCTGATCATGGTTTTGCTTTTTGTGGTTTGTTACCCACAGTCAACCACCATCCAAAAATCTTACATGGAAAATTCTAGAAACAAATAATTTGTAAGTTTTAAATTGTGTACTGGCCTGAGTAACAGTAGCGTGATAAAATCTCGTGCTGTCCTGCTGGGTCCTTCCTGCCCAGGAGTGACTCATCCCTTTGTCCACAGCATCCACCTGGTACGCGATCCCTGCCCGTTAGTGACTTAGGAGTCGTCAGATCGGCTGTCACAGTGTTGCAGTATGTGTTCAAGTCACCCTGGTTTTACTTAATAACGGTCCCAGGGTGCCAGAGTAGCCTTTCTGGCCATTCAGATATGCGAGTGAAAAGCTGTAAAGTGCTTCCTTTAAGTAAAAAGCTGGGTATGAGGAGGAAAAACATAGTGTATTTAGGGTCAGTACTGTCCTCAGTTTCAGTCTTTGTCTGGTGGTCTTGGATCATATCCTCTGAGGAAAAGGGGGGACTCCTGTACCCTAGTATCCCCTAATGTCCCCCTTTGGTTATATGTCCCTGTTATCTTATACACAAGTCCTTTAAAACCTAGCTTATTCTGAAGAGGTCTGTATAATTGCCATTTTTGTCATTTACCCACCCTCCTTTTTTCACTCTTAATTATGAAACCAGAATTAAATTTTCAAGAACTTCTCACTGAAATTGACTTTTCCCAGTGTCATGGATTCATGTCATGAAGTCATTTTCTGTAAAATCTGGGGCATACCTTTTATAGGCTCTCATGAACTGAGAGACGAATGTTTTCTGCCAGGCCCCACTATTTCTTCTGTGGTAAACAAAAAGGCATTTCATGTTGGCTGGGCTGGCGTCAGAGCGGGCAGGCTGTGTGGGGGCACAGAGCCCGGTGCTGGGATGGCCCTCACCTTCACCCGCACAGAGCTCTATGGTTAGGCAGCTGGGCCTCTACTGGTCTGCATTCACAGGAGGAAATCACTTCTCTGCTGTCTCTGTGTCCTCCGAGAGTTGACTACCAGTCAGGTTAGAACATGTTTAGGTTTTATTTTATTTTTTTAATTCAATACTCTTTTCAGAGATATTCATTCTATTTAACAACTTATTTCCATTAGCATACCTCAGAGCTTTTGGTCAAAATCCATCACTAAATTATTTCCTTAAAAAACTGAAAATTCTTTCCAACAATAAAATAACACATGTTTATTATTAAAAAATAGAAAATACAAAAAGATATTTCTAAAATTCATAAACAATAGCTTTAATATTTTATTAGATTTTCTAATTACCTAGCTTTTAACATAATTATCGTTATTCAACATCTACCAGATTTTGTAAATTAACATTTTAAATGATATTATTTTATTCTAAATACACACATGCTCAATTTTTAAAAATTGAATACAACAAATCATAAAGATGTTTTAAAATATTGGAAAAAATTTTTCAAAAGATCCTCCACCGAGAAATAGCAAATGTCATAATTTTGAACATTTTTCTTACATGCCTTTTAATCTCTGCAGATTTTTTAATAATTGTGCTGTATAATTGATTTCTAAGCAAATAAATAGTCTCATATAATAAAGGCATCTGCGATAGATAATACTCCCCAAAGAGATCTTACCCTTCAATATCCAGCTTCCTAATTACTACTCCTATCCTCCCTGCTCGCTTGCTTACTTACTCCTAACTCACCTTTATTTTTTAGTTTTTATTGTTATTCAATTACAGTTGTCTGCATTTTCTGCCCATCCCTCCACCCCACCACAGCCAAACCCATCTCCCTTCTCCGCCTTCACCTTCTTCCTTGATTTTTGATCATTTCATGTTGCTACTGGCATCTAGTGGGGAGAGGCCAGGGATGCTGCTTAATATTCCACAATGCACAGGAGAATCTTCCTTCCCTCCCACAATGAGGGTTACCACAGCCAGAACATCAGAAGTGTCGAAGGTGAAAATGTCCAGTTGA
Source organism: Desmodus rotundus (assembly GCF_022682495.2). Lineage (NCBI taxonomy): Eukaryota > Metazoa > Chordata > Mammalia > Chiroptera > Phyllostomidae > Desmodus > Desmodus rotundus. The sequence continues at coordinate 200,188,670 of NC_071387.1, read as the reverse complement.
ACATACTTCTGATTGTATTACCCAACACAATTAGAAAGGACAAAGAAATAAGTATAAATACTGGAAAGAAGATACTTTTTTTTTTTTTGCAGACGACATGATTGCATACTACTTAACCCAAGGAAGCCATTTACACTACTGATTATAACATGTATAGAAAAAAAATCCTACTGAAAATAGCCTAAAGAGTGATGTACATTACAACTCAGATATTTTAAGGTCTTAAAGGCAAACCAAATGTGTATAAATGATGAAAAAATGTAAGCATTTATTTCTTTTTATGAATTGTTACCTTTGCGGTCATTTTAATTTTTAATCATGTCTATTTTCTGGCCAACGAATGTGGTTTGGAATTTAAGTTTCCTGCAGGACTAGGCTCTGGTGGTGTGGCTCCAATGAGCAGGAAACAGTTTGAGGTCGTTACTCACACCCAGGAACTGCACTAGCATATCCATCAGCTTCCTGCTTCCTTCGTTGATATTCTTGCGATGAAAGATGGCAGCGGACGTACAGCGCACTTACCGATGCTATCAAATTTGTGAACTACATAACGCTAACGTGCTAACCTGGAGATTATTCTCTTTATTCTGTTTACCATAGAAGTTGATCATAGACAACTATGACTGCATGCTGACATCCAAGGGTTATCAAGGTGAAATTTCCTGTTGGGAATATTTGAGCTATGGAAAAATATCTTTTTGGTTTTGGTCTCAACATTTTAAAGATGTGAAATGGACATCCAGACATACTTTTCTCAAGGATTCCTGTAAATACATAACTTTCTCTTTTGTATTTTAGTAAGTTTAATATGTCCATGCTAGAAAAAATGCAACGTAAAAGATGCATTCAAAGCTTTAAATATTGATATATGTGGTGTTCATTCAAAGTATGTGTGTCAATATTTAATGTGGGAAATAAAGTGTGATGAAAGCCTAGATTTTTTTATCTTTATATGGAGCACTGACCCAAAAAGAGGAAAAAATTAAACAATTTAGGAACGGGGCTTTCTCTCCAAATGTGCTAGGCCCAAGTGGTTCTCCAAGGCTTTCTTTCAAACTCTTAAGAAGGAGAGATAACTGGTGTCATATTTAAATGGTTCCAGGGCACAGAGAGAAAAAGATCATCCCAATTCTTCCTATGAGATCATAATAACCCTTATATGAAAAGTTAACAAATAAAACAAAATAGAAAATTATATTCTAAAAATGTATATAAAAACTCACAAGATAAGGATAGGCACTTATTACAATGACTACAGAGTATAAAGGTAATTCAATAAAAATTATTAATATAATTTATGTACTATATTAATAGATCAAAGGAGCAAAACATAAGCATTGTAGTAGATACCAAAAAGATGCTTGACAGTGTTGAACATCTATTATTAATTTTTTCAAATTAGAAAATAAGGATAAATGAATACTTTTTAATACCCATATGTTAACAGGGAAGTCAGATACACACACACACGCTCAGGTCAAAAGCGAGCATCCTGCTGAACTGTGAAATTCTGAAACTATTCTCATAAACCAGGAGCAAGTCAAGATCTTCTCATCATTATTTTTGATGTTTCCATAAATCTTTCTTGGAGGGATTTGAAACTCTAATACAGATGCTAGTACAGTAAATTGAATAATGGGCTCCCAAAGAGGTCCTTGCTCTAATCCCTGGATGCCAAAAGAGAATTTATCGATGTGATTAAGGTTACAGACTTTAAATCAAGAGATTATCCTGGATTATAAAGATGGGTATAGTCTCATCACATGATCCCTTAAAAACACAGAACAAGAAGTCAAAGAATGTGAGAAGAATTAGGTGCAATGTTGCTGGCTCTAGATGGGGGAGGCCCCGGGCAAAGACCTGAGAGAGGCTTCTAGAGATAAGGGTGGCCCCCAAGGACTGGATTCTGCCAGCCTGAAAGAGCTGAGAAGCAGATACTTGTTAAAGCCTCTTGATAAGAACCCAGCAGGGCAGTACCATGACTTCATCTCTGTGAAATTAAGAGCAGAGAAACCAACCCAGGTTTCTGACCCACAGAAGATAATAAATTTATGTTGTTTTAATCTGTCAGATTTGTATACTTTGTTATGGCAATGTTACAGACTGAATGGTATTCCCCAAAAGTCACTTGTAGCCCTAACCCCTAAGGTGACTGCTTTTGGAGATAGGGCCTTTGAGGAGGTGATTAAAGTTAATAGTGGTCTTAAGAGTGGGATCCTAACCCAATAGGACCAGTGACCCTATAAGAATTGAAAGAAAGACCAGAGATGACTCTCTCCTTTTCAATCTCTTCCACACCCCCTCCCCCACGCAGACAGAAAAGGCCATATAAGCACAAGTGAGAAGACAGCCATCTGCAAAAACAGGAGAGAGGCTTCAGGAGAAATAGACTTTGCTGGTACCTTAATCTTGAACTATCAGCCTCAGGACATGTGAGAAAATAAATTCCTATTTTTTAAGCCACACACTTGGTGGCTTTATTATGGGGCCCCCAGCAGACTAGCCCCAGCAGCCATAGAAACTAATACAGTTAGTGAGAGCTCTCAGTAGGGGACTGACTCTTGCAGTGTTGAGAGATCTAGGTTTGTTGGTTTATTTACAGTTAGTTGACAATATATTTTCGCAATTTAGAATTTTTTTCTATGTGATCAAATTTATCAGTCTTTTTTTCTTCTTTTGCTTCTGGGCCTTCACATCTCTCCACCCACCATCACTCTCTCCCTCACTCTCTAGAATAAATTTTCTTTTTTTTAAAGATTTTATTTATTTATTTTTAGAAAGGGGGAGGGAGAAGTGAGGGAGAGAAACATCAACGTGTGGTTGCCTCTTGAACTGGGGACCTGGCCCACAACCCAGACATGTGCCCTGATTGGAAATCGAACAGGCAACCCTCTGGTTCCCAGGCTGGCACTCAGTCTGCTGAGTCACACCAGCCAGGCTCTAGAATAAATTTTCAATGTAGGAATGCACAAGGAGCATTCTTCCCCTTCTCAACCTTCCATCGCTTTTCAAAGCTCTTGTCTATTTACTTTTTCTTTCCTGCTTACCAGTTTCCCTGACTACCAAGACTAGCCCATGGTATATGATCAGCAAATAAATTTGTCTTGACTAAATGAAGTCATTTTTGAGAGATACTTGATCTCATTGTGCTGCCTCAGTTTTTGTTGGTTTCTACGTGGGTTATTTCTTCTTCCCACTGACTGCTGCAGGCAAAAAGAAGGGAAATTTCACCATATACAGATTTCTGCCATAACTCATGATTATTATACTGATAGAATGTTAATATCGACCTGTTGAATGGACAGGTCAAACACTCATGCACCATGTGTCACGTGGCTGATTAAAACAAAAACTCAGTCTTTGGACACTCCAATGTTGTTGAAAGAAATGCCTGAAACCTTTCTTCACTTCTCCTTACCCTTGGCTATTATTTCAGATTCCCATTCTGCTCTAACTACCACTCGCTCTTCTGACTCTGTTTCACGCAGTCTTGCAGGCGCCGTCTTAGCTCAGACCCCAGGTAGTGGAGTCCTGTTGCAGAAGCTCATAAGAGTTCATTGTTCGAGCTTTTTCTCAGCACTGTATTCAGTGAGGTCAAGTTGGTCTCCTGAAATTAGTCTTGCTGGGAGGATTGACAATCAAAACATTGGCAAATGCTACAAATTAGAGTCTTTTTTTCCAGTAAGCACTGACTCTAGGATTCAACCTGTAACACTAGTAAGTCTTCTCCATGCCCATCCCAGTCACAACTATCCCTGAGAGGGGCATGGGGACAAGACGCTAAGACAATCTTCTAACTCCGTCATTAAATCAAGTTTACAAAGGTCGCGCAGAAGAAGATTTGGGTGTCTCCTGGAAGCCTTTTTCAATCTTTGGCTTATTACTATCTTATGTTTGAAAAATTATTAGTTAGCATTCTTTCTGTAAAATAAAGATATTTAAAAAATGACTTATTATGGTAAAATAAAGAATTGAAAACTTTGAGCTTAATATTTCATACAAGATTATTTTAATAAAATAAACATCTATGAACAGGGTAATGTTAAATAACTTATGTGAAGCAAATACAAAGGAATATTGCAAAGCAGTAAAATCAGTAGATATGATTTTGGTATAAAAGTTATTATTAACTGGAAAAAGTTAATGGCAACAACATGAGTAGCTTATGCACAAAAACTATAAATAGATTGATAAGGGACATTTGGGGGTTTCTGATGTTCTGATGTTCTTGATTTGGGTGGTGGGTATATTGGAGTGTTTACTTTACGACAACTTACTAAGCTATAAAATTATTATATGCTTACTTTTGTATATGTGTATTATACTTTAATTAAAAAGTTTACTCTTGTTAAAACTATATCTTGAGATGTGTGTATAGATACATGTGTGTATAATTTTTTAGAAAAAAATTAAGAAATAATCAACAATTACTTATTAACAGTGGTTTCTTCTGATCAGAGGTGTGGCATTTGGGGAACAGTGAAGGGGACTCATTTTTTAATCAATATATTTTGTACTGTTTGAATGTTTTGCAATGCATATATCATATAAATTATTTTGTAGACATTAAAAATCTCCCAAAGAACTGTTTTAAAAATTAGCTGCACATCTATTCACTTTATCCTTGAAATCGGCTTTTACTTCACCCATTCAGCTGCTTCTTGTGTTGTACTTGAAGTTCCAGCGGGGGGCTGCGTCCACCCCTGTGGTGTGCAAGCACATCAACAAAGATGACACATCTGAAAGGTGAAATCTGCGTGACAGCCACCTTCAAAGGAGTCTCATCTGTCTCTGAAAAACAAAGTAAATTACCTGAGTGGATACAGGTTCCATTTTGTGGAAGCTTTGTTGAGAGGTGAATAAATAATTGATTAGGAGACTATAAGCCTTTGCTATGGCCCTTCCCCTTCCCCTTCCCCTGGGTGCACTTGGATAAATATTTTAGTTTTGAAGCGCTCTTGAAATTAGTCTGAGACAGTGTGCAGGGACGGGAGACACAGAGTATTTAAGTAATATGTCCAGACTGGTTTTGATGAAGCCTTCGTGGGGACTAGGAGAGAGTTCTTCACAGACCAAATTGTACACGTTTCCTGAGACTCCCACCCTAGGTTTCATGCACACAAGAGTGGGTTTTTAATGTCCTTTAAAGTAACCAGAGCTGGTGCGTGCAGCGGTTCAACCATGCACTGAGGCCCAGGGGGTGAGGGGCTGCAATCAGCGCTTGCTTTTCCCCCACCAGGTGCCGCAGGGGCAGCCTCCGCCCAAAGTCACTGTGCAGACTAGTGGTAGCCCTGCGTGGACCGATCTGATAGAAAGCAGGACAATTTCTTTTGCCCTGGTCACTAAAATAGCCTTTGGAATAGAAGTCATTTGACGCCATCACCTAAAAGAGTGATTTTTAACCTTTTTCATCTCATGGCACGTATAAAGTAATTACTAAAATTCTGTGGTACACCAAAAAAATGTATTTCTTGCTGATCTGACCAAAGAAAGGTATAATTTTGGTTCATTCACAATGGATGGGTATTGTGTTGGCTGTTGTCATTTTTTTTGTTTGACAATGTAGAGGAAGAGAGGTCAGCGCCCCTGACTAAATCATCAGGCATTGCATGTTTTGAAAATTCTAAATCCCTGCAGCACATCATTTGAAAATCGCTGACTTAAACAATGCTGGATTAGGCTCCCCTTTATTTCTGATACTTTTAGAGTCCTCCTGAAGCTTTTGGTAACTTAGTTAAGCATATAGTGAAACCATGGAAGTATCTGGAAACATTTTGCTTTACCTCAGCATTGTGAATTTTTACAGCTATCCCCAAGACTGCCATTTTAAATATTTGATGTCTAGACTGGTAACAGAGAATTATTGTGTATTGTCCTTTTAATCCCCCTTCAGGCAAATCAATAACGAATACATTTTTATTAGACCAGGAAGCATGGGGTCAGGAGTCTGAAATTCGCATTTTCATTCTGCCTGCCATCCCTGACTTTAAGCTAAAATAAAAACTCTTTACTCTCCAAATCCTGGACAACACAGCACTAACCTCTGGCCATTTGGAACCTTCTGCAGACAAACCTTTCGGTCAAATCCCAACCTGTAGAGAGAACATCACAAACCTTATATCTGCTACAAACTGGCTGAACTCCTCGGCTTACGTGTGAGGAACAAGCTGCCCGTATGAGCAGAGAAGTCCTGTGGAGTCCTCTTCAGTAGCAGCAGACGATACTACAATGATCAAAAATTTGGGGACGTGCCATTGCCCATTAAATTCTCCTATCTTTCAGGATTCCCCGAGAGCAGGCAAGGAGTGGCCAAAGCCATCCTCCATTCTGGAGAGAAGAATGCAGAGGCCTGGTACTTCAATGAAAATCAGGATACAGAACGTATTTCCCTGGACCTTAGAGTTAGAGTGGATCGAGGAAAAACAGCTCTTACATGTCTCAGTCCTTCTATCTTCAGTTCTCCTTCCCAGTCCTCTGAGTCCTCCTTTCCAGTCCTCCTTCTGTATCAAAAATGTGTATTGAGGTGTTGGGGTGTTGAGTTCTGGAGCGTCTCGTGATTCTCTTCTCCTGGACTTTTGTATGTAGCTGTAGGACATCTCTGGATGACTGTCATGGTCCAACAAATGGGTGCCCCACTCAGAGAGGACATGGCTGCTGCTCGGTCACTGAGCTGAGCATTTGCTGCACCTGAGCCAGGCCACCCCCGTTTCCCGTCCAGGCCAGGGCACTGCGCACTGCTAGGAGCCTCAGGAAGATGGTCAACAGCGTTGTAGAGCACGCAGGATGGGGGGATTCTTGCTGTCCTGACTGCAGCCGCTTTTTCCCTCCTCCCAGCTCCCCACCCCCACCCCCCAGGGCTGATGTTGACTGTGCTCTGTCTAGGCTGGGTCTAGGTTTTTAGATCTCTAGGTGACTCTGCCCCTCCCCCCAACCCCTATTTTTACTTCAGGCAACCTAGCCTTCTCACCTAGTTACAGAAAACCTCTTCCAGTTTGTTAACCCATCGATCGATCTTTCGTCCGCCCCACCACCCCGGAAACACAATCTGTCCGGCTTGCTGTTCATGCCAAGCACCAGCCCTGAAGTTCGGTCTGAAACTAATACAAAATAATATTGAATGTAAACTATAAACTGCACTTGGAAAATTAAACTTAAAACAACAACAAAAAAAGACCAGAAAGAGACTTCACCAAGTTTTGTGTAATTCTTTAACGTTTTCACTGCAGCTTTGAAAGTCCCAAATTTCAAGGTTTGAAAGTAAAAATGTAATAGTCAAGAATCTTAGTATTTCAATGAAACTCAACAAAAGTATGCATTGTCCATGTTAAAATACAGTGTCCAAGAAGACTTTTCACTCCTTCATTTGTTTTGTAAATGGCAACATTCTATAAATATAATAAAATCTGTAGTTGTAAAAATCTAGTTTGAAACTCTGCTCCACCCCTCACTTAGTTCTGCTAGGCTGGGAGGGCTATTCACTGGTCTTGCGTTTGTTTCCTTACATGTAAAACGATGAGGTGGTAATGCCTACCTTAAAGATTTCTTTTGAGGATTAAATGAACTAGCAAGGGCAAGATAGCTGGTAGAGTAGATGCTCAGTAAATGTCAGTTCCCCTCTTCTGTGCTCACTCCAGAATAATATTTTTGCTTAAATCCCTTCTTAAGCAGGATAAATAGTTGATGGATGATTATGCATAATTCTGGGTACCTCATCAATTATTCCCACTGTCATTGCTCTTTATCAGTAAGTTAACTTGCCCAAAGTTAAGCTTCAAACAGTGATTCGGTTTATTAAAATCTTTTTTTCTTTTTTGATATAAATTTGACTAATAACTCTATCTAGACATCAGTTCACTCACATTCTCTATAGCCACCTGCTTTATAAGTGATCAAAGAGTTTTATTCACTGCTCTCTCTAACAAAAAAATATAAATAGTATTTAGAAAAAAATGTTTTATCAAGTTTTTTCTCAAAATTGTAAGTGAAATAATTATAGGAGAAAAGGTACAAGTATGATGCTTATTTTAAATACAAAGAAGAAAGTATTAGAATTAATTTTAATCTCAATAAGCAAAGGAAAATTTGACATTGATGTGGACTCCGGCCCATGGGGTCTGTGTGTTGAGGTTGCAATGGACAAATTCACACAGACTATAGAGATCCCGTGGAGACAAGGGACAGCATGGCCACTCTCTGAGTGAGAGAGAGGGCAATGACCCCTGCCTGGACAGGTTTTTATTGCTTTTCTGGGCACATCACATTGAGGATGGCCCTCATTTACAATGCACAATTTCACTGCAGGTGATTACCTTTCACAGATAACAAAGGAAAGAATGTTGCTAATTACTTCAAAGAGAAGGATGTTGCAGATCAAGGGGAAAAGTGGTTGAACTGGTTACACTCCATACTTGGGAGGTTTAGCACCGACTTTAGGAAGTTAAAGATACTCAGTAAACATTTGCTGCCTCAGTTCAGGGTGAGGGAGTTTTAGCAAAAGCAAGCCTCATAGCAACCTAGGTACAGTGTAGGCCTGATTCCCCACAAGAGACCCTATCTGTGGGCATGGGTCCTATGTGCCAACTCATTCCCCATTGGATTTTCTGAGTCAGGGGCTGGGCTACATTCCCCATACCACGCTGAACGGTTCCCTATATGACATTGTTGTTTTGTTAATCAAACTGACTGTAGATATTCATTCCTGACCATCTCGGAGGTTCAGATTTGATGAGAATAAACTAGAATACCAGGAGAAGCCTGCATTTAGAGCTGTAATATGTACAGTCAACACTTAAATATGTTCAAATGCTACTGATTGAGTTTTTAATATTTTAAAGTGAGGCACATGGATACAGCCAAATGTTCTGGTTTTGATTTTTCTCATTTTGTCTCCTTTCTCACGAATGCAACATACGATCTAAATTTAATTCCTCACACTCAAGACTGCACAATTTGTCTCTATTTCCTTTGCTAGCTTTGTAAGTCTAAAATCCTTCCATTTTTATACCATGTTTTAGGACAATAAGTCTATTAGAAACTTTCTAATAAATAAATGTAAGAGAAGTGAATTAGGATAGGTAGCTCTCAAAGGCACACAGATGACTTGTCATACAAAGGTGCCCCGATCAGTTCCAAGAGTGAGTCTGGAGGAGCCTGGGTTTGCATATTAAAGATATAACGGCCTTCCAGGTGCTCCCCCAGGGTAGGGCTTCAGCTGCCCTCTTTATTGCCTGTGTTAAATTCTCTGTATTTAAAGCCATACCGATTCTACTCTCAAGATGCTGGCATTATCGTGTGGTCATGGGACTGCCTTGGGAACGGGGTAAATGAGAAGTCATTAGGTCTGACTCAGCAGCCCTCAGGCAAAAGTCAATTCAGTTTTTCTGAAACAATATTAAAAGCATAAATGGCCAAATTATGGATGCCAAAGTGATCCATTCATACCAACAATAATGTGAGTCTGTTACCAGAAGACTGTAATGCAGGCATTCGCCCCCTAGAGAAGCAGGAATAGTTGCTACGCTCCAACGTCCAGTCTATTGGTCAAAGATTATTTGGGGTAGGAGGTGGTCCCACAAAACCATTTTATGGTTTTTTGTTTCATTAAGACTTTTCAATTAGATATATAGATAAGAAGATATATATTTATCTCTATATAGATCCATATAGAAATCAAAAGAGAAAGAGAGTTATTAAAAGAAATGGGCTCACACCATTGTCAATGCAGACAAGTCCCAAGTTCTGCAGGCGGCAACCTGGAGACCCGGGAGAGCTGATGTGTTGTGCCAGTCTGAAAGCCAATGAGCTTGAACTCAAGAAAAACCAATGCTTCAGCCTGAGCCCAACCGCCAGAAAAGGCCAATATCCCACTTCAAGGGGTCAAGCAGGAGTTCCCTCCCACTCAGACTTTCTGCTCTATTCAGATCTTCAACTGAGTGAATGAGGCCCAACAAAAATAGGGAGGAAAATCTGCTTTACTCAGTCTAGACCAGAAGACATATAAAATAAGCTGACAACATTTGGGGAATATTTTCCATCTTAAAAGGCAGACTTTCATGCAAAGGTTCATGGGGTGGCAACCAGGTAACAATCCTTCAACACAAGTCATGGCCCAAATGCCATCAGTCACATTGCCCCTAGTTCCCCTGGTCCTCAGGTGCTGTAGACCACTGCTTATTAAAGTGTGACCAAAGGATTAATTGAATGAGATCCCCTGAGTGAATTAAAAACACAGATCCTGGGACCCGACCCTTGACCTACTGAACCAGCTGAATCTCGTATACATCTATGGCTTCTGAAAGTAAAAATAACTTATTTTTAGACCTATCCTTCAGAAAATGGCTTCAAGGAAACAGATAGAGGCTTATCTGAAAGCTCTGAGCCAAACTCCTCCTGACAGTTCAGTGTGGGAGGTGACAAGAATCTCACTTGATAGTGAACAAAGAAGAGCATAAATCGGGGATTCAAAGATCCTTGCTCCATAAATTAAACCCTGAACATCTTTTCAGGAAGTGGGTTTCCTAAATAAAATGGTTCACTGGGGCACGTTTGCTTCTTGGCACCTACTGAGTCAAGATCATCTGTTCTTTTGTGATGTTCTTACCTCTAGTCTCTAAAGTTCTGAGAAAAAATAAATAAAAAGAAAAGATCTACTATGTATTAAGTTCTTAAAATAGGCCAGGCTCTATTTTAGGTACAATCACAGACAGTATTGCTGAGTTAATCTGCACAAAAGCCCAATGGGATGAGACATTATTAAATCTCAGTGCCACTCAGAGATTCATTTTGCTTGTCCAAGGCCATGCAGGTATATGTCCTAGAGACACACACGTAAGGCCCAGGGTTCTTTATGCATTGCATCTTGTTGTCCTCTTAGTTTGGAGGACGAGATAGTTTGGGAAGTGTTTATGGAGAGACTTGTTCAGAAAACATGATTATCTTCATGTAAACAGAGCTCTTTGAATTGGTGAATGAATATACGTACTTCTGTGTATTGGGGGAAGAAGTACTTGGGTGAATGCCTTTGAGAGGAAATGTCTTAAACTGTTTGATTTGCTTTGTTATCAAATAAAACCAAGACACTCTGAGAAAGTATAGCAAGAGCCCAATGGGGCCACTTCCTTCTGGAAGTCCTGAAAAGTGCAAATAACTTATTGAAACAATTGCGTGTGAACTGGTTTATACCCATTGTTTTTCTCTCATTAGATGTGTACTTCCACTGAATGGAAGTCAGAAAGAAGGATTAGTATTTGGCAAGATATGCCCTCAGGAGCAAAGCAGGCAGCAGGAGATAAAAGGCAGTTTCTAGCTCCCAACATGCAAGAAGTAGGAATGATAAACCATAGCTACAAGAATCTTGTAAAATGCAAAAAGTTCTACAACTTCTTATTTTATGAGAATTCGCTTTCCTTTAGCAATTTCTCGACAATGGTTAGTAAGAAAAGTTACAAAATACAAGAGACCTGTGTACTTGTATAACCAGTGCTACAGTAGCTTCAAAAGAGTTCTAACCATGACAGCCCTGAGTTTCTATTCCAAAGGAAGATCTAACGATGTTTTATTAGAAATGGATCCCCTTCTGGCTTCTGCCCAGAGAACTCAGGATGACCCCCAAACTGTACTCCTTCTACAAAAAGGAGAATGATTATGAACAAATGCATAAGCAAAGCCTAAGAACTTTTGGCAGGTTATTACACCGGCCCTGAGTAAGGACCAACATGCTGTTGTATACTGGTGGGAGACGAGAATGGTGTAGGACCTCCTAAAGATCACTGAAACTTGGAGTAAAAAACCTGGACCAGAAAAATCACACATACTATTTTCTTTCTTCCTTTTTGTTTTTGGAAATAAAGATTTTATTTTCTTATTTTTAGAATAGAGGGGAAGGAAGGAAGAAAAAGAGGGAGAGAAACATCAGTGTGTGGTTGTCTCTTGCACACCCCACACTGGAGACCTGGTCTGCACACCAGGCATGTGCCCTGATTGGGAATCGAACCAGCAACCCTTTGGTTCACAGACCAGCGCTCAATCCACTAAGCCACACCAGATACTATTTTCTTAATGGTTAAGTGTCTTCACCAATTTCTCATTTGGGAAGGAATTGAAAATCAGATTCAAACGACCACTATATTGAATCAATGCTGAATATAATTACAAATTTACTAAAAAGATTTTTTAAAAACATACAGATTTTTTACTTTTTGTTGTCTTCTAAATGTCTTGAGTTGAAGCATCCCTCTGGATATTTATACATTAAATAACTAGCCTGCTCTTTATGCTTGTATGTAAAAAAAATCTGACAAGCAATAATCATTCAAAGTGTTGATTTAATGGGTTTCTTTCTTCCTGGATAGTCTGTGCTTTTTGCCACAGTAGGAAGAAAATTAAGAGCTGAAGAAAATATGGCTATCCCCCAAAATATTCCTGCCATCTATTCCATGGCAGATGGAATTGAAGTGAAAATCCCACAAGATGGAATGGTTCAAGTCAGAATTAAAGCAGGTAGGAAAACAGGCTGTGTTTCTAGGGTAAGATTTCTGGGAGGAAAATAAATCCCAGACAGTTGTCCTGGTCTTAAAAGTGACCCCATAGACCTAATAATACAATGGTCATCAGGGTTCCAGACACGTAAAAGCCAACCAAATAAATACTGAAGGATTTTGAGGCAAATTTGGGTAGTCAAATATTTTTATGCTTTTTACAGAGTTGAAATAAATGGAGTATTCATAGATTCTTAGAGATCAACATAGGTAGATTCTCACCTATGAATTCTGGTCTTTTCTTAAATATCCCACTGACCAAAGTTAGGAGCAGACCAAGAATTTATTCACTAAGCAAATATTAGGCGAAAAACTCATTACATATTTAACTCAACTTGAGCCAAATGTACATCCTGAAGCCAGACAATTGTGGTCAGGAAAGAGAGGGTCACAATGTATGAAGTTGGCTTTGATCATAACCATGAATGGGGAGGGGGCATGCCAATATGGTACATATAATGATTTTTCAGACGTCCAGATGGTTGAACTTTCTATCATTGCTCTATTGCCTTTATAAATCTAGTTTCTAAGACCATGCAAATAATCTATGAACTACTAGATCCATTTTTACCTCCTAAAAAAATAAGACACCTGGTTCTTGATCCTACGTACAATTTAGAGTTGCACACAAAGAATGTGCAAATCACCAAATTAAGGGTAGATACAACTTAAAGGAAATGGAGTATACGGCCAATGCAGAATTGTGACTTATGTTCATCACCAGTTAAATTTCAGGTCAATGTTAGCCCTGGGAATCTAAGTTGAGAGGCATATTTGTTACAGAGCAAGGCAGGGGGTGGTTCACGATAAATTATTACAGAAAGGATTCCCCCTTTCGGTCTCTGGAGGTTCCTTCCCCCCACGCCCACCTGCTAGGTTCAAAATGCCCACCGCCAGAGGAAAGACGTCTCTCAATGCCAGAGACTGGTGAAAAGGAAAGGAATTGTTTATTTAAAAGTTACACAGACTTAGAGTAATGGCTTAATGTCTTCAATAAGATACTAAAGTCCTCTAGAATACCCACAGATGCACAGTCCTTCCCTCTCCCTGTGCCCAGTCCGGGGTACCGTGTCTCAGGGAAAGAAGTAGAAGTCCGTGATTCAGGCTCCCGGCACCATCAGCTGTGTGGCTGCTGTGATCTCCAGTTAATCCAAAGCCATGCGGCACCTTCTCATGGCCCACCAGCAAGAGTCCTTTCTCCCCTTTCTTCCCAGCAAAGTCTCTCCTGCTGCCTAAGCCGAGTGGCAAAAAGAAGCACTCCAAAACCTCGTGGTCCTCTTCCTTTCCCTTCAGAACCGCATGGTCCTCTACTTACTTCACCAAAGCTGCCTGATCCTCGCCCTTCTCCTCCAAAACTTGTAGTCCTCTCTTTCCCTTCATCAGAACCGCGTGGACCTCTATCTATCTACTTGCTTCAGAACCTCGTGGTTCCCCCATTTACTTCAGAACCGTGTGGCCCCGTATTTACTTCAGAGCCACATTGTCTACTCTCTTCTCCCCCAAAACCTTATGGTCCTCCTCCCTCTCTACGGCTGCCGCGCCTAGGTTTAAATCCCAGCGCCCATCTTCCTTTGCAGCCCCATTTCCGACTCCTCCTACAGTCAGTTACACCTGCCAGCATCCCCGTATTCTTCCAGCTTTTCTGAGCTGCCATAGTAAGCCTGGGCAGGTGTGGCCCCATGGCATGGAGCCAATCATCTCCAAGCTCTCACGCAGGCCCTGTAACCAGGGGGAGTTGCTTCCCAGACCCAGCTTGGGTGGAAGTCACTCCCATCTCCCTGGCTCAAAGCAGGGCCTCAGCTATTTAACATATCTATGAAACCAGTTAAAGGTTATAGATATGTTAAATGACTGTGCCAGGGGTTAGCTGCAAAGCTCTTGCTACCCAAAACAGCTCTGAATAGCCCTGTTCCATGTGTCCCATCCCCCCTGGCTCAGGCCTGTGGGGGTGAGGACATCCTACATACATTTTTCTAATATTTCCTGGACACCCCGAGTCCTGGACCCCATCACAAATCCCTTCTTGGGGCCCTCCTCTTGGCTGCACCCTGCTTCATATGCAGTAAACTTCCTACTATATTTGAAAGATTGGGTCAAATATGGAAGTGAGGAAGAAGGACCATACAGATTTGATTGTGGGAAAGGTTGATGTTTGAGATGCACCAAAGGGAATCGCATGATAAAAATACATACAAAAGGTGGCCTATAAAGTATATTATAAAAATATGCTCTATAGATTTGGTCTGTCTTCACCTACTTAACAAAAACATGGGTTTATCTGTTATGTTCATTAATTCCTGCCACATAGCAGGCCCTGAATAAATATTTGTGGAGTTAACAAATGAATGAATGCGAGAGTAGATGGTGTGGCAAATGTAGTAGCGTAATATGTTACAATGGAAAGGATGGTTTCCCCTGAAAAATTCCTTCACGAATATAAATTGAAAATATTTCTCTTTCAGGGTGGAATGCTAAAGAAGAATTAATGTGAGCCTTCCTGTTGCTGGGTCTCATTGGAAATCTGAGTATCACAACAGCACCTCTCTCAGGAAGTTACAGCCAGAAGAACTCATTTCCGGAAGTACTTGTTGATTAGAATTCACTTAAAACCAGAGGGTGATGGGGTTTCATTTGGGCAGAACAAGGGAATTATTTGGAGTACTTGTTTTTATGTTTTTAGTGGTGAAAGTCCATGGTTTTCAGTATACTTACACAGTGGTGTACCTGTCACTCTAAGCTTAGAATATTTCATCACTGCACAAAGGAACTTGTGCACACTAGCATTCCCTCCCACTTCCCCCGTCCCTAGGCACAATGATCTACTCCCTGTCTCTATGAGTTCACAGGGTACTTGTTTTTAAAATCCGGTTCTTAAATCTCCTGTTTATCACCCTTGAAGAGTCTTTTACTGTTCTTTTTCCTTGACCTCTCCATACACTTTGGTGGATATTTTCACACTTGAGACATTTTAATCATTTACAAAAGGAATTAATGCTGTGAAACTGGCTGAGCTGCTCATGACTTTTTAATTAGCATGCTAGTTCTGTGGGGCTTTTATGTATTACATCCTGGGAATTCTCACTATATTTTGCTAGTTTATTAATCGCTCATCATTCATTGTCAGGATTTGAATTAGCAAATGTGCTGTTTTATTTAATCTTGGTTTTCCCCCCTCATATTTCTGTGCTTAATTCTGAATGGCAAATATGCCATAGTGCTTTATCTTTTGGTTCTAAATCATTGACAACGTAGCTATAAAAACTCATGAATTTCTTGTTCGTGCTTGTTTTGGTGATGGTCAGTCATCCGCCATTTCATTGTACGCCACAGCAAGCTGTGGAAAGAGTGGGGTTAGGAGCCCTGCTACTCACCCAGATTCTGCGGTTTGCCAGCTCTATGCATTTAAACTAGTCACTCAAGCCCTCTGTGCTTTAGTTTCCTTCCCCATCCAGTGAGCAGAGTAATACCTTTTGTTCAGGATTGTTGTCAAATCAGCTGAAGCCAAAGGCTGGTAATGTCTTCTGGAATGCACAACCTACTTTATCAATCTGAAGTATTGCCAGATGTCCCTTCCACGAGGTTGCCCTGACCAGTGAGTGGTTTAGGTGTATTGACCCAAGAAACATCTGTTGTTAAGGACAGATGGAATCATAGTCAACCTCCTTGCATTTTTTAAAAATTATTGAGCAAAATTATTTCGAAAACATACTGGTCAATGATACAGATAAAGTCTTTACTTCCATGAGCTTGTATTTGAGTCAGTATAAGCTTATAGGAAAAAGATAATTTATATAGAATAGGAAAAATGTATACAGGTATATTTATACTCATACTGCAGAAATGATAGTGTGCCATTAATGTAAATTATACATACAAATAAGTTTCTATAAATCTCCTGTTCTTCTTACTATTATGTATGTGTACACCTTATGAAATGCATGCACATTCCAAAGAAAACCCAGGTGATGTCTAGAGTGGAGGCAGGCGAGAGCTCAGTTCCTGAGCAGGGCCTAATGGCCATAGGAAGGCCACTCTCATCTCAGATGCAGCCATGTCATCTCCAAACTGACCCCCTCTCTTTGTTCTCTCTCTTTTTTTTTTTTTTTTTTTGGTGAGAGAAAAGCATGTTGCCTCTGACCCAGGAAAGACTCTTTTCTCCACAGTCCTCATCACCCAACTGAAGCAAACAGCTGTGTCATACTGTAAGCACCTCCCTTGCCCCTCATTCCACCCTAGAGGCTGTGTAGGTGGCCCAAACGATTCGCTTTGGACTTATTCAATATTTTTGGTAGAGAGCAAAAGCTAGCTTATGCTTTGTCCTTACAATGTGGCACAGTGGCAGAGAACACATGGGTGGAAGGCTCGGGTCCCACCTATATATATCATAACAGCTGTGTGAGTTTGGGCAAGAAACTTAGTTCTTCTGTGCCTCAGTTTCTTCAACTGAAAAATGAGATAATAAAGTCACTCATCTCATAATGTTTTTGTAAGAGTTAAATGAGATAATGCATGTAATGTACTCTCTGGTACAGAATGATTACTCGATCAATATTAGATAGTATATTTTTGACAGGGTAATTAATCTTAGTTTTTCCATACCATAACAGAGAACCTGGTGGCTCTGAGAGGATGAATAAAGGTTTATTGGGTAAACATAAACTCAGATTGGATCATTATTTTAACAGTAAGAAGCAATGTAACAGATGCAATGTTTTGGACCCTGGTATCTATGCCTCCAGATAACTCATTTAATTTCTCTGGGGCATCATTTATTGGTTTTGCTCACTGATAACACAGCAGGGTTAGCTTAAGTTCATTTCAAGTTCTGAAAATGACCAGAGAAGAAAGAATTACAGACAAAAAAAAAATATTCAGGGGCAACACCTAAGCAAGAGTCAAATGGCAAAGGCTTTGAGTTCATTCAGGCAGGAGGACAGAGAAGAGCAGCTCCTGAGTCTCATGAATGGACATGGCCCAGTGACCTAGGCAGAAAAGGTCATTTGAAAGGCTTCTGGGTCATGGGAACCATGAAAGACAGAAAAATTAGCTCTAAGTGTAGACTTCCTGGATGGTTGAGTGGATGAAATGACCATTAATTTTAAAGTGCTTTAAAAAGATAAAAGGGCTTTTAAAATGTGAGGCCATTCTACTAAGGAGCAGATACGCTCCTTCAATAACAGGCACTTCGGACTGAAAACAGTTGCGCTCATTCCATCAGCATCCTGTTAGTTCAGGCTGATCTAATATACGGCAGGAACAGCCAGTCCCTCCTTGTCTACTGTAAGCTGGGTACCCAGAGTAACTTCTTTTGCTTAAATAAACCTTCTTCTCCTCTTCTTTTAAACAGGATTTAATACCTTGGCTGTTGTTATAGAATTTTTTAAAAATACACATTTTTCAATGCAATCTAGTGTATGACTGTGCCGTTTCTGGAACCTATGGAATGACATGTTTTTGTTTGTTTATTTGTTTGTTTGCTTTTCTACTTCAAATAAACCTCCATCATGAGACACAGAGGAGCTGTGGAAGGACAATGAAGACAAATGCACCAGACACTGAAAAAACCAAGGCACTTCACTAGATGAAAGGAATTTGATTGATATTTTGACAGTTGTGCAAGTGCAAATTATTCTATGTCTCACAGGCACTTTTGTGGCTTCTAAAATGGTTCAAAATGCTGTCAGCACTGGCATTTGGTGCCAGTTTGGTTATGACCAAAGCGGATCTAATTCTGCTGCTTTTGCAGAGAAGGTTTTCCGTGGCTAAGACAGCGTGTCCCCAGAAGCCCCGTGCATGGGTATCAGTAGGCAATAATAATTTGTCCAGATACCTAGACCTGGCTCTTGAAAACCATCCAGGTATAGGAGGCCATGACAGGAGATTTCCTCAAAATATGAGAAAGGACATCTTAAAATAAAACAAAACAAAACAATCTTATTTTGTTAAACTGTCCATTATACTATTCCTTGACATTTTTTTTAGCCTGAATCATTCTTTGGATTATCCTTTGATGTCCTGCATGGTCTCTTATTTCAGCCCAATGCACATGGGATCAGACTGTGCTTCCCCTCTAAATGAAGACTGTACATCTAGGAAGAGAACCAAGAGAGAAGGGAAGGTTCCCAGAACTTCTAAGTCATTTATAAAAATAAACAAACAAACAGACAGATAAATAAATGAATAAGTAAAAGGATCATATGCTTTGGGTCCTGTTCCCAAGACCTGTGCAGAACACAGAGTGTCGAAGGCGGTGTGCAGGAGGTGGCGCCCGGTGACAGCCCCCCCCAGTGCTCACAGCCGTTTGTTGTCTGCTCCACGTCACACCAGAGTCAGTCTGTGGGAGCAGGAGGCTATGACAGGGGTGGGGGGGCACTCCTCCTGGGGTTAGATGATCCGAGAGGACATGGCTTGTGCCTGTGTTGCCCACTCTTTTGTCCTCTGAGATATACGAGGTCTGTCCAGAAAGTATCCAGTCATGTCATGGAGACGTTTATTGAAAAAGATACGAGAAACATTGTACATAGAACACCTCAGTCCCCTTCAAAGCAGGCACCTTGGGACCTCACACAGGTCTCCCAATTGCCATCAGCTGCCCTGTCATATTTTCCTGAATCTCATCCATGGTCTGAAATTTCTTCCCTTTCAAAGGTGATTTTAGTTTTGGGAAAAGCCACAAGTCACAGAGCGCCAAATCTGGGCTTTAGTGGGGCTGAGTCACCTGAGTGATTTTTTTTTCACCAAAAAACTCTGCAGGAGATGGGATGCATGAACGGGCATATTGTCATGGTGATGACCAGTTTGCCCATAACTGCGGCCTTCTGAATCATCTGAATAGTTTCCATGGAAGAATATTGAAGCTTAACGCAAAATTTGATGCAGATTTCTTGCTCTACTGGCTCAGTCATTTTTAAATGCCACGGCCACACAGTACACACACTCACTCAATGACATCTACTGCCCCCACTGACTAGTACAGTGAAGTCTTCTTTGTTCACACATGCGCCTTACAGTCCACTCTCCTTGGCTGCCAATGTCGTGCAAATAGTTCTTGTTATATTAACAGTGGATGGACTTTTTCTGGACAGACCTTGTGTCACTCGCTAGGGGAGAAGCCATGCAGTCAGTCACACCATAGAGAGGTCCACAGGGACCCGAGACCTCCATCCAACAACCATGTGGGTGAACTTATGAAAGGACCTGCAGGCCAGTCAAGCCTTCAGAAGACTGCAGGCCACACCTCCAGTGCAACCTCCTGGGAGCCTCTGAGCTAGAACCACCCCCCGTCAGAAACTGCGAGGTAACAAATGCCTCTAAGTTTGGAGGTAATTTCTTACGCAGCAATATACATCTCAGGCAGTGTTCTGCAGACCAAAACGGCTCTCAAGATGAAGCAAAGGTAGAGGTGAGGGAGGCCTCAGTTCTTGCGGAGAGATAGTGTGGAGAAAATGTGGCAACCGTGAAGGCATTTCAGAGAGAAAGGAACTTCTGCCTGCCTCTCACCTCCCGTGCTGTAGTTCCTCTATCCAGGAAAGTCACTGGGGCTACTTTCTTGTGTATCTTTCCAGCACATTCTGAGCATTTCCAGTGTTGATTGTGAACATTGTTGATCCACACAAATACTAAGAATTTCTTGTTGTGGAGGAGGAAAAGCATGGAAACTTGTGAGAACTTTGCACCATGTTTTAATCCATTGGCAAACTAGCTTCGTTTTACAATCCTAGTTTTGATCACCTATTGCCTGGACTTGCTTCCTTTTTGTTCTGCTTGTCTCTTTCCCTCAGATCTGTAGAACAGACTGTGGAAAGCTGCATTTGGACTTGGGATTATCACAAAACCACTTAAGTAAAAGCTTTTCTAAATCATCACTTCCGTTCATGCCACAGACTAGTTTCCATTAGTTCGTCTTTCCTCCCTTTCTGGAAATACTTAGCTTTCAATAATTCATTGTTGGTTTTGAAGGTGCTCAGCTGAGGGTCCCTGAGTATGGAATTCGCAGCCATACAGAATTGTGAAGTTTCCTTGTTCTATATGAAACTCACACATTAATTACTAGGGTTTTATTCTTGTTCACGAGCCTCACAAGCTTCTGAGACTTTCCACACAGTCTGTCCCCAAAGTTACACTTTTCTTCCTGGAAACTTATTTGTATTATATGTCAGCATTTGGAATCATGTTGCCTACCCTCTGCTTTTTTTTTTTTGTCTTAAGCTTAGCTTTTAAAAAATATAAAAGACTATTTGAATTAACATTTGAGAATTTAATAAAAATTTATTCCTGTCTTGAGTACACAAAAGAGAAGTTATTTATTTGTACTTGCTCACAAATTTCTCTTTCAAATGCAATGTTTCCATGTTTCTTTATCTCCACTTCCAGGGTTCTGTTTCATGTCTTCTCGGTAACTCCAGTTCACTATTTAGCCTACGCTCCACTTCATTTTTAAGTTGGCTACGCACTTTATTTATTTTTAATCCCAGACCACAACACATATTCACATAATTTAAAACACACACACAATGATTAACGTATTCTAAAAGCCGTAAAATCCAAAGCAGTCATGCGGTTTTATTTGGTTAGCAGAGTGTACTTGCTTTTGTTTTTGTTTTTAAAAGGTTTGTTTTTGCCTCTAGCTGTGTGTTTCAGGACTTTTCCTTTGTTTCAACTAATTTTTCACATGGCTTTGTGGAATACGCAATAAGGGATGCCATTCCCAGCTTGCCCTCGTTTCCTCTGCAGTGGTAGGACAATAAGCTCTTGCTCCTGGGTTCTCTTAGTTTCCTCCATCCAGAATTAACGGACTTTATTTTTTGTTTCTGGCCCCTGCCTCATAAGGCCAACTATTAATAGTCTATCTACTGTGCATGATTTTCCAGGGTTTTTTGTTGTTTTATTTTACCTGTATTATCATTCATCAGGGTTCAGTTTGGGCCCACTTATCTATTATAGTAACAGACGATGCAAGTCTATAGTCCCCGTGAAAATTCCATGGATGGAAATTTGGGGGCTTGATAAATCCATATCGTAAAAAAACATCCGCAGCAAGAAAATGCTAAAGGCTGATCTTCTAAAAGCAATTATTGCGTCAGTACAAACCCAGAGAACCCGGCCCCGTTCCTAGGCTCTCAGAGATTATCACAAAGATGGAAGCCCTTTGAGGGAAAGCCTGCAGACTCAGTGCTTGGCAAAACACTGCCCGGGATGCTTGTAAGAGTTGCAGATTTCTAGGCCCCACTCGCAGGGATTCTGATTCAGAGAGTCTGAGGTGGGGCCCAAGGACCTGTGCTCTCCAGGATTTCTATGAAACTGGGGTCGGTCTCATGCTTTGAGAAGATTTCGATGAGAAACACAGAAAGCTCTTACAGGATCAAAATGTGTATGTTCCTATAGTATTGAAACAAGGAGGAAGATGAATTGAAAATCTGTCACGCATGGGAAATAGTGATCCCTCTTACAGGTTTTCTAGAAGATTGTTTAGAGAAAGTGTTATTAAAGGAATCATTCCAGTAATTTAAGAAAAAGTATATTCACGGGAAATTGTCTTGTAAGGAAACTGGTTGAAACTGCTTGGAAGCATGAAAAGACAAAAATCTAAATGAGAATAGGCACTGTTGACAGGATGGAAAATTTGAAAGGGCTAAGACGAAGGCTAATTTAAACTTTCCGAGGTCCATTAGTGCCAATGGTTCTGTCTGCTTTATTAGAACTTCACAGACATACACCAACTCCCATGTATTTGCCTACAGAGCAGCTTCTTATTCCTGGCTGCATTATAGAATTATCTGGGAGCTTTAACAAATATTTACACCTAGGTCACACCCCCTGCATATTGGGTTTTCATTATTCTCAGGCATGGTCTGTGCATCCAGGTTGCTGAAAGCCTTTCATGTGATTCTGATATGCAGCCAGGGTTCATTGCCACTGTCCTAGTTAACCTGGGGAGTCCTGCAGCAGTACGAGAGCAACCTATCTGAAACAGACTGACGCTGGGGTAGTTCACATACAATGAGCAGCACTCTGCAGTTCGTCATTGGCTGAGAGCTCCAAACTCTGTGCTTCCTTCCAAAGTTAGATGTTCTTAGAGAAGGCAGTTAGACACAAGTTGTATTTCGGTGACAGAATCTAAAGATTACTTTTTAAATTTTTATTTGTATACTGTTTATTTGGCATATTAGTCCATATCCAGGAGTGAGGTAAGCCTAAAATCAGATATCACTATCCCGATTACTCTGAACCTTAGACCTGCTCGGTAGTGGAATCATGGCCCCAAAGATGGGTCTTCATCCTCGGAACCTGAGCAGCATGCACATGAACAAGGAAAAGGAGATTTAAGGGTCCAGATGGAAGTAAGTTTATGATAAGCTGCTTGTAAGAAAGGAAAATTATCCTGGCCTGTCATTTGGAACCAATATTATCCTTAAAAGTGAAAGAGGAAGGCAAGTGAGTCAGAGAGAGGTAACGACAGACAGACGAGGGGTCAGAGAGATGTGCTGTGGGAAGTTGACCTGCTGGTGCTGGCTTTGAAGAAGCAAGAAGGAGACAATGAGCCAAGGAATGTGGCAGCCTTGAGAAGCTGGAAACGTCAAGGAAATGGATTCTTCCCTAGAGCCTTCAGAAAGGAGCATAGTTCTACAGTTCTACCTACACCTTGGTTTTAGCCCAGTGAGGTCCATTTTGGACTTCCCCCTTCCAAACCATAAGATAATAAATTTGTGCTGTTTTTAAGCCACTAAGTTTGTAGTCATTTGTTACAGCATCAGTAGGAGGCTAATATGACTTGTCCATTATATAAGAAGAGAAACCCATGGAAATATGAAAACACTCTCTTAACGTTAGCTCTTGGGTGGTCCTAGGGCCCAGGGGCACATACCAGCTTTCTCATGCCATATATAAGATCCAGTAGGGTTGTAATTCCTACAGCTGGGTGTTGGATGACTCCTGTTTGCTTCGTGGAAACACACCTCTCAGGTGACAGGTCCTCAGATAGGTATGGTGCACCCACTGGGTGCAAGACACCGAGGAGAAGGTGCCCAGAAGAGGGAACAGCACTGAGAACAGGGAAGCTGTCTCCCGTATTCTTCATCATGCCCAGTATTTTCAGTGGTGCCCAGAGCTCTAAATAAACAAAGCTATCATTGTGAGGATTTGTCACTATACTAATAAGAGTTTTTCTTAATTATCTCTTTTGTAATCAGCCCTGTGTGCATATGCTGTTCAGTGGCAATTGCCTGATGTTTCAAAGAGAAGCTTTTAATTCTGTTTTCTCAAATTCTTCCTCAGAAGTCCTTGTTCTGTGGCTACAACTTCGCTCCTCCCCCCAGCTACGAACATATACAGTGTTAGATCAGTACCAACAAGGCAATCACTCTGGTTCTTGACAGAAAAACATAATGTAAAAGGAAAATACTGAGTTGTATTTGTGCATAGAATAAATTGGAGTTCCTGGTGAATAATTTCAGTTTCCCAATGGCGCGATTATTTGCATAGTCTCTGTTTTCATTTCTAGTTTTCACTTGTGTATTCAATGAGTGTTTGAAAAAGTAACACTACGTCATTTTGCAGGGTCTTAGGAGTACGATGACAAACGAGTCACACATGGTCCCAGCTTTCCTGGAACTCAAAATCTGATGGTGTCACAGGAGAGAAAACAGAAAATTCCAATACTGTATTATTAATTTGTTTGTTTACCCATCAATTATTTGTGGAGTTCTTATACTGACCTAGTGCCAAGAAAAGAAAAGTAAGACCCAAGGTTGCATTTTATGTACTTGTATGAGGGTGGTGGGGAGCCTCTCCCCCACTATTTTAACTTTAATAGAATAGACTAATCTACAGAGACTTTTCAGAGCCGAATGCCATTGGTGGCTGAGGTGGCTGTTGAGTGGTTTGCTCATCTCTGTGGCAGGCCCTCTGTTTCTAAAATCTCAGCAGGGCCCACTCAGCACCTTAGATTTTTATTCTAAGGTTCTTCCAGACTGTCAACTTAACCTTCACTTGGAGGCCTTTTTTTTTTTCAAAAACTTGGATTTGTTCCCCAAATAAATAAATCAAAATCCGTGCAACTAAGAGACCTTAGGAGAGGAGAGTTCTGTTGACCACCATATTAAAATCATCTGGGAACACTTGAGATTCCTCCTGAGTCACAATCTCAGTAGCTGACACTCAGCAACCTGCACGTGGAACACGGACCACTGCCTCAGAGGGTCCCCAGTCTGTCTCAAACTGCCATTTTCTTTGATCAGCCCTGAATAGCCAGGTCTTTCCAACTTGACTTTAAAGTGAAAGGGTTTCCATGGGGATTTTGAATAAGGCTACCCTCTTAAACTAGTAAATACCATGTATGATGCATGAGATGACATCTGAGAAGAAATGAGGAGCTTGTTTCTAAATGTGTGATCTGAGAAGAATTCAACCATCCAAGGTAACTGGAACGCAATTCAGGTTGGCAAGACACACCATCTTAGTAATCAAAATCTGGAAACCTAATCAATCACACTGTAGCCGCTCTTGGAAAAGCTTGTTAATAGGCAACTCACTCCTTTGAAGTCCCTCTCTCTCTGTCCCTCTCCACTTACTGTTTTCTGAAAAATCAAAAACAAAAACAAAAACAAAAGCCTGATAGCGTTGCCCAGCAAAGCAGTTCAGCAGAGACAGAGAGAGAGAGGGAGAGAGAGGGAGAGAGAGGGAGAGAGAGGGAGAGAGAGGGAGAGATAATCATCTGATCACTAAAGAAACCTTTTATCTTCTGAATTAGAAAGCCAACAGGCTCCACTATGAACCGGAGGAAGAATTCTCAAGACTGTCTAAGATGCTGGGGTCCGGGTCCAAAAGTACTCAGTTTTCTGACTGTAATTTGGAGCCCCGGAGATGTCCGACAGAGAGAGTGCACTGGCCAGAAACCTGTGTTTCCCCATGCCCTTCGTACTTATTTTTCTCATCATAAATGCACATGTTGACTTGTTTACAAGTTTTTCTCTGTTGGGTCTGAAAAGTACTGGTTGAGCTCCCTTGCTTCAACAACCCTCGAACTGCGGTATCAACGTAGTTTCTTGACTGCCACGTTAAGAGCGAAGGCTCTGTGAGACCTGCTAACTGAACCGCGGGAGCCCTTCCATGACATCCCCAGGTTGTTTCTCAACAACTGGAAAATGTATTACAGACTTTTCAGAGGTGGTAGGAGCCAACATTTTATTTTACAAAGAAGGAAGCAGGCTGAAAAAGGTGAAGTGACAAGCCAAGGACACAGGGCAAGGACATGGATGAAGAGGGACACAAACTTTTGCTGTTGACACTTTTATAGATGTCCTCCATTCCCACCCCTCTGCGCCCCCACCCTACCCCCACCCCCTTCTCCTCAATCGGCCAAAGGGACACACAGCTTTGGAATCTAGGGGCGGCGTTGTGTCTCTCACAAACGAGCTTGCCATAGTGACTTTGTTTTCATCCGTTTACATGCCTGCTGGGCTTTTCTTGTTCGAAGGTAAATCCGTCCATGGATAAAATGACTTCATAACTATAGAAGCTTCACTTAGAGTAATGTTTCCTGGGGCGTTATTGCTTCCAAAATCAGTATGTGTGGCTGCATCGTGATAGACTTTTTAAGCCTGACACGGATTTCTCTCTCTCTTTTTTAGTCAGCCAGTGGTGCCCCCACCTAAGCACACTAAAAGTCAGACAGAAGATGATACACACGACTTCCTTTCTTGAAAATTTGATCTTCCTCATTTTGAAAATAACTCTCAAGCTTTGACAAACTGTTTATGTTCCATTAAAAAACACACACAATCGTTCATTAAACTTGGTTTTATACTTGAGAAGCCCACCAATAAGAATTAAAAGGGAAGGGTCAGGATAGTCCACAGATGTGATCTATTTCTCTAAGCATGTTTGGAGAGGCCTCTGGCACACAGAAATGCCTTCTAATGTAATAGCTATATAAAATTCATTTTTATCTGTTTTGCCCCATTTGTTAGGCTGTGTTTGCTTAGTGCTCGTAGGGCTAAAGAATAACAGAAACCAGACCAGAAGTCACTGCATTTTCCCTGGGCCTTCAATGTCATGTGTCAGAACGGCCACTGGACTTCCCACCAGTCTGTTGATTGGTCCAGGTTCTGACCTCCCCATTCCTGGGATTTAAACTGTACTGAAGGTAAGAGCTCAACAGCGCTCTGAGACAATGTCAGCACGTGCTGTGCAAACAGCCTGTGATCAGAACTCAGGAGCACCTCACCCATAGCCTAAGAAAATCTCTAACACCAGACAACTTACAGGTTGGAGGTAAACCATGCTTTCCATGGGTCTGGGGGAAGCAGGTGCATGATTCGCTGCCATCCATGTAAACTACACAGAGAAAACCTGTTCCAAAGGAGAATTCAAAACACTTTTTAAACTGCAGGTGTCTCTGAAACACAACTCTTTAAGACTTGGAAATGTAAGCTGTTCTGACTCCTTCCTCTCACCTCTCTCTTTCTGTAAACTTAACATTATGCTAGAATCAAAAGGTTATTAACATTAGTATTTTTTAAAAACAGAGACTAGAGGGACAAGATGGCTGTGATTGGGTTAGGAAAAGAAAGAGTGGAAGGACATACCCAGGCAATGTGATTGAGTCTGTTGTGAAGTTCCAGAAATATGGAGGATATTTCTCAGGGGTAGTTCCCGACCTGGGGGTGTGCTGAGCGTGGAAAGTCCTCCTAGAGACATTGCAACGGTGAGCAATGGTGCATGTTTGCCCGTGGGAAGGTAATGAGGAGGAGATGGATGCCAGAAACAGAATGTCTGCTTCCAGTCTCTAAGAGTTAGGCTTACTGATGTTAAGATTATGGGTTCTTCTAGGGCTCTGAGCCTGATTCTGGGAGGAAGCTTCTCAGGGGTCCTTATAATCAGTGAACACCTGTTGAGCCTCTCCTATGTGTTGGGAGTCAAAGATACAGAGATGAACAGGATGAGGGCCAAGGTCTTTGGTGTTAAGAATTTCATTGAAGAGTGAGAGTGGGTCCACAAGGCAGTATGAGAATTGCTAAAATGGATGTAAACATGGAATGTTAAGGGGCCATAGAAAAGAACCATCTAGATTAGACTTGGAGTCAATGAAGACTTGAGCTGAGTGTAGAAGAGTGACTTAAAAATAGGCAAGGGGCAGGGCTGGGCCTTGAGGCAAGAGAGAGTAGCTGAGAAAAGTCATGGAAGCATGACCCTCTGTGCTCCGGTTGAAGAAGGGCAGTGAATCCCCACAGCTCATGTGGGACAGTGGCCAGAAATGAGGCCAGAATGTTAGAGTGGGCAGGCTACTGGCTTAAGGGATGACCTAAGGACATGAACTCTCTCTGGAGCATTACAGTCAGGCTCCTCGTAGCCTCTCATAACCCAAGCACCCAGTGGTGCCCACTGGTGCTTGGTAATACTCAGTCCTACAAGACAAACAGAGAGATGAACATAAACTTGACTAATGTTATAGGATGACAGACTGCAGACCGCTGCTTCACTGTTATTTTTATTGTACTGTATATCTCAATTCTACCATAAGGAATATATTTTAAAGGAAATAACAACTCATGTGATGATGAATGTACAAAATTTCTGCCTCGTGACGATGATAAATGAGTGTGTATGGGAGAATTCTTAAATCAGACACTTTTAGAAATACCTGCTTGAGATTCTTGGGATGAAGATCTTGTTATTCATCTTATCATAGGTTTAATTTTTCCGTGGGCTCTGCATATTCTTTGCATGCCTTCAGGGCACAGAACACTCTACTTTAACCCCAATTCCTCTAGCCAGAATGTAAATGTTATAAGAACTGGGAGTGATTTTCTTGGAAAAGAGAAGGCTGAGGGGAAATGTTGGAAGAAGAGCTGTTACCAGGGGGATCGTTGTTAGTTGTCAGGAGACTAGGAGGCCCCTAAGGGCTGAGCACGGTCTCCATCCATCTCATTCATCCTGTGAGCCCAGGGCCTAGCAGATCGCCTCACAAGAGCAGGTACTCAGTAAGAACTGCTGGATGGCTGAAAGGATGGATGGATGGGGAAGGCATGGCAGAAACCTTTGGGAGAGCTGCTGCCGACTGTACAGAGCTGGCAGTCCCAGCAGAAGTGGCAGGAGGCAGCCTCCCGGTGCCACAGTGCAGCACAGTTCTGAGAGTTCAAGCTCTGCAACCAGGCCCCGGGATCTGCTTCCCGTCTCCATCACTTCACAGCCTAGTATGGGAAAGCAAGTCACCTTCCGGGCCAGGTTTCCTCATCAGTAAACGAGGAATACTAACAGATGTAAAAATAATATTTATATCATATGTTTGTGAACATTAAGTGATATAAATGTATCACTTAATGTGTTTGTGAGACATATATCTCTTAATGCATATACATACCTATGTAAAATCAGCACACACACACACATATACACAAAATTAGTAGTGTCAGCATCTGGAACATGGAATTCACTAAAATGTCAGTTATTTACTTATGTTAAGGTGCCTTTCCTGTCTGGTACTTAGACTCTTGAGTACTAATAGCAAGAGAAAAGGAGAGGTAAGATAGGGAAATATTACACATTTTTCCTTTTTTTTTTTTACCCTCCCTCACTCTGAGTAAGGAGGAGTTGAATGGGAACCATGAAAAATGATTGTCACTGAAGGAATCAAATAACAAGTCGAAATGAACCTGCACAACACTCCAAAGTGTGGCAGACTCAACACAATAAACTAGCATGAGCTTTCGGTTTGGTCAGGCAGGTTGCTGTGCAGTTGAACTCACAAGGACAGAAAATGGAAGCAAGATAAAGAGGTGGCCTATTTTCAACACATATCAGGGCAAGAAAAATACTTTCTCACCTAAACACTCATCTTCTCCTCTGCATTCGTCCTTGAAGAGAGAGAGGAAAAGAAATGCCGAGAGCCGAAAACCTGGAGCAGGAGCTGACCTGTGTGTTCCTCTCGGAACTGAATGGTTCATGGGCTGACTTGTCCTGCTGCAAACACCGCCCACATGTCACCACGATTCCGGGAACTTCTCACCCTCACTGGGAAGGGAGCAGCCATCGCCCCTCTCACTGCGCGGTCCTGAGAGGCTGCCTCCCCGGGCAGGAAGTAACAAGGTGGGGATTCGGGCTTGTTGACAAATCTCTGCTTCTTGGAAGTCGAAAGACTAATTTCCCCGAAATTAAAACTAAGATGAGAAAAGAGGTACAGCTGAGATGCATGACATTTCCTCAGTTTTAAAGGCAAGTCCTATTCAGTGTGGCAGCCTGGGCCTCTCTCTGGGCAGGTGCTGCCGTGGGACTGCTGAGTGCCTTCCAGAGCACAGCAGGTCCTCCGTATTTGCTGTGCTTGCTGGGGGCGTCTCCCAAATATCCAGTCCATCCCTTTCCACTGAATATGAAAATGCGTTTGGGAAAATTGGGGAACAGACCTTCATTTTCAAAAGGTGGATTTGTTACGAGGTTCAGTTACAAGGTTTTCTCAACCCCTTTCCCAGTGATTGCCATTGGAATGAACATGGAAGCATGTTCTGGGGACTGTGGCTTCACCAGACTTAAAAGACGCAGCTGTCTAATAAGCTGGAGGGAGTCAGCTGTCGCTGTGGGTGAACAGGAGGCAGAGGGAAGCTGAGCCCGCTGGGCGCGCTGAAGCTGCTGGAGGAGACTCTAGTGCATCCTGCCTTAGAATCCCTTCCCGTGAAACCCAACAAATGTGTTTCTTATTTCAAACCACTTGAGTTTTCCTAGTTACTGCTAAAACACCTTCAAAATACAGAAATCTACTTAAACATATAATTTTCCTTTGACATTGCTACATTTTTGTCAATATATGGGATCAGCTTCAGAAGGAACACAGTTTTTGAATGAATGAATGGATGAATGAATGCTGGTCTAATCATCAAATTTTATTCATTAATTTCTGTAAGCCTTTATGGACTGTCCACTTTGGATCTAGCATTATGCTTGATAGGAAGGGTAAGTAGATAAGTAAGACCCCACCCTCAAATTGCTCATATCTGCTGAAGACACAGATGTAGAAAAAGAACATGGAAATACCACGTAATAAATAGGATAATAGAGCTACTCAAACAGTCCTGGGGTCCAGAAAATTGATGATACTGGAGCTGTGTGTTATAAAATAACTGGGAGCTAAGCCAGGTAGAGAGGAAGTCAAGGAGCATTCCAGGGATGAAAGAGATTATGAACCATGGCAGGGCGTCCATCACTCAGACTACAATGTAAGTGATGGCCCTGAGAGCTGTCCAATGCACAGCCGTCCTACCGTATACAGCAGCCTTCAACAAAGACAGAGGGAAGTGGGAAGTGGTGTGAAGATGCACAGGACTACCTACTGTCATTCTTGCAGGCGGGCCCTCCCAGGAGAAAAGGTTGGAGAGGCATTCAGAAATGTACATTCTTATAGAGTCAGCTTACATACCATGTTAAGGAAAATGAACTTGATCCTATAGGTTAGTATTTCTCCTAAAATATGTGCATCGGCATCACCCAGAGATCAATTTCACAAGTCTGGAGTGAGCCAGTTATTTGCATCTTTAACCTGATCTCCCATGGATTCTTCGACCTCCTAAAACTGAAGAAACAGCAGTGAAGGTGATGTGATGTGGTGTCGTTGAAGGTCATCAGTCAGTGGAGTGACACAGTCAAACTGGCTTCAGAAACAGACTCCTCTGGCTGCTCTTTGAGGAGTGGACTGGGAGCTGGCTGAGTGGAGGCAGTTAGGAAATGTAATTCAGATGAAACGTGGGGAGACAAGGGCGGCTGGGATGCAGAGGAAGCCAAAGGTTTATGCAGCTCTCTTGGCAGGCCTGACGGCCTCGCTGCCAGAGGAGCACTGTGACCCTCCTTGTCTTCTGGGTGGAGAGTCTTATTTAGGAAACTCTTTACAAGTGGGCACAGAATGCCAGAAGCCTGTGTGACACCTTTTGAAATTGTTGCAGCAACTGACTTCATGGTTCCCACTGAGGACATGCCTGCTCAGGAGTTGAGGCTGAGGGGTCAGTAAGAACTGTGGTCCCAGGCACCCTCAGGACCCCATGGACCAAGAAGACACAAATCACATGTATGACCCAAAATATTTGCACAATACCCTTTCAAATGCCAACTGGGGATAGCACAAACTGAGTGGATAAGTATTTTGAAAACTAGAGGCACCAAGCAAAGAAGGAAAGGGAAATGGGGAGACAGGAAGAATAGTGAAACCCACAGTTTTCTTCAGACCTTCCCAC
The DNA here is from genome assembly GCF_022682495.2 of Desmodus rotundus. Taxonomy (NCBI): domain Eukaryota; kingdom Metazoa; phylum Chordata; class Mammalia; order Chiroptera; family Phyllostomidae; genus Desmodus; species Desmodus rotundus. The sequence goes on along the minus strand of NC_071387.1, from coordinate 200,156,920 downwards.
CCCCCACCCCCACCCCTATGCCCAGGAGTCTGGTCAGTTGGGTGAGGAGATGAATGAGCTCATTCTGTCATCCAAAATCAAGTGTTTAAACACAACTCTGTCACATGCTAACTGTATGACTTCGAGGGAGTTACCTAATCTTTCCCTTCCTCAATTTCCTCACCTGTAAAATGGGAATAGTAATTGAGCCACCTCGGAGGACTGCTAGAAGTAGTAAATGGATTTGCCTTCGTAAAGCTCTTAGAGGAATGGAAGCATGATGTGTAAGAGCAGTGCAGCAATTAGCGAGCCCTTGGAAGGGCTTCTTAAATTTTGTTTTCATAAAATATATTTAATAATCATATTTAAGATAAATTAAATTTGGATTTGAATAAAATGTACCCACTCCATTTGTAATGAGTGCCCAGGGCCTGGGCTGAGCCAGGGTCTCTGCATTCTAGCCTCGCTTTCCTGCTGGGGCGGATGCCAAGGCTCACAGGTGCTAGCGCCGCGGAGCACTTTACTGCCAGACCGCTGGTTTCTCATAAAAGGATATAACTCAGGAACAGTCAGATGGGAGAAATGCATAGCGCATCGTATGTGGGAAGGGTGCACACAGATTCCATGCCCTCTCTGGGTGTGCCACTCTTCCCAAATCTCTGAACTCTGTCCTTTGGGTTTTTAAGGAGGCTTCATTATATAGTCATGATCAATATAATCATTGGCCATTGGTGATTGATTCAGCCTCCAGGTGCTTTTTCCTCTGCTAAGATCAGAGGTGGGAATGGAAGTTCCAACCCTTTAATCACATGGTTGGTTCTACTGGCAACCAGCCCATCCTTGGGTGGGGTTCAAAGGTCACCTTATAAACATAACAAGAGACATCTTTTGTTTGCTCGCAATATTTAGAACATTCCAAGGGTTTTATGACTTCCTGTAGGAAATGGGACTAAAACCAAATATATATTTGTTATTATAAATGAAAATATCATCTGGCCAAGCTGTTTTTCACAGCAGCTGCACCATTTTGCATTCCCACCAGCAATGCACAAGGGACCAATTTCTCCACAAACTTTCCAAACTTGTTTTTTTCTGTAGTTTTTATTAAAGCCATCCTAGTGTGTAGGAAGTGGTCTAATCAATTCTTATTATACCTTTGGAATCACTACATAGTTGTTCTTGCAGTTGTGACAAGAACAACTTTTCTATTGTGACAGGGCCTGCATAGTTGTTCCATTATTCAGGCTGACTACCCTTTGCCTGACATAAGAGGTTCTGGGGACCTGGACCCGGTGACCTTTTTGATGTGTTGATTAGGTCATCCTCTGGAGAGATTACATGTCAGAAATTACTACAGTGTATGTTGTGAGCAGGGAAACACTTCTTTTTAACTTCTGGTGCTTGCTTCCATGTAGAGAAACTTTAGGTTACTTAGCACTCCTAAGCCTATCCCCTCATAGACATGATTGATGACTGAGCTTGGATGGAGGGAGGAGGCATGGGTCACTGAGGTCCTGCATTTGCTTTTTTCCTTAGGAGCTCACTGCCCATGGACAGTCGGTCTTGCTCCTGCTCCCCTAGGAGGGGTCACACCCCTGCCCGTAGGGAGTTCTCCCCGAGTCCCATGCTGATTTGTAAGTTTGCCTAGTCCTGGGGTTCCGTACAAGAAACCCAACATGCATGCAGATGCAAGCCAGGTTTTCTTAAAGAACTTCCTAAACAAAGGAGTTAATTTGGTCTGTGTCTGCTGATCTTTTTGTCTTATCTCAATTATTTTAAAATGAAGGTTGGGAAATTGGATGTTCTTATGTATCCCTTACTTGAAGACATCTTTATAAATATAATTCATATCATTGTATTAATTTTATTTTATGATTAATCTGATCTTCCTATGATACCAGGATACATGCATTTGTTGAATCTATTTTATGGGTATGAGAGACCCACCTTGCTGGTGGTACCGTTGAACAAAGAATTGATCACTGGCTGTTTAAGCTCTGTGGTTAATGCATTCAGTATCTCATTATCAAAGGATGGATCAGGTTTGAACTTTGTACAATTACTAGAGTTATTGTTTATTTTTGTAAAACTATTTTTGTAGGATTGGAGAAATAGCCTGGAATGAGATTTTTCTTCTCTAAAATCAAAGTGTTGCTTTTCTGAAAGAAAATTTAGAATATGAACAATATTGAAAAATAAAAGAGTTTACAAGATTTGTAGGCAAGGAGAGAAAATTTTGAAGGGAGAAGTGGATTTGATTACGTCTTTCAATATTCAGTTAAAACTGACCCTTCGTGATATTAATTATCAAAACTATTATAATTTTATAAGAACCGTTCTTTCATTCATTCCTTTATACCTTTATTTCTTCTATTACCACTAATTATGCTTTTCTGGTCCTTTTATGATCCTTCCAAGTTCTTTTCTATTGTGACAGGACCTTTATCTAACAAAGATAATTTATTCTAGACCAGCTATTTCAACTTTTTCATCTTGTGACACACATAAACTAATTAAAATTCTGCAGGACATCAAAAAATATATTTTTTGCCAATCCTGTAACCAAACAAAAAAAGAGGTTCAGCTGCCCGTTGTCACAAAAGCCAATCTCAAGAGGCAGGCGCTGCTGCAAAGAGGAAGAGGTTTTATTCAGTGCTGTCAGTCTGGGAGAATGGCGATTCCCATCTCCTCTCTCTCCCATGGCAGAAGTCCAACCGCCCTCTGTAAGGCCAAGACAAAAGCCAGTGTCCAGAGTTCCTGCTCCACTTTAAAGTACAGTCCTTTGGAGCCTGCAGGCAGCTGCTAAGCAGTGTTAGTCCCCATCCCTGCAGCTTAGTTTATTCCCAACTGCTGTTCCTTTTAGGCTCCCTTTTGAACCCCGTGTGTGGAGCCCGCACGGCCATGGGCCATGCAGCTGCTGGAGCCACACAGTTGGGTGCTTCTAGGAGAGAGAGAATGAGAAGGCACAGGCAAATGCATCACCAGATGGGCAGGAGTGAGCAAGAGGCTCCTTCCTGGAGGCCATGGGCTACTTGGCTGCTAAGGTCATGTGGCCTGTGGAAAAAGCAGGCCAGTGTCCCATGTGAATGTAGGTCACTAGCAAGAGACATTAAGAGAGCTTCTTTGTTCGTCTGGGATTAATTAGCTTGGGTGTGGGACAGACCAAATGCTTTTTCCAAAAATTATCAATCAACTCCCCAAACTTTTGCATGCTTTGAGTGGGTCCATCTCACAACCAATCTCTTCCTTTCCCAGGCTAGACTGCGGGTCTCTTTTTGGTCAGCACCTCCCCCTGTGCCATTTTGACTTTTACTCATGGTGGATGTGCCTGATTTTCATGGTCACACCCCCAATCTGGCACTAGAAGTGAGGGGAAGGGCTTTTTTTCCCATCCAATTATCTTGCTAGCTTTTCCCATACTCAGTGTAAGAACCTCCCCTTGCCACCATCTTTGCCAAAGGAGGGGACACCTTGGTGCTCCAAACAGACTGTTTTTCAGTAACAATCTGACAAAAAAAAGTAGATATAATTTTGATTCATTCACACTGGATGGCTATTGTGTTGGCTGTTGTCACGTATTTGACAATCTAAGTGAAAAGAGGTCAGTGCCCCTAACTAAATAGTCAGGTACTGCATGTTTTTTGTTTTTTGTTTTTTTTTAATCACAAATAGGCCTGTTTATTTGTCACCATTAAATGTCTGAATTTAAACAGATTCTTGGACTGGGGGCTCATGTCCATCAGCTCGTTCAACTTTAGCACCTGTCTAATCCCCAGTAGCTTTTCCAGAACTGCTACCTTCACTATGAAGCTCCATGAGTTTTCCCAATTCAAACTTGGGCTTCTTCAGCATTTTGACTTTTCTAACAAAGGCATCATGAAGTGGATAAAGAGATTGGCAGGCCTTTTCTATGTCTTTCCCAGTGCTGTCTGGGATCAGTTTATTGACCACTTCTTTCAAGTCATTTGTCTGCACCTCTCGGGTCATGATTTCCATCATCTTCTTCTGGATTTGGCGGACCTGTTGATGCTGAGCATAAGAGGTCTTCCGAATCTGATTGTTGCGTTTTTTAGTAAAACCAACACAGAATAAACGAAGCAAATACCCATCAACATGAGCTTCAATCATGGTCTGCCATTTTTTGACCATAGAGCACATTTTGTCACGGGTAAGATCCGTGCCATGGAAATTATTCAGGCAGTTTTTGCCCTGATCATCCTCAGTAATTAGCTAGAATTTTCTAAATGCAACTTCATCATTCTGCAGATCAGCTAGGCTCACTTCAAATACTTGGCCCTTCAGACCATCCGATGTGATTTTGGTTCCCTGAGTTCTTGTGACTAGTGTTTTTCCAATATTTCTTATGTTGAACATAGCTGGAGCTTTCACATCATACCAATCATTCTTAGAAAATGGATCAACCACTTTCTTCTTTGCTCCCTTTTTGCCACCTTTTGTCAGGCGCTTGTTCTTGCCCACCGCCATGGTGCTGCTCAAAGAGCCAAAAGGGGCCAGGTACTGCATGTTTTAAGAAATCCTTTTGGTGCACCTGTTGAAAACTGCTGCTCTAGACAGATCATTACTGGTGGCTGAGTGCTTCAGTTTATCCACACCATCAGGCATCTTACTCTGAATTTTCTTTACAAACTTTACATTTATGCTTCTAAACAAATGAACATTTTCAGAGCCAGTCTGAATATTTGTGTCCCGTGTGTTTGTGCTGCCTCACATTCCAGATTCTTCTATTTCAAGGCTGTCATAATTTTTCACAATGAGTATCTGAAGCATGAGATTACAAAATTTTTTTTTCCTGGAACACTGTCAGTCTAGGAACTAATTCCAGACAAAACAAAACACAACAAAAAACTTTATGTAGAGTTGTGTATACATACTGAATCTAATGTATCATCATCAACAGAACATTCATGGCCATGCCTGGATAGCTCACTTGGTTGGAGCATTGTCCTGCTGCATGGGGGCTGTGGGTTTGATCCCCATCAGGGCACATGCAAGCAGCAGCAACCAGTGAATGCATACATAAGTGGAACAACGAATTAATGTTGTTTCCTCTCTTTCTCCCTTCCTCTCTTTCTCCCTCAAAACAAAATTTTTAAAGATGGTTATTAATCATTCTCCATTATTTATTCATTAGTTTAAATGTTATTTTATAAGACATTCAAAATTATTTTATTAATGTAAGAACTTATAACCATTTCCATAAATTTATAGTAAGGATTTCTTGAATTGATACAAGTACTTAGAAAATATTGTTTGGGTATTGTTATTATTATTATTATTTGCCTTAGCTGTGGGGTGTAGAATTTATCATTTTTATTTAATGTTGAGGTTAACAGTGTGATGTGAGACTGAGTTCTAACCCCGACCAAGCAGCCATGTGAAAGTATTACTCAGCAGGGGCTGCCAAACCAAACAGTCTGAATGGCTTACACACCTGACGTGACTTTCTCACAGTTTTGGTGGCTGGACATTCAAGATCAGGGTGCCACACGGTCAGTTTCTGATGAGACCTTTCTCCGTGGCTTGTAGATGGCTATCTTCTTGCTCTGTGGCCACACGCCGTCTTCTTTGTTAGAGTTCCAGGGGAGAAAAAAGCAAGCTCCCTGCTGTCTCTTCCAGCCAGGGCGCCAGTCTCATCAGAGCAGGGCTCCATCCCCATGACCTCATCTAGACATAACTTCTCCCAAAGGCGTTACATCCCAACGTTATCAACTGAGGGTCAGCTCCTCAACACGAGTTTTATGGGGGACACAATTCAGTCCACATCAGTGAACCTGGGCAACATGTATTCTATCTGAGCTGATTTTCTCACTTTGTAAAATGTGGATTAGAACGCAACCGAGTCATTGTGATATTTAAATGATGATTTTCCTCTTCTGTTTGTTTTCATTATTTTGTGAGGATTTCCCCCTATACAGACATGTATTACTTCTGGTATAAGAAAAGTAATAATAAGACACAATCTCCTAAGAGGAAGTGTCTCTCTTCTCTTCTGATTGGCTTTTTGTTCTGCCTGTCTTTTGTTTTTAAAACCCTTCCTGATGTAGCCTCAGCTTTCCAGCCATGTCTGTCCAACCATAGCTCCCCTTCCCTCCCCCAAGTAATAACGTATCTGCAGTCAAATCAGACTACTCTTTGCCTCCATGCTTTATGTCCATTTGTCTAGCGTATGTTACTGAACCAAATCTAGCTGATGAAATTTCACCTCTATAAAAACTTATCTGAACCTCCCTCTAGACATAAATCCTTTCCTTGGGGCATCAACAGAACTGTGGGTCATTCATATAAGTACTTTTCATCTGCTTTGTATTATAGTTAATCATATGCAATCATAGCTCTTGTCTCCATCAGTGGAGAGCTCCCGAGTAAAGATGAACCAGATTATCCCCCATAGAATTTAGCACAGCAACCATTCAGTTCACAAATGAGTCGAAGCAACTGAAAGGATGGGTGCTGGACTGAAACTGTTCTTTGTAACTTTAATGCACAAGGAGATGGTCATATCGATTGTAATGAAGAAAAGACCACAAAGGGAATGGCTTATTCAAGCACTCAAGAAGCAGTAATTACATACACAAAGTTGATTTTTAATTAAAAATATAGTCAAATAGTCATTAGATTCCCTGAAGATCAGTATGAGGCCACCCCTCCTTGGCTTAGGCTGCTACTGCACAGACTTGAACACAATCAGGAGTTTACAAATCTCCAGCACTTATGAGTTTTCAAAGAACCGTCATGTACATGGTCACCCTCGGCCATCGTGCCAGCCGGTGGGATGAACGGGAGAATTAATCTAAAATCAGCCCTGTAGTAGGGGAGGAGGGAATAGGTGAAAGAGGGTATGGGGAGATAAGTGGTGATGGAAAAACTAAATCAATAAAATACATTAACAAATCAGCTCTGTAGAGTAAATATCCAACTCCAAAAAGACGTGACTGTCTCAGGTCACAAGTTCATACACACTGAAGCCAGGACTCAGCTTCTAACCATCTTGCCCCGGCCCACTCTCTGTAAAACATGTTGTCTCCCACCTCACAGCAAGTCCCAAAAACTGTTTCAGAACCTTTATCTCTTAGGAAATCAGACTAGTGTCTCCCGCCACCTCCTCCCCTTAATCAGTATGTGAGCTTGGTTACACTTTGAGTTTTCACTTAATTAAGCCTTCAGTGGAACAGGTTTTTGTTTGATTGCAAATTATTCCGGGAAAACCCTAACATGGCTAAGCCAATCCTTTTTTTTTAATTCCTGTGGAGTTTTTAATTTTTATTTTTTTATTACAGTTGGCCCTTGAATCCTCAGGTTCTGGATCTGTGGATTCAAACAAACTTGGATCGAAAATATCTGGAAAAAAATGTTACATTATTCCTGACATGCACTATATAGTTCGGTCTAAAATGGTTGTGTCTGTACTAAACACGAACCAATTATTTTCTTGTCATTATTCTCAAAACAATACAGTATAACAATTATTTATTTATAAAACATTGTGTATTCATTCTTACATGTTTAAACTTCAGTCTCTTTCAAAGTACTCTCCATTCGATGCAATGCACTTATCAAGACATTTTTTCCCACTGCTCAAAACAGTTCTTGAACTCATTGATTTTGAAACCTTTTAGTGTTTCTGCTGTTTTTTGTTTCACTTCTTCTATATCAGCAAAATGTTTCCCTTTAAGCACTCTTTTCATCCGGGGAAACAAACTTCCCCGGGTGAGATCAGGTGAGTAGGGAGGTGGGGCACGGGGATCATGCCATTTTTTGGACAGAAACTGCTGAACACTGAGCTCGGTGTGGGCAGGTGTGCTTGTAAATCACCCGTCATGAAATGGGCAAATGCGTTAAAAGAGTCCTCCGAAAAAATTTGCTGACCACCAGCAGGCACACTGGTACAGATGGGTTCCTAGAACACTCATCTTGTGGGGGAAGCCTGTACTACAAGGGGCCTGCCCTCCAGAAGATAATTCCAGTTTTTGGGGGGTCCCCCCTCATACGTTGTATTAGGTACTATAAGTTATATAGAGATGATGTAAGGTATATAAAAGGATGCATATAGGTTATGCGCAGGTACAGTATTTGCCATTTTGTATGTGGGACCTGAGCATCCTCGAATTTTGGTATCCAAGGGAAGTCCTGGGACCAGTCCTCTAGGGACACCAAGGGGTGGCTGCACTTCAACTGTCACACTGCATTTACCCCGGGGTACTCGGTTTATAAAAACACATCATCTCCCTATACATCCTCACTTTATTAAAAAACCTATGAAAACCTTATTAAAATGAAGTATGATGTACTACACACTAGTCTGTTTCTTATTAAAGTTTAGCAATATTTGGGCAAAGTGTCTAAATTTCATAGACTTATTCTGGTGGCATTTTTTTAGTTTTTATTTTTATTTATTAATTTTTAATTAAATCATTTTTATTGTTATTCTATTACAGTTGTCCCAATTTTCCCCACTTGCCTTCTTTGCCCATTCCACCCCTATTCCCACAGCCCATCCCCACATGGCTGTCCATGTGCGTGGGTCATTCATACATGTTCTTTGTCTAGTCCCTCCCCCTTCTTTCCACCTTTACCCCCCGCCCCCCTCCCCTCTGGTCACTGTCAGTCTGCTCCATGTTTCCATGCCTGTGCTTCTATTTTGTTTTTTAGTTTATTTTGATAAGATTCCTATTATAGGTGAGATCATATGGTATTTTTCTTTCACTGACTGGCTCGTTTCACTTAGTGTAATATTCTCCAGTTCCATCCATGCTGTTGCAAAAGGTAGGGGTTCCTTCTTTCTCTCTGTTGCGTAGTGTTCAGTTGTGTAAATGTACGACAGTTTTTTGATTCAGTGTTGGTGGGAATGCAGCCTGGTATAGCCACTGTGGAAAACAGTATGGAATTTCCTTAAAAAACTAAAAATGGAACTGCCTTTTGACCCAGCTATTCTGCTACTGGGATTATACCCTAAGGATCCAGAAACACCAATTCAAAAGAACTTACACACTTCTACATTCATAGCAGCACTATTTACAATAGCCAAGTCTAAATTTCATAGACTCTAAGCACTCCCCATTGGTATATTTGCTAATAATTGGCTTGTTTGGCACTGGGCTGTTATTTCTCTTTCTTATTCCTTATAAAATGTTATCCAAGCTTTGAAATAAAAATTACTGCTTATTTAGTAATACTAATTATAACCACCATTGAGTAATAACTTTAGTTATATTTCTCCAAGGAAAACTCTTCATTATTTAGAATTCTTTTTAGAATCCTTAAACTATCCCATGAAATACACGCAGATGGAATTGATTAGGTGATTTCCTCTGGAAGAGAATGTTTAGTTCATTTGTACGGTGTTGTAGCGAAGGCTACGGCTGGTTCGATTTCATGTGGCTCTGAGTCTTTGTGAGCATGACCCCCTTGGCTTGGAGAGGCTGTGCTAACTTTTAGACGTGCACACCGAGTACGAACAGTCTCATCCTGGTGGTTAAGAGGCTTGCTCTGCACTGACAAGGCCTTTGGCTTGGCTTCCTGCATGATGTCCATCAGGGCTGGTCTCTCCAGGGTCGGTGCCATGTCAGCGTGCAGTTTACGACTGACGAAGAAAGCCCTTCGGATGATCAGTGAGGTTTCTTTAAGTTTTGAGATCATAGCTTTCCATTGGATTCCTTATGAAGTTGTGCCTGGTATACTCGGGAGCCAAAGCTCTTAGAGACAGAGTTCCAAAAGTCATTTTGCAAAAACATGTGCAAATGATCGTTTAGGTGTGAATGAAAACAGGCCTGGCCCATCTGGAGGACATTCTGAATGCTCTGGGTGTCTGGGTGACCTTAAGATGCCAAATAAACACCTCAGGAGAGCAGTACGTCATAGAAAGACTGCAAAGTTAGGTTCCAATGATGTGGCGCTGTGGGGGTATCTGGGAAACAGAGGTAGCCGACCTGGCAACTTGGAAACAAGGTGTCAGGCTGACAACGAGATAGAGAAGATGACTCTGAATTAACTTCTAATGCTGCTAGTGGAAGGTACTGTCCCTTCCTCACTCAGCTCATTTCCTCCCCAAGGCCACAGCTGGACCACATCTGCTGAAAGCCTGTTAAACCTATGGTGTCCTTCTAGTGGAATGTCAGGAAGGTCCTTTGCAAACCAATGATACTTAGAATGTTATGGACTTGGAAATCCCATACTGAACTAGATCACTATTCAAAAGGAAAATGAATGGAGGGTTTTGATAAAACGACTACCTGAGGTCTTCTGTGCTGAAAATGAGTGGGATGTGATGGTAGTCACTGTGGGGGGTTTAGAGTCAGGAAAGCAGATCAAATACCACCATCCAGTCTACGACAATTCAAATCAGACCCATCTGATTGAGAGCACAGTCACAGGGAAAGATATTTTGCAAAAACAAAAAAATTAAAATAGCTCCTCAGAAAATACAAACAGACCACAAACACACACACACACACATTCCCCAATCACAGTTATTTTAATCTCAAATTCTTGAGTGGGGATCGAAGTAATTTAATGTGGAGTTCTGCTCCTCTGTGTTCCAGTGGAAACAAAGCTTAGAGTTGTGGGTTTGGGAAACATCTATGGAAACAGTAGGCTACTTCCTGTTAGAAATCACCGTGAGTGTACCTTGTGTGACAGCTTTTCTTAGTGTTGGAAATAGTCTCTGTGACGGGCAGAATAATGGCCTCCTAAAGATGCCTGTGTCTTAATCCCTGGGAATGTGTTACCTTACCTGCCAAAAAGGACTTTGCAGATGGAATTAAGTTAAGGAAATTAAGATGCAAGATTGTCCATGATTCTGGGTGAGTCAGTTCTAATCACATGGTTGCTTAAAAGCAGAGACACTTTGCTGGCTGTGGCCAGAGGGAGACATGACTATGGAAGGGTGGGCAGAGAGAACCACTGTTGCTGGTTTTAGGATGGGAGCAAGTAGTCAAAAAGCCAAGGATGTGGGTAGATGCTAGAAAAGGCAAGAAAATGGATTCTCCTCTAGAGCCTCTGGAAAATAGTATCATCTGTTGACACCTTGATTTTAGCCCAGAAAGATCAGTGTCAAACTTCTAATCTACAGAATGGTAAGAATAAGTTGATGTTCTCTGAAGCCAGTGAGTCTGTGGTGTTTTGTTACAGCAGCAATAGAGCATGCGTTTTAAATCTAATTGCATTGTTTGTGACAGCTCTTCCTCTATTTGAGTGGAAAATGTTTATGAAGTTCTCCCTTGCCAATTTCCAGATCCCAGTACTGTCTTAAGTAGATTATCACTATGGCATTAATGTCCTAGAACTAATACTGGCCAATTCTTTCCATTCTGAATATTAAAAACCCTTTTAACAAATATCAATTCTGAATTTGATGAAAACCTACCTGTTCACAGGTTTAGTAGTAGACACATAGTAGCTAAGGTGATTTCCGCCTTTTAGAAATGGGTAGGCTCTGCTCCAGCCGGGAATGTTTTCTGTGCAGTTATTGGCTTCCGTAGGAGGTTTTGCATTTCCACATCTTCAGTAAGTCTCATGGTTCATTGGAAAAAATGACAAAAGCAACATGGAGCAGCAGTGTATTTTCTAGAGCTAAAACAAACAGCAAATAAATGGGCCTATGACCCCATTAATCATACCACAGATCAAAGAAGGATAATATTTCAATGTAATTGAAAAACAGCACCTAATACTTTCAGACAAATAAAAGTATAGGCCTTCATAGCAAATACAAAGGCAACTGTCCAGCGTCTAACAGTCCAAAATCAGAGTAAGAGGCATCTAGAAACTTCCTTACCTCCTGGGGGATGGGCTGGGGGGTGTTTCAGTAAAATCTATGCCAAGGAAAACTTAGCCAACTTAAATAAGAAATAAGCACCATCAAGTGAGTGATGGCTTCATTTGTGGTGAATCCCCAAGTAGCTGATGTTTTTAAAAAATGCATTTCTCTTCTGGAAAACTAATTGTTTTCCAGAAGAGATCTTATATTTGTACAAAAATTATGGTAATTGAAATCTTCTGCTATGAAAGATATTCCTTAGGACAATTTGGCATTGCTTTGTTCCTTAGTTTGGCTCTTAGTTGTGGTAATTTAGTGGGTTTTTTGCTTCAAAAATTAGATGAAAGCATGTTTGAACTCAACAGGAAATGTAACAAAATAGCCAGCAGTTATTTCCCCCCAAATGCAATAACCGGAAACATGAAAGCTTAAGTTTTTATAGCAAGTGAAAAAAAAGTCTTTTTGTTGAGGACACACCACAATTCATTCTCGATTTTGTGTTATACATTTTGCAAATGTAACTTTTACTAAGGATTTTTAACCTGATTTTGAACCTAAATGCACGTAATATTTCTTAGCACTTTTAGTTAATTGTATGTTAAATGGTATGAATTCAGGGGTCTAGGAAAGTTTCTATCTTTTACTGAATAGTAAACAGTGATGTACTTTAGAGAATTTATGCTAAAGATAAATAGAATCCAGCCAATCTAATACGGATTATTTAATTTTTGCAGTGTTGCTTGGTGTAGTCCCAAATGAATTGTGTTGACATACCTGGAAAAATCAAAAGAAAATATGGGTCAAAGAATGCCAATCAGAAATTATATTATCTGGCCTTTAGGGGGCAGCAGAAGGAACTTTCTTGTCAACGAGAATACCACTTAGGAAGCTTGAAGCTATCTCTATTCTCATTGAAATCACATGGTTGATTCAAGTATAATCACCAAGTAATGACTGAAGTTATTATGATGGCTAAGGAAAAACAGGCCCCCTTCCCTTTGAATCCCTTAAAAGCCTACAGAACTTTGCAGTTACATTTCCTCTGAAGAATCTACAGCTGGACTACAGACATTTGCAGTTATTAACAATCATGCATATGTAAATGAAGGGCAAACTCCAGCTAACATTCTCTTTGACATTCAGTAATTGTAAAATAAGCACTTTTTTTTAGCAGTGTGATGTGTTAAATCAAATTTATTGGAGTGGCATCGGTTAATAGGATAGTTTCAAGTGCACTCTCCATGATGCACGATCTGCGTATTGCGTGGTGTGCCCACCAGCCAAAGTCGAACCTCCTTCCATCACCATATATTTGCCCCCCTTTACCCTCTGCTACCTGCCCCCACCCCCATCCCCTCTGGTCACCACCACGCTGCTGTCTGTGCCTATGAGTTTTTGTCTGTCTTGTCTGTTCATTTGTTGTTTTCAGTTCTATGTCCCACAGATGAGAGAAATCATATGGTTCTTAACTTTTTCCCATCTGATTTATTTCACTTCACATGATATTCTCAAAATCTACTTATGTGGCCACAGACAGCAGTGTTTTATCTTTTCTCATGGCTGAGTAGTATTCTGTGGTATACACGTAGCTCATCTTCTTTATGTAATCATCTCTGGAAGGACACTGCAGTTGTCTCCATGTCTTGGCCACGGTGAAAAATGCTGCAATGAACATAGGGGTGCATGTATCTTTGCAAATAAATGTTTTCAAATGTTGAGGGTGGATGCCCAGAAGAGGGGTTGCCGAGTCATATGACGACTCTACTCTTAATGTTTTCAGGAGCCTCCGTAATGTTTCGCAAAGTGGCTGCACCAGCTTACGTGAGTGACGGTCCATTTGTTTCCACAACTCAACCTGTCTAACGCTTGTCGTTACTTGTCTTGTTGACAATAGCAACAAACCGAACATCTTTTTAGAGAAATGTAGACACCTTCTGTCGTGCCTGGCTAATGTTAATTGGGCCTTTATTATGTGCACGTCTGTGTTCTAAGCACTTTATAAATGCTACCTCCTTACCACTCACTAGGGCACTGTAACTGTTGGTATCTAGTTTGGCATAGGAAGAAACTGTGGCTCAAAATTATTGCCATCTGCTCATGCAGTTAACATATGGAAGAGCTAGCATGTTATGAACGAAAAGAATGAAGTAATATGCAAGAAAACAATGGGGTTAAAAGGGTGCACAGGGACCTACTTTGGGGAAGAAAAAGATTTCTCTGAGGAAGGTACCTTGCGATCAAAGTCTCAAGGATAAAGAACGCCAGCCATCTGGAGCGGATGCATCACAGCCCTGTTCCTGTCCCTTCACACTCAGTTCCAGCGCCAGGGTCCTGGCTTCCAGCTCCCAGCACTGGTATCTCATTCTCCGAGGGCTTTCTCGGGTAGAGCCCATTGTGACCTACAGAAGTGCTCAGGAATTGACACCCCCTCACACAACCCCCAGAGCATAAGACTCAAGTAATATCTGATGGGAGTTGATGTGCACACACCCCAGCCTCCTCATCGCTGGGTGGACAATTCTGTCGTACAGGTTCTAAGCCAGGGGTCACGGACCGGTACCAGTCCAGGCCTGTGAGGAACTGAGCGCCACAGCCAGAGATGAGCTTGAATAATGCACTTGAATCATCCCGAAACCATCCCTCCAACCCCAGTCCATGGAAAAACTGTCTTCCACGAAACCGGTCCCTGGTGTCAAAAAGAGGTTGGAAATCGCTGTTAAACTGTGTTCCCAGGGTTCCCAGGTGGGAGTAGGCTGCTCATCAGTGCGCCAGAATTTGCCAATCACCCTTCTTTGTCTCTGTCTCCTAGTCCCCTACCTGTGCTTCCTGAGACACCCTCCCAAATAAATGACTTGAATTCAAGAACTCATATCAGGGTTTGCTTCTCAAGAGCCTACTGAGCTAAGGCATCAGGTAAAGTAGCGGGGAAGGGAGGTGGGAAGGCCCTGAGGCTGGCCATAAACAAGGCCAGGTGACCAGAGCATAGTAATTGGGAGAGGTGCCCAAGATGGACTAGAAGAGGCAGGCAAGCAGTAGCTAAATCATGCCTGTACACCCTTGTATAGTTTCCTATCACCGTGGGAACAAATTACCATAAACTTAGTGGTTTAAAACAGCAGAAGTTATTATCTCACAGTTCTGAGTGTCAAAGGTCCAAAATGGGCCTCATGGAGCTAACACCAAAGTGCTGGCAGGGCTGGGTTTCTCTCCAGAGATGGCCTTTGCTGCCTCTTTCTTTGGTTCATGACCCCCTTCCATCTTCAAGGCCAGCGGTGGTCAGTCACTCGAGTGTCCCTCACATCTCGTCACTCTGATGCCCTCTCTCTGTTTCCCCTTCTACTTATGAGGATGTTTCCAATTACATTGGGCACATCTGGATGATCTGGTCTAATCCCCCCTCTTAAGGTTGAATGTTTCCCAACCTTAATTCCTTTTGCCACCTCGATTTCCCTTTGACACTTAACCCAATACATACACAGGTCCAGAGGTTAGAATGTGGACATCTTTACAAGGGAGGCATTATTCTGTTACAACCACGGCCATGTAAATGAGTTTGGATTTTTTCTTTTTATCTTTTTTTATTGTTGTTCAAGTACAGTTGTCTCCATTTTACCACCACCACTTCCCCCCACTCCACCCACCCCCACCTCCCACCCTCAATCCTACCCCCCTTTGGCTTTGTCCATGGGTCTTTTGTATACGTTCCTTGATGACCCCTTCCCTTCCTCTCCCTTATCCCCAACTCCCTTCCCCTCTGGTTACTGTCAGTTTGTTCTTTATTTCAATGTGTCTGCTTATATTTTGTTTGCTTATCTGTTTTGTTGATTAGGCTCCATTTATAGGTCAGGTTATATGGTATTTATCTTTTACCACCTGGCTTATTTCACTTAGCACAATGCTCTCCAGTTCTATCCATGCTGTCTCTAATGGTAGGAGGTCCTTCTTTCTTTCTGCTGCATAGTATTCCATTGTATAAACATAACACAGTTTTTTGATCCACTCATTTACTGATGGGCACTTAGGTTGCACAAAGAACTAGGGGCAAGTGGAGAATTTTAAGCTGTAGATTGATAGGATCTAATTTGTATTTTTAAAAGATCTTGCTTGCCTTCTGTGTGGTGAGTCAATTGTGGGGTGGGGGGAGTGAAAATAGGAAGATTTATCAGAAAACTATTGCAAAAGTTGAGTGAGAAGTAGTGTAGGGGTCCAAGGTGGTGGTATCAGAGATTGTGGGGGGTTCAACCCGCAAGGCTTGGTCACAAGTTGGATCTGGGGGAAAAAGAGAGGAAACTTTCAAAAACAATGCCCAGTTACGAATAGCTCTGTTACGTAGCAGTTTGTTTTTTGAGTGGGAGACATTGGATTTTTTTATCAATTTAGTTTCAAGAAAAGAAATCAAATTTTACTTTTACTCTATTGAATTATATATTGTTTGAATCCCTATATCAATCGTAGTTCAATATCTCACTTTCATGATTAAAAGTAAAAGTAATGCCATGTTCTTAAGGTACCGTACAGAGAGTGGCAGGAAGCAGCCGAGAAGTAGCCTGCATTCGGAGAAGAAGATCTAACACTGTCCCATTCAAAACAAGATATTGCATCTAACCAAATCTTGGTTGTAAAAGCTCAGCCGAATCAGAAAGTAGGTACATTTTTTTATCTGAAGTCATGTAGCATATATACATGAGGTTCCACATGAAAAAAAATTACTCTTCAAACTTTTCTTATCCAACCCTAACATACAAATGAGAAAAATGGCAATATAATTATGTACACCAAATGTAAATGCTGCTGAAAAATTCTTACTAAGACACAGTGGTGATACTGGTGGCATTGAAATAAATAATAGGGGCTTGCATAGAAAAAAGGGAATTCTATACAGACATTAAGTCATTTATGTAAAATAAAAGTGAAGTTGGGCTAGGAAGAAAGAAAATCACAAAGACTTTTATGTGATCAGCAAAAGTACGTAACACGTAGACACAGACAGCAGTATGGTGACGGCCAGAGGGAAAGGGGACTGGTGGGATTTGGAAGAGGATACAAGTATGCTACTGGTAGGGGAAATAAAGTGCTCCCAGAGGAAAAAGAAAAGCGAGGTTCGTTATTCCATGAGTATGCAAGGAACACGTACGCAGTGGTTGACGTGTAAGTTTGGCCCAGAAAGGGGAGCAGGATTTCACCAGGTTAATAGAAGAAGGCCGAAAGGCACTGTAGACAGAGTTCAAAGACATTTGGCATGAGAGTGGAAGGTGTGTTCCAGAAAGCACAAGCGTGCTTGGTGTGGATGACCTAGAAGCTTAAAGGCAATGTAGATTGGGTCCAGATTATGCAAAGTCTTGGATGTCTTCCTAAAAAGTTTTGACCCTTTTATAGGCCGAAGGTTATTAACCGGAGGCCTGCAGATGTGTTTTAGTTGGCTTTCATTAGTATCTCACTTTGTGTGTGTGTGTTTGTGTGTGTGTTAGAGGGGTTTTTGTTTTCTTTTGTAAAAAAAAAAAAAAAGAAAAATTAGGAGACTTAACATAAAATTCTAGACTTCCAGCTTCTCTTAGGGGAAAAAACATGATCGGGCCATGTTGGGCCTGACAGGACTGCAGATGGCTAGAGCAGTGACGGACCCTTCAGGGATGTCCTCTCTGCCCACCACGGTTTCCAAGCCCCCGGTCACTCCCTGCTGCATTGCCTGCCCACTTCACAGATATTTGTCCCTGCCGGGCTTTCGTAGGTATTTGGGTTTGCCACCCCTGCCATAAGTAACCACTGAAGGGTTTTAAAATCAAATTGCGCCTTGAGAAGAAAACCCTGGTAGCAACTTTAAGAGACCCTCTGCATTCTGGTGGCAGGTTATATGCAATTCCTTCATTATACTCACGACATTGGGTAAAATAATCTATTTATGTGTTTTTCCTCCCTGCTAGACAGTGAAATATTGTAAAGGGTCAGAAATTTTTTTATTCACCTGTGATTCTATGACCTGGCATCATGTAAAGGTGGGTGAGACCCTAGAGGCTGAGGGATGGGTAGGGAGACTTGTAAACTCATCCTAAGGAAATCGGATGAGAGCCTGAATTAGGATGGGTCTGTGATAAGAAGGCTATAAATGCCAAAGGTGTTTAGACAGGAGAATTAATTGCATTTGGCAACTGCTAGGAAGAGTGAAGGAATAAGAGGAATGAAAAGCGTCTCTGAGGTGACTGTTAGACATACCACGTGGGATAAGTTCTCATGATTTATTGTTCACCAATTCGAGAAGAGGAATTACCCCTCCCAAAGGCTTGAGCTCCCCGTCCCATTAGCGCACGGTACAGAGTGTTCCTACCGAGACGCCGCGGGAAGACTTGAGGTTGGGAACTGGTAGAGTTGGACCGAGAAAGTCTCAGTTCCCCCTCTTACTGTGTGACCTTGGACAAATGACTTCCCTGATGTTCAGTTGCCTCGTGTGGAAAATGACGATTGCCTAATAACACACAAACCTATTTGTACGGCTGCTTAAGGATAAAGCCAGTTTATCTAAAGGTACTTTGTAAACCATGTTATATTATTCAAATATTCTTTACCGGCCAAGCCTGTGTCTAGTCCCTGGGGACGCAAGGACAAATAAGGCAGAGAAGTAAATACTCAGTCTTAAAGAGGTGGTGACATTTAAAACGCAGTTAAAATAGACTGTACTAGCATTTAGCCATGGGGATGCATACAAACATAGTTAATATATTTTCATTCAACACTTTCTTGGAATTCTTCCTGGAAGAATAATTTTGCAGCTGACATTTTGCAGCCTGGGACTGTGCACTGTGGGCTAATTGAGGCTCCTTGGCAGACGGCTGCGTCTCCCCAGATGTGGGTTACTGCTTTTGCTCTGTGCATGGAGGTCCAATCTGCTGATGGTATTGCTGGATGGTTGTGTAAAGATTTTTACAGATCTTAAAGCAATAAAAGAATGTTTAATAAACATAAATGCTTTTTAAAGCTCACTTACCCAGTTCCTGTGACAGCTATGTATCCAGTTGTTCTGTGACACTTTAAAATTCCAGTGCAAAAAAAAAAAAAAAGATTGAAATAAGCCATAACAATGCCATCAATTTAGTCAGAATAAATGGAGGTATTCAGCTCACCTCCCCAGCCATCTCTCTGCCCTCTTGCATAGATATTACACAAATGCATTACAATCCACTTAGCATAGAGCTTCCCTGATAATAATGTGTTATATTGCTTCAGCAGTTATATGAGGAGCGAGAGTAGCTTAATTTCAAATGGCTGGCCCTTTTCAAGCTGTGGGTAAAAATGGCATTAAGTGAAAATAGGGTCACGGTGCTAACAGATCATTACTACATCCATTCGGCTAAATGAGCCAAATTACTTTTTAATTTATAACAGAAAAATACGTTTTAGAGCATTTAGCCACAGAGAAATTCACATTATTTGAGAATTAAATTGAAAATAAAGCTAAGAAAGTAACTCTACTAGCCTTTGAATTTGCATGCCCAGGTTCACATTGGAAGAACTGGCCCTTTCCCAAATATTAACATATAGTAAGGTTATGTATTTATTAAATATTCATGCATGGCTTTAAAAGAAACTTTTTAAAATTCTGAGGCACTTACTTACAAATGGAAACTTCTGTCAAGGTAAAGATAATACTTTTGGCTTGGGTACAAAAATTATGAAAAAATCCCAAACCCTCAAATATGCATCAATATGTAACTATGTAGTGGTGCACCCACAAAATCATACAGCCATAAAAAAGAAGAAGAAAATCTCGATATGGATATACAAACACTCCCAAAACATATTGGTTCTGGACAGGGTACAGAAGTTCTAGGGTGGTCAACCACCCTGGATCGCTCAGGTGTAAAAAATGTCCCAAGTAACAGGACTTTCAGAGCTAAACTAAGAACGTTCTGAGCTAACAGGCACTAGTGGTCCCCTCAAGTCTAGCCCTTTTTTCTTCAAGAGATGTGGGAATTAGAATATAAATTCACATTTATTTATGTTATGTGCACAGAAAGACTGCAGAAGGATACAAAGAAAGCAGCAATAATGCGTGCCTGTTTTATCTTTGGTGGAATAGGCAACTGGGTAGGTGGAGGACTGAGACTGAAGAGAATTATTCATTTTATGTATATTCTAAAGTTTTTGACCTATTTGGATATGATGGCTGTTCAAATTTTAAACAAGCAAACAAATAAAAACAAATAAAAATAAACCAAAATAGCCCTGCCTGGTGTGGCTCAGTGGATTGAGTGGCGGTCTGTGAATCAAAGGGTCACCTGTTGGATTCCACGTCAGGACACATGCCTGGGTTGGGACCCAGGTCTCCGGTGGGGGGCACGCAAGAAACAACCACACATTGATGTTTCTTTCCCTCTCTTTCTTCCTCCCTTCCCCTCTCTAAAATAAATAAATAAAATCTTTTAAAAAATAAATAAACCGAAATAGTCAGAAATGAAAAGGCTACCTGGTTTTTGGGGGGGATGGGTAGGGGTATGTTCTTTTCCTAAGAGGAGAGCTAAGTGTCTAGGTAATTTGTAGGGTTGAATGGCTTGGAAACTTTTTTGCAAAATGTATTTTTTATGACCTCTGCCAGCCAGCTTTGGGATAATGAATGTGATACAATGTACTGCCCTTCGGGAACAAAGACTTGCAAGCTGTCTTGCCCCGGTCAAAGAGAGCAAGTCTGAGCTTCCCTTATTTCTGAATTGACCAGACAGTCTCAACCCAGGCTCCTGAAACTACTGTCTGAAAGCAAATAAATTGTACTCAGACCAAATCGCCTGTGAACAACTGTATATTGCCTTCAATTTGAAAGCACAGTCTATGCCACAGATTCTGCTTTCGAATTTATGAATTAAATCATGCCATTATGCCATCGATACTCTGCAGTAAGACGCTGTGAAAACAATTCATGGTTTCAAACATCTCTATAAAATTTAGATTGATTTGAAAATTCAGTTTTTAAAAAAATATTTGTTTTTCTACTTTTTTGTACAGCAGAGAGGGAGGGAGGCAATAGAAATGGTAGACATTGTTCTAGGGCAACACGTGGATGTGCGTGTGTGTGTGCAGATGTGCACACACACACATTCTTGCTGTTGAAACAGGAGCACCCCTGGAACTAGCCCCAGTCTCAACCAGTCAAGCAGAGAGAGTGTTCCCCTTGCTTCACCTTTTTGTTCTATTCAGGTCCTCAAGGGGCTGGATGACACCCATGCCCTTGAGTGATAATCTATGTTACTCAATGTACCAAATAGAATACTAATCTCATCCAGAAACACCCTCACGGACACTCCCTGAAATATTGGTTAGCCAAAAATCTGGCCATCCCGGGACTCAGGCTGACACTTACCATCACAGGGCAGATCAAGGGACATAAAGAAATGCATGAGATACAGCCCCTGCCTGCCTCCATGGAGTGGTGGCAATCATACCAATGCAAATGGGAGGTGCCAGACTCGTCCAAGGCCCAGAAGGCTTCAGGGGGAAGGGCTGTGTGCAGGCGCTTGGAGGATGTCCAGTGCAGCTGGAGAAGAGGCAGTGGGTAATGGTGTTGGTGCAATATTGCAAGTAGCAGCAAAAACACAGGGCATGCACCAGCGTGATCTGCTGAGAGGCAAGTCGACAGAGCAGGAGCAAAGGAATCAAGGGGCAGGAACTCTCCGGAGATGAGCAAGCAGCCTCAGGAAACCAGTGATAGAACGGGGCCTGGGCAGGAATGCATTTCTAGAAATCTGTGCCCAGCGTAGGAGCAGGACGCGGATGTGCCGACCAGCACCAAATGATGCCAGGTGGGTGCCAGTTCCCGAGGGACTGACTGGCACACCCGGCAACTTTTCAGACACAGATGTGTTACCTCAAAATGTACCTCACTTTCTAAAAAAATTCAAAGAGGATCATAGACTAAAATACAAACTGAAACTATAAAACTTCTAGAAAATAAGTGGGAGAAAGCCTTAATCCTGTGGTAGACAAAAAAAAAAATTACTAGACAAGATGCAAAAATTACTCATTATAAAAGAAAAATGAATAAGTAGGATTTTATTACAAATTTTAAAAACTGCTCTTCAAACACCATTAAGAAAATGAAATTGCAAGTCACAATTTATAATAGATGTATTTATTAAATAAATTATATTCAAATATAAAAATAATTCTTACAACTCAATAAAAAAGAAGACAAACTAACAAAAACTTCAACTAAAAATTCAGAAAAGAATACACACATACACACACACAGTCTGCCAGAAGGTATTCAGACATATAGTATGAAAACTAGAGACATTTACTGAAGGAGATACAAGATACAAAAACATTGTACACAGGACAATACCTCAGTCCCCTTCAAAGGAAGCACCTTGGGACCTACCACAGCTCTCCCAATCACCATCAGCTGCCCAGTCATGTTTTCCTGAATCTCATCCACAGTCTGAAATCTCTTCCCTTTCAAAGGTGATTTTAATTTCGGGAAAAGCCAGGAGTCACAGGGCACCAAGTCTGGGCTATAGGGGGGCTGAGTCACCTGTGTGATTTGATGTTTCACAAAAAAACTGTACATGAGACCTGATACGTGAACAGGCACATTGTCATGATGAGGCTGCCAATCACCAGTTGCCCATAGCTGTAGCCTTATGAGTCATCTGAATAGTTTCCAAGGAAGAATATTCAAGCTGAATACAAAATGTGATGCAGATTTGTTGCTCTACTCCCTCAGTCATTATGAATGTGACAGCCACACAGTACACATGCTCACTCAACAGTGTCTACCACCCCCACTGACTAGTACAGTGAAGTCGCCATTGTTCACACATGCACATTCCAGTCCACTCACCTTGGCTGCCAGGTTACATCAATGTCGTGCAAGCCATTCTTGTTATATTAACAATGGCTGGACTTTTTCTGGACAGGATATATATGTCTATATCTATATTTAGACATAGATATAGATATTAATTTAAATTTCATGTAGAAGAGTGTCCAAAAATGGCCAAGAAATTTTCAAAAATAGTTCAGGGGAACTGTTTCAATCAAATGAGCATGCATGGGTACAAGAAAAGAAAAACATGAGTGGCACAGAGTAAAATATTCCAGAAACAGAGCTATATGGAAACTTAATATATAAAAAGAAAAATGCTAATGGGGCAGAAAAAGGATAATGTACTAAATAACTGTTTCTAGCAAATTGGCTCCATCCAATGAATAAAAAAAAAAAGATTTTCTTCTTTGTATCATATGAGGGGGATCCCAAAAAAGGAATTTATTTATAAAACATTGTGTATTTATTCTACCATGTTTAAACTTCAGACACCTTCAGAGTACTCCTCATTGGATGAAATACATCTATAAGACTTTTTCCACTGCTCAAAACAGTTTTTGAATTTGTCAATTTTTATGTCTTTTAGTACTTCTGCCATTGTTTCATTTTTTCCACATTGGCAAAATGTTTCCCTTTGAGGACTTTTCTCACACAGGGAAACAAACAAACAAACAAACAAAAAACAGTTGCTTGGGGTGAGATCAGGTGAATAGGGAAGGTGAGGCATGGGGTTCATGCCATTTTGTGTAAAAAACTGCTGAATACTCAGTGCAGTGTGGACAGGGGCATTGTAAATCACCCACCATGAAGTGGGCAAACACATTGAAATAGTCTTCAGAAAAATTCACTGATGCTAAATGCGGCCTCTCACAACAACACCAGCTGGTACACAGATACAGATGGGTTCCTAGAACACTCACCTGGTGGGGGAAGCCTGTACTATAAGGGACCTGCCCTCCAAAAGATAATTTCAGTTTGTTTTGATCCCCTTTTGAATAATATATTTTTAAATTCTAAATCAATTAACTAAATACAAATAATAGCAATAATTTTCAGAGAAAAATCAAAGCTAAGGAGGACTTTCTATAGCAAGACAGAAAATTTAGGAGATAAGATGAAGATAGATATATATATATATGACAACATTAGTTTTCCCAGTGGGAAGAAAAAATCACTGTACTAAAAGTAAAAGAAAACTGCTTGTAACACATAAATCAGTCAAACATTTACTCTTCCTATAATAAAAGAGTGTTTACAAATTGATTAAACAAACACACATATACACATATGCTAATAGACTTGTTTGAATAAATATTTAGAAAGATGATAAGATAAAGAAAAAAATAAACAAATGAGACTACATCAAATTAAAAGTTTCTGCACAGCTAAGGAAACCATCATCAAAATGAAAAGGAAACCGACTGTATGGGAAAACATATTTGCCAATGATGCATTAGACAATGGTCTGATCTCCAAAATATATGAAGAATTCACATGACTCCACACCAGGAAGAAAAACAATCCAATTAAAAAGTGGGCAAAGGACCTGAACAGACACTTCTCCAAAGAGGACATAGAGATGGCCCAGAGACATGAAAAAATGCTCAGCATCACCAGTCATCTGAGAGAGGCAAGTGAAAACCACAATGAGATTTCACTTCACATCTGTCAGAATGCCCATCATTAATAAATCAACAAACAAGTGCTGGTGAGGATGTAGAGAAAAGGGAACCGTAGTGCATGGTTGGGAATGCAGACCAGTGCAGCCGCTGTAGAAAATGGTATAGAATTTCCTCAAAAAATTAAAAATGGCATTACCTTTTGACCCAGTGATTCCACGGCTGGGAATATACCCTAAGAATCCTGAAATGACAAATAAAAAGAATTTTGCCCACCTGTGCTCATAGTAGCACTATTTACAACAGCCAAGAATTGGGAAAAGCCTGAGTGCCCATCAGGTCATGAGTGGATTAAAAATCTGTGGGGCTTCCAGTCAGGATGGCGACATAGGCAGACATGGCTCACTTCTTTCCATAATCACATCAAGATTACAACTAAAATATGGAACAACCATCACTCAGGAACGTCAGAAATGGAGTTGAGTGGAAGTCCGACAACTGTAGAATTGAAGAAACCACAACCACCCAGATTGGTAGGAGGGACGTGGCACAGAATGGGCTGGTCCCACACCCACGTGGATAAAAGTTTGGGAGGGAGAGCTCAGGAGCGAGGAGCCCTAGACCCACACCAGTCCCCCCAGCCCAAGATTCCAGTGCCAGGAAGAGAAATCCCCACAATTTCTGGCTATGAAAACCAGCGAGGATTGAGTGGGTGGAGGAGGCTGCTGGAGCCCTAAGCAGTTCCTATTGGGGAACTCACACATGGGCTCACCTACTCAGACTTGCTCCCCCAAGCTCCAGCACCAGGTAGCAGCTTAAAGGGCACACATGCATACTGGGAGAGACTGAAGTGCCTGGCATCAGGGTGAGCAGAGGCCATTGCCCCTTTGCTGAGCCCTCCCCACACAGAGCCAGTAGTCTGGGTCCCAGCTACCAAATGGAGGTATTAAGTTTTTAAAGATTTATTTATTTTTAAGGATAAGAGAAGGGAGGGAGAAAGAGAGGGAGAGAAACATCGACTCAAGAGAAAAACATCGATTGGTTGCCTCTTGTACACTCGCTGACCAGGGACCAAACTCACAACCCAGGCAAGTGCCCTGATCAGGAATCGAACCAGTGACCTTATGCTTTGCAGAAAGGTCACCCAGCTAACTGAGCCACACCAGTCAGGGCTGGAGAGATTAATTTTTGATAAAATGATCTGATGAATATCTAGTATAACCCAGGTCTCTTAGGGTCCATGGTAGAAATTTCTCTTGCAAAATGAATATCAGATTTTCCTCTCTTTTTAGACAGACAAGAAATTATACTTCCCAGCCCTAATATAGTTAGATGAGGCCATGTAACTGGTTGCTGGCCATGGAGTAAAGTAAGTGGAAGTGACACATGTCCCTTCTGGGAAGAAGCATAGCTGAACAGGTATGAGACCTTTTCTCCGCCACACTAACCAAGAAAGTCTCCATCTTTACGGTGCCATAGTAAGGTGGTGGAGCTTCTATTAGCCTAGAAGCGGCTGGGAGAGAGACTGAGTGCTCCTCCCTGCCCCTTGCCTTAATCAAACTGCATTTCATACATGAGCGAGAAATAAAACACAGGTATGCTAAGTCATTGATATTCCGGGACTTATTTGTTACTACAACATTCCTGGCTTATCCTGTCTAACGAAGTTTCAAAAACCCCTCTGGGAATCTGATGAGTACTCTGCACCCACTCCCAGCTAGCTGCGTAGTCCAACATTCTCAGTGAAGAATGCGAACAAGCCTCTTCGTGGATCCCCCACCACACATAGATATTCAAAATTAGAGAATATTCAGTTCCTTCGTGGCATACAGAATGATAGTGTGTTGGGGGACGGGTACAAATACTATTGCTTTGGGTTGTAGTGGTTTAAAAGTTTTCTAGTTGTGCAAATAAACGTTGGTGAGTTGATATAGGAAAATCAGTTGCATGATTCCTAAATTGTTTATGAAAAGAAGACTCTGTCTCAAAGCTCACTAGGTCTTATTAGGCATAGCTTACTCCCCAGGCACAAGAAGGAACCAGCTGAGCATTTGCTCAATGGGCGGTTTACCGCAGTAGAAGACAAGGACTGCCAGAACTGACCGCTCTACCCGGGGCTTAAAGCTGTGAACTGAAAACAAGTAACCTTTAGCATTCTGATTTGTTTACTTTACAGAAAGTAACTTCCTGTTCTCAGAAGTGGGGGCAGGGGGAGAGAGAGAGAGAATCCTTTCAAGATCACTGAGAAAGGGCTCCTTAACATCAGAGGGCTCTTCTAAGATATTGTTGGTGAGAGAAATAAAAAAGTATCAAAAACCTTCAGACAGATTAAACACTGAGTGTTTTCCATTTCCCAAGCCAAATTTAACTCACAGTTTTGAAGTGTTCATGAATCAGTCCGTCTCTCACAGTGTACTTGCAGGGGAGCTGTTTGCACTGAGGCTAGCTCTGGGCCTATAAGGAAAGGTGACATCCGTCTTCCACGCCTGGCCCCATTTGTTTTGTTTCCCATTGCATCCCACAGTGCTCCTTCCTTTTCAGCTTTGCCTTTCTCTGCCCCCTCTCTCCTTTGGAGCTCCCACTCCTGCTTCTTTTACTACCTGGTAGGAGTGTAGCTACTCCTTGGCTAACCAGGGCAAGTCAGAACTTCATACCTTGCTTCCTATCACCAATTAAAACATAATGAATATACAGTTTAATTTTTAGTTCTTCAGAGCTCAGCTGATTGTATGCATTGGGGTGATAATTTGGTGATCTAAAAAAATTGCTGTTTCTTCATTGCAGAGCGCTAGGACATCGGAGGTTTTCGGGGTTCAACTGCAAATGACACACCTTTGGGCAAGGTGTATGATCCCGAGAAGGTCAGCAGAGCAGAGGCAGCTCACCCTCCCCGCTAGCACAGAAAGTGATAAAACAGAGGTAGAATCCTTCTTGGAAAAAGAGAGGAAATGAAGATACTTAGTTTACAGATGAGACTGCGCGGAGCGGATCAAACGCTGCTTTGAAAGGGCTTGTATGCTGGGAATGAAACAGCTCTGTTTGCGGAAGCCCTGAAGGGCAGGACTAGACCAGTAAGTGGAAGGCATGCATGGGGGCAGAAAAGTTTAGATCAGTACAAGGAAGGTTTTGTTGTTGAAATCAGCAAAAGATTGGAAAGGTTTCTACACTTCAGTGTGAAAAATATAATGAAAATATTGCATAAAGCAAGATATGAAAAAAACTAACAAATAAGGAGGATTAAGAAAAATAGCCTGTAGGTTTTGAACATGTTGATATTTGTCCAGCACAAATTATTGAGTCTCATTTATATTAATTTGACTGCCCAATCCCAAATAATAGTAGATCCTATTATTATCTTCATTGTCATCTTACAGATGAGGATACTTAGGCAGAGAACTTAAGAAAAATTAAGAAAAATGTTTATGATTACCTAGTGGTTACTGCAGCTGGGATTTTGAAACAAGATAGTCTAGTTCCAGAATCCGTGTTTTATTTACATCACTATTGAGATAGAAAAAAATAGACTGAAATTCATAGAGGAAATGAATGCAAAGATGTATAAGAGCAAGATGACTGGTCCATAAGCTAGGTATAGATAATAAATAAAATATAAACAACAAATAAACAAACAGGAACTCATAACTATCTCATAGACCCGATGGAATGGAATCATAACATGTCTCTGAAAGGATTGGTTATTCCTTGTTCAAAGAAACAGATTGAATTGAAGGAGAGAAATGGAAATGAGTAAATTATGCTTGCTCCTTAGAGCTGCAAAGCAGACGGGAAGCTCACTAAGTTAAGGCTAAAAAGCTTAGCTACCAGCCGGCTGTCCAGAAAAAGGGATGTTAGCGGTGCGCATCAGAGAGGTAAACTGTTAAAAACATGGTGGGGTGAATGTGTCAACACTAGTTGGCAGCCTTGCTCTTCCAAAGACAATGGGCTTGACAAATTCTTGACTTAATGAAAGCTGATTACTCGAAGGTAGAGGAAATAATGAGATTTAGGTCTAGTGTGGTTTTAATTCTGGTCAAGGAAAATTTATTAGGATATAGAAGTGAAAGGCTCCTTGCAAGGAAGTGGGATGCCCTCGTGGGGTTTGAAAGAGCGAACGATGTTAGCACTGGGTGTCCTCAGTCCTGGGGCTGGGCTTCAGGGAACACAATTTCAGAACTGCCCCCATGCATTCTTGCCAGTCCTACAAAGTATTATTTTTACCACTTCCTTCAAAGGCTACCACCTCAGAATACTTTAAATCTACTTACGTCTTTGTGCTCTTTCTGTTATTGTTTTCATGTGTTTTAATGCAATAGGTATTTTAAACTCCATGAAATATTATGATATTGTTTTGTATGGTCAATTTTATTTGTATTTACTTATATGTTTACTCTTTCTCATGTTCTTTATTCCCACCGACGTCTCTGCTTTCATCTAGGCTCATTTTCCTTTTACCGAGAGAACTTCTTATATTGTTTTTCTTTGTTAAATCAGTCTATTGATGACAATAACCCAGAAGTCACTATAAGGATGTTGTCACTACATATAGAAATCAAACTTGGTAGTTATTTTCTTTCAGCACTTTAACTATATTACTCAACAGTATTCTGTTTTATTATCACTTCTGATGGGAAGTCACCTGTCAGTATTATTGTGGTTTCTTTTAAGGTTATTTTTTTCCCCTGTGGCACTTGCCAAGATTTTCTCTGCGTCTTTGCTTTTCAGCCAGTTAGCTGTATATGATTTTCTTCAGTTGGGGTTTTCTAAGCTTCTTGGGTTTATGATTTGAGGCCTCCTTGAGTTGTGGAATATTATCTACCATTATCTGTTCAAGAATTACTTCTGTCTCAGTCTATATTTTTTTCTTTTTTGAATCCAGTTACACAATTTTTGAGCATGTCCTACATGAGCCTCATATTTCACTTTTTACCTTCATATTTTCTTCCTCTGTGTACTTCACTAGGTATTTCCTTTAATCTATTGTCCAATGTATTAATCCAGTCTTTCAATGTATCCAATCTATTATTAAATGCATTCACTAAATTCTTCATTTAAGATATTTTTTTTTCATTCCAGAATGTGCATGACTTCCTTTTATAGAGTTCAGTTCTGTGAAATCTTTTATTTTCTTATGTATTTTTCTTTTTCTGTTTTTAACATATTAATTATAGTTATTTTAAAGTGTCAGCGCACCTCATGCTCTTAATCATTTTTGAGCACACTTCTATTGCCCTTCTTTTTATTGGTTGTTCACCACATGGGCTTGCCTCATCTCATGTCAAGAGTTTTAATTTTATTGGGTACAAAAAAACAATAGTGTTTCCAGGTGATAGTATCTCCCTCAGACAGGTTTAACCTTTCCTCTGATAGGCAGAAAAAGCAGATCATACATGCCCATTATACAGCCAGGGACTAAGCTAGGTCAAGGCTGTTACAGTTTTGCTAAGTTTCACTCTGCCTCCAGCTCATCACTATTCCTATGATATGGACCTCCAGAACATCTGTGGGCAGTCAGTTGTCTTGACACTTTGACCTTGAAATTCTGCAGGTAATTTGGTTCAGGTGTGCTATCTCAGAGGTCATTATTTCATGAGAATGCAGGATATTTCACTGTGCTTTCCAGGGGCTTTAGACTTTAGCCTCCCATACAGCTTCGAAACTAAGTAAATACCTTGGTAGGCAACCAGTCATGTGCTTGAGACCTTTCAATTTTCCAGTATTGTCATAGGAACCCTGAGCCACTGTTTTAAAAGCTTTGTTGGTTCCTTTGTCTCCCAGCAATGACCTTCTGCCTAGATGAGGCGCCAATATTCAGCCTCTACCCCATGCCCAGAAACAGAAAATATTTGCAATAAAAGTAAATTTTGCTGATCCTTAGATAAAAATGGAATAGTCTGTCTTAAATCCAATAATCACCTTTTCTGTTGAATTTTGGGGTAGTATAAATATCTGGTTTTCCTCCCAACTCTCTGGTTGTTTTTGGTTTTCTAATTGTAGTATTGTTTCCCCCACTAATCCTTAAATATTCGTGTTCCTCTGTGTTTGATATTCATATCTCTAGTACTTAACACAGACCCTTTTATCTACGAGCATTTGATGTGGCTATTTGATTAGGAAAATGATTTGCATTTTGAAAAAAATGGAAGAACGTATATAAAACCAGCAATGCATACAAATGAGTGGCTTCCCCCTGTGGTTCGAATGGAAACAGGCAGGCTGGCATCCCCACTTACACTAGCCCTTCTTTCAGAGGAAGAAATTTAACGAGAAGAATAGAATCGGAGCCTGGGGCAGGTATGTGGCTATTAAGAAATCTGAATGGAGGGAGGTTTCAGCACAGATTAGCTGAGGTATTTTATTTCCACCTTCTTCAGTGATCTTCAACCAGGTAGCGGCAGAATAATTATAATCAACAAGGACTGGAAGTTTCCGATGGGAGTTTAAAAGGGTCCATGTTTTTTGCACCAGTCAAAAGCTTTTGCCTTGGAGCTTAAATGTATGCAGTTGAAAAAGAAATGTGCTTAACTTTATTTCGGAATACTCCAAAACTTTTGATTTAAAAAAAAATCTCTCCTTTTTGTTAGCATCTATTCCCTTGCCAAGCACAGAGGCATACCATTGCTTTAAGGACCTTCAAGATATAGTGAAGAAGTGAAGAAGTCAGCCACACTGCAGAGCTCGACAGCTGAGTCTTGGTACCTCGGACAAGACCGACCATACCAATATCAAGTGCTCCCTGAACATTCGATCAATGCTCGTCTGCCCCAGGCCCAGATTCTATTCTTCTTCATCCATTTTCCTCCTCTGAAGAACTGGCTGGGATGCCAGCCTGTCTGTTTCCATTCTAACCACAGGGTGAAGCCACTCATTTGGATGCATTGCTGGTGTTATATACGTTCTTCCATTTTTAAAACATTCAAATCATTTTCCTAATCAAATAGCCATTTCAAATGCTCATAGGTAAAAGGGTCTATGCTAAGTACTAGAGATATGAGTATCAAACACAGAGGAACACAAATATTTAAGGATCAGCGGGGGAAAGAATACTATAATTAACCAAGCAAGTGGGCAATATCCCAGAGTTGTACTCAGAAGAGGACATCCAAACAAATTACAGACCCAAACAACCCAAAAAGAAAACGAAAAATACTCATGTGGATAACTGATAATTGAGTATGTGGTTAATATTCTCAAGATCATAAATATCATGGATTATTGATTATAACACCTATCATTTGAGAATCTACTATATGCTGACACTGTGTTAAGCATTTTACATATATTTTTTCACTTAAATCTCAACAATCCTACAGTGTAGGTATTGTTGTAACTGTTTCAGAGAAGAAACTGAGGCTTAGAGACTGTAATGTGAGAGCAAGTTCTAGAAGCCAGACTGCTGGAGTTAGAAGTCTGGCTCTCCCCGGCATCACCTATGTGGTCTTGGGCAAGTTACTTAACCTCTTTGCCTCAGTTTCCTACGTGGAACAAGGAGATCATATATTAGTGTAAAGTAGCTGGCAAGCAGGAAGTGTTAAAACGTGTATGGCATTGGGTACATTACTCAATAATAACTTGCTTCAGGTCACACAACTAAGAGATGGCAGGGCCAGGAGTTTTGTCCAGACTCCACAGCTGGTATCTTGACTGGCGTGTCCCAGGGCTTCCCAAGTTAGACTGTAGTCTTTCTGGTACGTCTAGCTAACGATTAGTATGTGCTTTATTTGGTTTCAGAAAACCCTGCAAAATAGTATCAACTGCTCTCATTCCTTGTTGTTTATTGAGTGTTCCTGGCAGAGAACCAGATACAGAAGAGGCCGTGCAGACCTGACAATGTCCAGAAAGAAGAGTCTGGAGCTATGCCTGCTGAGCATGAGTGATCACCACTGACTCACAGTCCCCGAGGGCTACATTCTAGAAGGAAAGATAGGTTTGGAGGCCAGACGGTTGCCGATAAACTTTGTGCTTCGCGGTAGAAGACAATGAAACTGAAAAGTACAGCCTTCGTTTCTCTGCGCTCGCACTTCATTTTGCATCGTCCTCTCGGAGTCTGCTGTTCAGGGCAGCTCGCGTTTGTAGGGTAGTGTTGATTGTTCTCTCTTCACGTAGAAAACAGAGAAGTGATACTGCTGTTGCCCGAGCTCTGCTTTTGTTCCCCATAGAGGATCCGACCTGTGCGTAGTTTAGGGTATTTCCTAGACTTATTTTTAAATGATCCTTTCTTGTCCCAGAGCAAGGTGGTAGTAAAACCACGATAGCATCTGGAGAACTGAAAATTTCATAACTCTGTGTTGTCGGGTAACACTGACACGTTGTAAATCACATCATGAAGAAATGCTGGCTGCCGAATATTCTTATGACCAAGTGTATGCTTATGAGCACCAATGGCTGTGACTCCAGACACCTGACATTGTGAGAGAGACAGGACAAACCAACATGGTTTGCCACGGTCTGCCCTCCATTTCAAGTAGGAAGCAATGCGAATACACCCCACATTGACCTCATCACACCCCAGCCCAGAGTCCTATGCTGGCTCCCCTTTGGCTTGGAAGATTCTGGAAAATATCACCCCACACTCATCTTCTACTATTTCATCTCATGAACCTCCTACTTGAGGCACACTGGACAACTTGCCCCTCCCCAAACAAGCCTGTCCTTGTCTTTTAAACCAGTTAGCGCCTATGTGTTGAGCACTGTTGTAGGCTTTGTGGTGGGCGATGGAGCTGTGATGGACTTGCCCTTGTAGGGTCTAGAAGGGAAAACTGAAGTTCAGTACAAGTGTGCTGAGTCCTATGAAGTAAGGCAAAGCACTCTAGGAGGATAAACCACGGGGAAGGAATCTGGTGTGGTGTCAGGAAAGGCGTCCGTGAAGAAGTAACTTTCAGTTTATAAGATTAATAAATTATGGAGACCTAGTGTAGGACATGGTGACCATAGTTGATTGTACACTCTAAGTTTGCTAAGAGAATAGATTCGAAGTGTTCTCACCAAACACACACACACACACACATACACAGAAAGGTAAATATATAAGCTGATGGATAGGTTAATTACCTTGACTGGTGGTACCATTTCACAAGGTATGGGCATATCAAAACATCACACTGTATACCTTAAATATATATGATTTACGTATTTGTCAATCAATACAATGATTAGTTGTCAGCCATACTTCAACAAAGCTGAAAAACAGACAAAGAGAAAAGATCGATACTAGCTATTGGAGAGGCAAGGTTGCGGACGAGTTACCCGTCTCGTTTTCTGATTCTCATTTGCTGTGTTCATGCTTTGTAATGCTGCTGCTGGAACAGGGTGCAGCCAAGAGGGGGGCCCCAAATAGGGATTTGTAATGGGGTCCAGAATTCAAAGGGCCCAGGAAATATTAGAAAAATATATATAGGATGTCCTCACCCCCACAAGCCTGAACTGGGGGAAGAGACACATGGAGCAGGGCCATTCAGAGCTGTTTTGTATAGCAGCTAACCCCTGGCACAGTCATTTAACATATCTATAACCTTTAACTGGTTTCATAGATGTGTTAAATAGCTGTGGCAATGCTTTGAGCCAAGGGGATGGGAGTGACTTCCACCCAATATATAACTGGGAAGCAACTCCCCCTGGTTACAGCACCTGTGTGAGAGCTTGGAGATGATTGGCTCCATGTCATGGGGCCACACCTGCTCAGACTTACTGTGGCAGCCCAGTAAAGCTGAAAGAATAGGCAATGCTGGCAGGTGTAACTGATTGTGGGAGGAGTTGGAAATGGGGCTGCAGAGGAAGCCGGGCACTGGGATTTAAACCCAGGCACTGCAGCCAGACTGGAGAGAGGGTCATGTGGTTTTGGCAGAGAAGGGCGAGAGGACCACGCAGCCTTGGTAGAGTAGGCGGAGAGAACCTCGCGGCTTTGGCAGAGTGGGGACCCTGAGGCGGTGACAAAGCTGATGGTGGCAGGAGCCTGAATCACGGACTTCTTTTCCTGAGATACGGTACCCCAGACTGGGCAGAGGGAGAAGGAAGGACTGTGTGTGTCTGTGGATATTCTAGAGGACTTTAGTATTTTAATGAAGACATTAAGTCATTACTCTAAGTCTGTGTAACTTTTAAATAAATAATTCCTTTCCTTTTCACCAATCTCTGGCATTGAGAGATGTCTTTCTTCTGGTGGCAGGCAAGGGGAACCTAGTAGTGGGGGGACCCCCAGAGAGAAAGGGGGGTCCTTTTGGTAATAGTATATTGTTCACCACCCCCCGGGTCTGTTCTGTAACACTGCTGCTCCTTCTTAGCAAACAGTGAGTTGGCTGCTGTAGGTTGTCAATATAAATGGTTTACAGAGTTGTGTGAGGTTATATTAAATTCTCCATACATCTAGAAAATGGTAAGTAAAACAGTATTTCTATATTTCTCTAATGGTTGCGCATATTTCCCCCCCTTTAACTCACATTTACTTTTCTGACCAGCTAATTGGGAGAAATGGATTTGTTTGGATCATTTACTCCCACTTTGAAGAAGAACTTTCTGTCTACATGGAAAAGTATAGGAAACCTTGTTTACCTGGGATTATTTTGGTTCTCTACTACTATGCAGAGACTTCTTGAAAACAACATAAAGTAATAGCTTTTGTGCTGGGCCACCCGCAAGCCTTGACATCAGATGCGTCTGTGGAAGCCGTAGCAACTGCAGTTTTGTAGTCATGGTAACAGCCTTGTGGCTCCAGAGGCAAAACCAAGGAGAGTTAAGCATCACTATATTCTACCTAAGCTCCTCTGACCTTATCAGGAAGCAATGAGATCCGTCTGTTCCTCCAAGTGCACGTGCCCCTCAGCAGGGAGGGAAAACGGTGTATAATGTACTTTATTTGAATGTCATCCCTGGATTATTCAAGCAAGTGAATCCTTATTCTAGTTTGATGGATTGAAGGGTAGGGGTTTTTTTAAAACTATATTGTCGATTGCTATTACCCAGGAGGATTGTTACAAAAGCAGAGAATGCAACGTACCTGGTGTGAATGTGTGACTACTACACGTTTCAGAGGAGTAAAATACATATGGTCGATTTCTCTTCAATGACACCCATGGGAAACCCCAGGAGACCTGGGAAATAATTTTCATCTGTTTTGTTGAGTGTTTTCCTTTCACACAGGATGGTGATAGGGAACATTGTCATCTTTCAAATTAATACACCACACTAAAGTTTCAGGAGCAAGAAACAAATCGTAACTCAGCCTGCACCTGGACTGCAGTGCCTTAGAAAGACTTATGACTTTCTCAAGTTCAAAAACATGAAATGGAGAAGGCAGGCTAAGCAACCCATTCAAAAAAATGGCAGAAATAATCTCCCTTTCAGTTAAGCTTTCCTAGCTGTGTGTGGATATATTACATATGTTTGCATGATTTCATACGCAAATGTGTACTAACAAATCACATGCTGTTTCCAGCCATATTTCTTTAACTCTTATTGTTTACTGGAAATGTTTTACACTTCACAGCATATTTCATATTTAAACAAAGGTGGCCCCCAAATATTAATCTTTCAATGCTATTTGAATTACATTTATCCTTTTTTAAAATTCATTTTTAATTCATTCTGTTTTATTAGTGTCTCCAGTCCAGGCCCACATAAGACAAAAACTCCCCAAGGAAAATTACCCTTTATAAATTAGCTCTAGTTAGAAGAACTTCTAATGCTTCTAAAAGACCCCAGTTTGTAAGAGTAACTCTTTATTTCACGTATCCCACTGATGTATGCAAAATGCCTGTTATGTTTTCTGTGAAATTCTGTTGAAGGCACAAAGATGAGCAAGACATGGACCTCACCCTCAGCAAACGTGCAAACTAGATTGACAGAAATGGATCTCGTGTTTGGTGCTGGACAGTCCTCTTAAGCAATACTTTAAAGCTACCGCCAATAGTCCTACCTTCATTTCCAACAAGATGTAAGGAGAACCTAAGGTTAAATTCCCATTGATTTTCACAAGTTCATGTGCTTGTTTGGCTGCTTTTATTCTGCTGACTTTAAGATCTGAGGCATTTTAAACTATTTTTTAAAGCAAGCTATTGTGTTTGAGATATATTTTATTAACAAGCATTTTGCAATCACGTATGTGCTGTTGCTGACAATTGCTTTTCATCACCAGTTTATAAAACAGTGTCTTAGATATTTTACTGGAATGGAAAGTTTTTCTACCAGAGGGATCCTGGGCGTTTGCTTCAGGGCATCGTGGGCTCCACAGTCTGTACCAGATGTAGAAGGTGTCATTGGTGAATAAGTTGGAACTGTCATGAAATGGGCAGCAAACAGAAAATGTTAAATGAAACTCAGATTCAGTGAACTAAAGTTACAAGAATTCATTGTCCAAGGAATGACCTCATACCTCACTTTTGGGCTGGTCATTTGAAAAGTAAAAGCCTAATAGAGAACCCTGAACTTGTGTTTTGGGAAATGATCTGACTTAGCAATGAGTCCTCTTGATAATTTACAATTACATGTTTCATGTCATTTAATGTTAGCATTGGTTGGCCATTATAGTCATTGCTAATACTTGATAAGCAGCAAGATTGAAAGGAAGTTACATAATCACAAAAGTAATCTGGCTGAAATGGTCCTTAGATTTGTGTGGTTCAACCCCATCATTTTGTAAATGGTGAAGTTGATGTCTATAAGTTTCCTTCCAGTTTAAAATCTCAGATTTCATTATTTCTTGACAACCCAACCACATGGAATAATTGTTTTTACTGTTTGGCATCAGTGTTGACTTGCAGTCAAATCCAAAGTTCTCTGCTTTTAGGACACATTTGATTTACTTACTTTAATTACTTCATCGCTTTATTTTTTCCTTCAGTTTACTTTATTTTAGCTTCTCTAAGTCAAAGGATGGTTACAATTTATGAAGAGTTATTAAAGAAAGCCATTCAATAATGCTCTCCAAGGTGACATATCCTTAACTTGCACTGATTGGGATTTAACTTAGACAGGGGGGAGAAGTGAGTAACGGTGCTGTCAGGCTTTGTAGGGAATATTTTGTGCTTTCTGAGTCTATGATTTCTTCTGCATTTGGGGTTTCTTTTGTCTCTACTACGTGGTGGCTGGTCTCCATGGCCTCCCTGTTCTCAGTGTATGGTAATCATTACACCCATGTAAAATGTGCATCCTTATTTCTCCCTCAAAAACGTGGGAAACAAAGCCTGCATTATACACAGCAAAATACAGTATTTCCTTACCCCCTTCTTCAGGTCTCTTTTTAACCACCTATAAACTCATCCTTCTCTTCATGGGTGTCTTAGTGGTAGCCCAATGAGATATCACTGAACTTGCCTTGTCTGAATATGAATGTAACTTATTGTCCTGTGTGACTGTTCTGATTCTACAGGGGAACTTTGTGTGAAGAAAACAACACATGCACGCACACACACACACACTGATGCGGTATCCTAGGGACAAGCAAGTCTCTTCTACGGGCAAACTATAATTTGAGAAAATTTGCCTTCAGCGTACCTTTATTGGCACCTTCATTGTGGGGGGGGGTATCGCTGTTGAACTCAGTGACCACATGGCACTGTCTCTTCGTTTCTTTGGAAACTCTATGGAAGAGTTTCCTTATCACACTACACTAGGCTCTTGTGCTGTCCTTCTCTCTCTCCCCTTTGAAAACTTATTTCCTCTGGATATTATCCTCTCAAAATCCTGGTCTATAAAACTAGCTACAATCTTCTAAATTATTAGTCTAAAGACATTAATGGAGGATAATAACTTAATGTGCATCTTAAAAGGACTCTTCAATGCTTTCACCTAAATGAGCCAGGAATTTCTAGTACTGTGGTGTGCTGGCTGGGGAGATTTTAAGAATTCATACTTTCCTATGTATGTCCTTTAATTCATTCAGTGGATAGTTGCTTACCATCGACTGGGAACCAGTTCTGTTTACCCAACTTAGACATTTGTATCTGATGTCTCATTGGAAAAACTAACAATAATAACTCTCATCCATCAAGAGTCTATTATAAGCCTGAATTAGTTTGCTTGAATTGCTATAACAAAATACCACAGACTGGGTGGCTTACGCTACAGAAATTTATTTCCCATAGTCCTGGAGACTAAAAGTCCAAGGTCATGGTGTCTCTCTCCCCTTGGCTTGCACATGATTACCTTCTTACTGTGTCTTCGCATGGTCTTTCCTCTGTGTATGGCTCTACATCCCAATTTCCTCTTCCTATGTGGAAGAATCTACCAGTCATATTGGACTAGGGCCCATGCATATGGCCTCATTTTACCTTAATTACCTCTTTAAAGGCTCTATTTCCAATACAACCACTGCAGGTTAGGGCTTCAACATGTATTTTGGGAGTTTACAATTCAGCCCATGACAGCTTCACATTGAATTAAACAACTTACATGTGTTCTCTTTTATCATTAACAAAATCTAGAAAGGTTTATTTTACTGTTTAAATTTTTCTGTTAAAAACGTGAGGATCAAGGAAGACAAATAACTTTTCCAAAGTCACCTAACTACTAGGTAGTGAAATTGAGAATTGAATTGAGCTTTAAAGCTTTAAAGTTCATATTTTTCTGCTATACCACTCTGCCTTCAGCTAAGATTTATAACCAGTCACGCTGCTCCAAGACACAGTCCTGGAATATTTTACTTCATGGAAGACTAAGACTTACTTCACTGATATTTAGGCAAAAATTCTCCTAGAGAGAATGTATTCAAGAAATAGAAAAACAGACTATTTTCCTGTAGTCAGATTCCTTAATTTAGTTCATATTAAAGAGGATTTGGCTTTTTCCCCTCAGTAACAAGGAAATTTTGGAATTTTAGTTTTTATACAAGCAACAGTGGTGTTGGGAGACACCCATAGAGATGTTAAAATCAACAGAATGACATTAATTAGCACGTGTTTGTCTAGTCTCTAAACCCACCAAGGGGGACATGGTGAACTAACTCAGGATCTTTAATATTTTATGAGAAAGGCAAACCACAAAATCCTTAAATTTTCCCCAATTCAAACACGTTTTTCAAAGGAAAGAGCTTTCTGAGCATAAACCAAGCCCAGAAATGTTTGTTAGTCCCTTTTGTTGTACCCCTGGAAGAGTAGACAAAATGCCTCCTTCTTCATCCAAATTCTTTATTTTTTCTACTTCCCTGTTACAGAATACAGAAGTGAGAACCTCACAGGAAGAAATGTTTGACATGATGAGGGAACTGTGAGAGGTCAGCTCTTTTATTCATATTTTTTTTTGAAGCACAGCATGTTTAAATGAAAAAAAAGTAGAAGTCCAAAATTTAATATCCAAAAGGGTTAATATCCAAAATTTATAAAAAACTTATAAAACTCAACATCAAAAAAACAAACAACCCAATTATAAAATGGACAAAGGACCTGAATAGACACTCTGCCAAAGAGGACATACATATGGCCGATAGACTTATGAAAAGATGCTCAATGTCAGTAATCATCGGAGAAATGCAAATTAAAACCACAATGAGATTTTCCCTCACACCTGTCAGAATGGCCGTCATCAATAAGTCAACAAACAACAAGTACCGGTGAGGATGTGGAGAAAGGGGATCCCTAGTGCACTGTTGGTGGGAATGCAGATTGGTGCAGCCACTGTGGAAAGCAGTATGGAGATACCTCAAAAAATGTTAAATGAATCTGTCTTTTGACCCAGCAATCCCACTTCTGAGAATACAAATATATCTGAAGGAACCCAAAACACTAATTCAAAAGAACATAAGCACCCAGATGCTGACTGCAGCATTATTTACAATAGCCAAGATATGGAAACGGTCCAAGTGTCCATCAGTAGATGAGTGTATAAAACACTTACGGGACACTTATACAATGGAATACTACTCGGTCATGAAAAAGAAAAAAGTTTTACTCTCTTGTGACAGTATGGATGGACCTGGTGAACATTATGCTAAGTGAAATAAACCAGTCAGAGAAAGACAAATACCATCTGATTTCACTCATTTGTGGAATCTAATGAACAAACTGAAGTAACCAGCAAAAGAGGGACAGACTCATGGATAGAGAGCAGGATAACAGCAAAGAGGGGGAAGAATTGAGCAAAAAGGAAAAAGGACTCATGGACATAGACAACAGTGGGGTGATTGCAGGGGAAGGTTGTATAAAGGGACCAAATGGTAGTGGGTAAACATGAAAAAAAAATGGAAAATAAAGTGTAGTACACCAAAAATAATTAGAAATAGCTGGACAATTGTTTCTAGCATCAGAATATGTGAAGGACAGCCCAGTGCAGGAACTAAGCACTATGGTTTGGGAGCACAGCCACACCCCTGGGAGTAGGACACACGGCCATGAGACTTCTCAAGTTTTGTAGATTGGGACGGTGGTTAGGAGACTTGAGATTAGTTATTTCTGAACAAC
The DNA here is from genome assembly GCF_022682495.2 of Desmodus rotundus. Taxonomy (NCBI): domain Eukaryota; kingdom Metazoa; phylum Chordata; class Mammalia; order Chiroptera; family Phyllostomidae; genus Desmodus; species Desmodus rotundus. Next base: position 200,116,351 of record NC_071387.1, on the reverse strand, counting down.
TAAATTGAGTTTATGCTTTATAGACCAGAAGTTTTATTGCCATCTTGAACCCAAAGGAGACCATTTCAATCAAATATATAAGAAATTGGTTTGCAAGTCTTGATATTCTCTTAACACAGAGCACCGTGCCAGGAATGTGGGACATAGTAAAGGTATTCACGAAGCATAGCATCCATCTAATAACTAGCTATGAGCCAGATTGTGATTCATTAGTTCACACTGAATAATAATGCTTAACCTGTATGGGAGTCATTAATTCCTTTTGAAATCATTTGATTTTTGTCATAAAGCTTTCTCTTCAGAAAACACAATGCACATGGATTCAACATTTTGTAGACAATATTAATGCATTCACAGGGTGATTATCAGCCACTCATGGACACCAGCTTAAGAAGCTCTGACATAAAGTGACCAGTATATTTGTATCCAGTGACCAGTATATTTGTATCATCAGTTCAGGTGTTAATATTTCAAGGAAAATAAACAGGGAGAAAGGTGTTTAACTTGGCTATCGCCAGATAACTGAGTAGTGAATATTAGATTATTTCATCCAAAGTGAGGCTGAACCAGTTATTGTGCTCACTGAAGAAAGTTGCATGTTGTCAGTAAGTAACCTTGGATGCCCTTTGCTAAGAGGCATCAGTAGTAGATGCCAAGTCCAAGATCAAATGCCCAGGACAAAGAGAACATCCTGCTTGCTCCACATGGATCAACTCTGAATATGTAGAATATCAATTCTTTGAAGATCAGATCATATTATGTCACACCTTTATACCATATTCTTATGTTCTGAAAAAATTTTAAGACAAGCCCAATCTCATATGGGCATATTGATTCCAAAAGATTGATTCAACAAGTAGTTTTCAACGTCATGGATGGTGATGCAGTGTCCAGGTAAGACGGCCCAATCCAGACCCAGGTCCGGGGCAGAAAGGGGCCGGAGTGTGCTCTGGATCCCAGGGGCTGAGCTGAGGCCAGACTCGAGGGTGTCCGTCTAAGGAGAGGCAACAGGCCATGTGTGGAGTACAGTTAGAAGAACTACGTTGGTATTTCAAAAAACATATCAAAGAGCAAAAATGAAAGATGTAGACATGGACTGAATTCAAACCCGGCAAAAGAAATTAAGAGAGGGGCAGTTCTGTGTGGCTAAATCCTGAGAGCTACCCAAGCAAGTGGATGGTCCTAGAACCCAGCAGAAAAGAGAGATTGGGCTGGGTGACAGGTGAAGAGTTAAACAATTTAAGAGCATGTTTGCTTCATTCTGTCACTGGAGGTAATTGTCATTTACCTACTCTCAGCATGTATTGTCTGTTTTAAAATAAGCAGGTCTCTGCTATGGGCTGTATCCTTTTTTAAATTATTTTTTATTCTATTGTTTTTCAAGTACAGTTGTCTGCATTTTCCCCCTACCACTCCCCCCCACCCCAGCCATCCCCACCTCCTTCCCCTGACTCTACCTACCCCCCTCCCCGCTTGTTTTTTTCCATGTGTCCTTTAGAGTTGTATCCCTTTCCTTTTCTTCAGTATTTGTTTCCTTGTCTTTTTTCACCAGATGATGGACTGGAATCTTCCCAGCACAAGCTTGCTGTTTGTCGCCCCAGGTCTCTGTTTTCTGTGGGTAGCATGACACTGGCAGGCAGGAGGATCAGTCGCATCTGGCTGATGCAGCGATTGGCAGTTACTTCTCCTAGTACCCTCCACTGCTTCTCTGACCCATCTCTTTGAGCTCAGTGCCAGCTTGCTGCTCACCTGCTGTTCATCTCTCTCTCCCTCTGTGGAGCCAGTTGAGTAGAGTCTTTGCTACTAGATCTACTCCATGGCTACATTATATCCTGTCTTCCACTCCAGATTGTAGGATGTCTCGTGTTCATCCTGGAGGGTGGAGACAATGTGTTTGATAGTCCACCTCGGAGGCTGCTATGCCCCATGCTTCTGCTCTGGATAGTATCTGAGATGGTGATGTTTGAAAGCGGCACCGGGAAGTGGTAAACATTGCATTGTTGCTGCTAGAGCTGCTGCTGAGACCACACCAGCTTTACCTCTCTGTGCCGACTGCCCACCCGCTGTGTGACCCAGATTCCTGGCCCTGTGCTGACATTACAGAGTAGTGGCTGAAAGGAGCAGCAACTGTCATTGTGCCAAATGAAGCTGTCAAGGCTTTGCCTCTTCATGTTTCTCTCTCCTCCTTCAAGATATTTTGTACCCACATACCCTGGGAAATGACAAAGTCCCTGAATTTGATCCTCAGACAAGTGAAGCTTGCTGGGTGAGGTGACTCTAAACCGCCTTGAGCAGTTTCCTGCTTGGTTGTGGTAACTGTGAGAACTTTTATAAACCTTCTTAAGAAATAATGCTGTTGGAAGCTTAGGTATCCCTGGTTTATGTGAAAACCACCAGAGGCAACCATGGGCCATTCAGTGACAACATGCTAATGAGATCTCAGTGGGTTACACCGATCAGCTGAAAAATCAACAAAGACATCTATCTGTTAGGGAGCTAACTGTCCAGGCCAAAAAAAAAAAAAAAAAAAAGATTCTAGAGTCATTTTCTGCTTGCAACATTTAGCGTGAAAAAGAATGTTCTGGCTGCAAAACATTCAACTGGTAAAACTGGATAACATGCAGTTTCTTTCTGTTCTCGGAGATGATCGTTTCTGATGATGAAAAGGGAAGAAAGAAGCCAGCCAAGAAAACAGCCCATACAGAGTTAGTGGCATTAGGTAAGTATACCAGTTCATGGTAAGTGTGTGCGTGCACTCAGTTATTTATGGGGTAAAATATAATCACGCTTGCCAACCGTGTTGTCTCATGGCAACCATTGGCGTCAGCCTAACAACATTCTAGAGTAACTAACTATAAACCAGGTTAATCTGGCAAATTCTTGTTTTTAAGAAAGGACTAATTACTGGGGCCCTTTTTCTGTTTCACTTACTACAAAGGTGTCATTGTCATTGACTGATTCTATTATCTCAACAAGGCTGGAAGATTCTGGGTAGATTGGCAACAGGTGGAGCAGAAGACATCCTGCATGTCTTAAAATCCTTAATATCCTTGATGCTGAAAATACACCTGAACTCATAACAAAGCCATCATCTTGTATAATACTGATGAGCTCCCTGGTATGTTTATTTACTATGAAATATATATGTTCGTACAGGTTCACAGGGCTATGGGACGATTTGGTACACAGGTTTGAAGAATGAGTGGATCAAAAAACTATGGTACATTTACACAATGGAATTCTACACAGCTGAGAGAAGAAGGAGCGTATACCCTTTGCAACAGCATGGATGGAACTGGAGAGCATTATGCTAAGTGAAGTAAGCCAGGTGGTGAGGGACAAATACCATATGATCTCACCTTTAACTGGAACATAAGCAACAGAAGAAAAAAGCAAACAAAATATAACCAGAGACATTGAAGTTAAGAACAATCTAACAATAGCCAGAGGGGAGGGGGAAAGGGATAGTGGGGAGAAGGGTTTTCAGGAAGGACTATAAAGGACACATGGACAAAACCAAGGGGGAGGGTGGAAGAGGGGGAAGGAGATGGGTTTGGCTGGGGTGGGGTAGAGAGGTGGGGAGAAAAGGCATACAACTGTAATTGAACAACAATAAAACAATTTAAAAATTGAAAAAATATTTTACGATTATAAAAAAAGAATCTTATGATTATATTATAATTATATTTTCAGAGAGAACTCTTCATAATGTACAAGTTAAGTAAGGTAAATAAGGTATCCATTTTTAACTGAGTATTTCTTTAGTGAATTACCTTACCATAAATTCAATGTTATAACCTATATAATTAAGGAGAAGAAGAAGGAGGAGGAAGAGGAGAAGGAGGGGGAGGAAGAGGAAGAGGAGGAGGGGGAGGAAGAGAAGAAGGGGGAGAATAAAGGGAAGGAAGATAAAAGGTAAAGGACCACAAGCTTCATACACTGCAAAAAGTAAAAGACTTTCAAAGAGCAACCCCTCAATGTAAAATGTGAAATGAATACTTGGCGATACAAGCCACAAGGTAAAGCGGGGAAGAATAATGTAACTGAATTTATGTTGTTTTGTTAAAACCAATTGCTTCATACAAGGAAGACTCTTATCTCAATACTTAATAAGTGGTGTAATAAGATTTTCTATTTAATGAACACTGACCATATGCCACATACTATGCAAAACTAAGAGGTGTACGTGTTTCACCTTATTTAATCCTTATAAGAGCTGTAACATTTAAGAACTGTAATTATCCTCACTTTTCATAGGAAGAAACTAAGTCTGAGATTAGGTAAATAACATGTCTAAGATCACCCAGCTAATAATAAGTGAAACTGGGGTTCAATCCAATAGGCATGAATTTCTTTCCCCAAGCTGGGGTACCAGGGAAGCCAGGTCAGGCTAGAGGGACAGGGAAGGAGCAGGAAAATACCCTTCACATTAGAGCCCAAGCAATTTAGAAACTCTTTTTAGGCAAAGGCCATGATACAGGCCCACATGCCTAGGGTAATACTGTTCATACGCCAGGGAATCAGCAATAGCTGTGGATTAGTCAGGAATGTCTAATCGTCCCAATTACTTTGGGGCGGTGTGCGTGTGTGTCTATGTACACAAGCACGTGTGATGTGTATAATGCACCCCATCAGCCTCAGGTTACACCTGATGTGTTTGAGCTCATGTACAGTTAACAATAAGTGAACAAGAAACCCTTGTCAATTTTTCTACAATACAAGGAAACTATACAAGAGTATCAATTTGTGGATTAATATTTTACTGGTATATGTTCCTGAAAAGAACACCCAGGTTACATTAGCTCTGTGGGCACCTGTGATTTTCAATGTGGATTTGTGATGTGATTATAGTCCACAAATAATTGAAAACATCTTTCCACAGTCTGGAATGGGCTCTCTATCACCGGTCCCATCTCATGAGATCAATAATGAAAGATGTGTCCATTTTAAGCGAGAGTCAAAACTGGGCAAATAGTGAAGACTTCTGCCCCTCTCAGAAATATTTTTCAAGTATTTAGAATTATAACTCTCAGTGTGCCCAGTGAAAAAACAATGCAAAACTAATGCCCTGTACAAAAACCTCCCACAAATAAGTAATGTTCATCATTTCAATATATCTGTGACTTACAATGATTTAAAATTTTCATTTTAATTTACTCTATAGTATACATCTACGATTTTACCTGGATTGGGGAAAATTAATTTTAAAATAATCTAATACTGTACATCCACAGTCTTACTCCACACGTGGCACTATCCGTGTTTTGAGTGCTCCATAGCCCAAGGTGGCTGGTGACATTCACTGATGAGCCACACAGTTCTAGATCCTCTGTGTCTAATTTCCAAATAACCAGCCCTCTCAGACGACTCTTGGTAAAAGGCTGTCAATGAAAATAATGATCGCTTTGAAATATTTTGTGAATCCAATGGAAATTTAACCAATCCATAAATATACAAAATCTTGAATCTCTGGAAACCACAGGAAGAAACAAATGGGAGATGTCTGGGACAACAGAGAAGAGAAGGAGGAGGAGGAAAGAGAAGAAACCCATTATAGGTGGTTATAATTAAGAGCTACAGCTTATTTGCACACATTGACATTCTGCCAAGTGGCTTCATGACTAAGCGGCAGTAAAGATCGGTTCTGGGCACAGAAGACAATTGTAAATATATGTAAATATATTTGATTAAAATGATTGAAAAGGGAATCTGCGGTTTTACCCAGATGTTATGACTAACACAGTTTGGCCTTGTGTTGAGTCTTTAATGAAGCCTGGCTAAAAATACTGCTGCTGACTTACTCAGATGTTGTCATGCTAGTCGGACCTGCTATTCTTCTGTAAGTAGAGATGAAACCTGCATGAGGAGGTGCAGAAATGAAAGACAGCTGCTAAGTAATCGAGGAGTCCGTGAGGATGAGGACAGAGAAGAAAACTGGCCAAACATGGCCCATCTGCAATTTGCATACAGGTCATGGACTCACAGAGGCTCACAGATGGAGCTGTTATCCCTAAAGTCCACATTCCACCTTTTCCTGCCTACCACCTGCACCTCAAATTCTGCCTGGGAAGTTTTGCCACCCTACCTTAGTTCTCCATTGTCAGAGAGGAATCAGAGTTCCCTAACCCTTCTGAACTTTGAGAGAAGGACCATACACCATTCAGGGTGGTAGTCCCTGTGCCTTGTGGAAACCAGGTACAAAAAATGTTATGTTGAATGGTGTTACTGATCATTCTCACGGACTGGGGCTTTGGGGCTTGGTTGACTTGAGTCTTCCATTGGAATCTTCCAATAATTTGAAGAGATCATTTAAAGAGGTGCCTCCAGCCCCTCGAGACATTACTTCTGAACTGGGAGAATCTGGATTAGTTGTTTTCCCATCTATAAAATTAGTATAATAATGGTACCTTTTTCATAGGCTTGTTATGAGGATTAAAGGAGATCACCACTTAGCAAAGTACTTCACACAGAGTAATCATTCAGCAAGTCAGGCATCTTCTAGCCAAACTGTTTTATGTTGTATCTCCAGTGCCAAGGAGAGTCCCTAGCATATAGTAGAGACACTTCATCTGTTGAAGCAATGAATGAATCACTTTATTTTATACCATGTACCCAAGCATAAGTTTTGTTGCTATGGTTGAGTCCTTTGATTATGAAGAAAAGATGAGAAAAGAAGGTTAGCAAGGGATGGAGCCTGAAGATAGCATAGAAACCTATAGAGCAGTAGTTCCTATTCCTTTGGGGTCATTGGTTCCTTTGAGAACCCAATGAGAGCTGTGGACAATCGGCCCACAAAGTTTTAGGTAGTTGCATACACAGATACCCAAAGATCTGCAAGGCAATCCACGGCCCTCGTGTTCAGAATCCTGCTCAGAAATTCAGGAAGATCGGGATGATGAGAAGGGAGATAGGCATTTGAGGGACCGCAAGAAACTGGATCTTTCCGCTTTCCCTCCCCTCCACACACATAGTTTAAACAGACCGATCTAAAACATGGACCCTGGAGTGCGATTTCGAAGATCTGAGTTAACAAAGAGACTCATTAGAAAGAATGAGGAGCTATAAGTCATTTTAATTAAAAAAAAGACACACAAACTCAGATTTTGCATGAAGAAACTCCAGAACTGGGAAGTCGGTTCATCTTGTGCCCAGGATGAGTTATTAGAATGAGCACCTGGAGGAAAAGTTAATCTCAGCCCTGAGGGTACCTGAAGATTTCCAGCCGTAAGTGAGGTGTCGCTGTTCCCTCAGCTAGTATTGTTAAGTGATGGACTCCAGGTTCCAGACACAGAAGGATCCGAGGGTTGGAGTTACAGATGCCGGACGTGTCAGGAGCCGTCGCAGCAGTGGTCAGGCCCTGCCCTCACCCTTTCCCTGAGACTCTGCGCAGCTAAGGGTCAGAAGAGCACGTTCCTGTCTGAAAACCGCAGGGGAAGGAGCTGTCACATCTGCCCTCCCGACTTCAGCAGGCTCCAGCCCCACCTCGGGTGAGTCAAGATCCCTCAGGTCTGTTGGCTTGTTTTCTCCATTGTGGTTTAATAAGGAGATATTGTTTTAATTAATGTTTATAAATTTCTTCTCAAAGTGAGCTTAAATCCCCACCCTGTTCCATAACAAATAAACCTTGTTAGCATTAATAACTTTCCCATGTTTAAAGGTAAGGTTTTATGAGTTTTAAGAAGTTATACACATATGTTTAATTGAGGCTCTTCACTAATTAAAAACAAGTCTTCCCAAATTAATAACAATTAATAAAATTTGTTCTCTTTCTGAAAATGATTTGGTATTTCTGTTCTCATGTATTGGAAAAACTTTTTTAAAAATAAGGCACAATCAAGCATATAATCTAAAACATTATACAAGTGATAGGCCCGAGGCAAAAATAAATGATCAGAATTATCAGGCAGAGAAGTAAATAATAATGTAACTTAGTTCAGTGGTGTTACATTCCTGTTTGAGATGGCCATTGAAGAATTAAGAATTTAAAAAATAATCATACTCTAAGTACTATACATATTTTTTTAAATGCTGCAATTGTGGGTGAATTGACACTGGGCTACAGTGAAAACAGAAAGGACAAAAATCACTGGGAAAGTTAAGAGATGGAGAATGGAGTAGGGCAAGCAAAATGGAATGGGGACACGCCACGGGTGAGAGGGGGAGGGGCCGTATACCAAGAGAAGTGAAGAGAAGTTGGATGGGAGGGAGTTGGCTCAGCAATTTCTCAGCTGTTGCTAGACTTGCACCAGACCGTGCTCTTCACCTGGGCTGTGGTCTGAGAAAAACTCCATGATCTGAAATGCGCAATATAATAATTGCTCAGGTCTCTAACAGCTCTTCAGCCCTAACCCTTCCGATGATCTGTCTTAATGACTTAACCAATAGGTTTGGGAAATTATTTGATATGTTCAAAAACAATGACCAGAAACATACCATTCCCTGGATGAGATACTAGGTCAGCTCACTGGATATATCAAGTCCAGGACTAGCATATCCAGGAGGCTGATGATTTTCCACTTCTGCCCTAGTTCGATAAACAACAAGAGAACACAGCAGCTGACGTAGGTCTGCGTCGTTGATTGTAATGCGATCTGACACGTCAATACACAGCCACATCCCCACACAAACCTCAGACGCCTTTCTTCTGGCAAAACTGGTAATGTGTGTGGGACTGATGCCAGAGTAGCCAAGTCCTTCCACAGTTCAGGATGTGTTCTCATACTCCGTGCCAAGGACAAGGCTGAATTTTTAGAGTGACATCAAGAAATTATGAAAAACAAACATATATTTAGAGACTTAGCTTAAGTGTGCAGACACAGGGTTAAGATTTTCTATTTGAAAAAACACATTTAAACAAATCTTTGTGGGTCTAGCAATATTAATAGTACAAAGAGCTACCATATATAATGTGTACTCTGAGTGATGTACTGTGCCGGGTAGTTCACAAATCTAATTTTCTGTGAGATAAATAAAGAATACCAGTGTTTGCAAATGTATAGTTCTTAAAATAACGCTGTAATATGTGTTGCAAGCCTTCGGTACTGCAGGTTCTGTGAGAAGAAGCAATATAGTAAAAGTAGAAAGACGTGGTGTTCCATTACTGCAAAACTCCGTGGCTTAAAACAGCCATTTGACTATGACTATGATTCTGTGGATGAATTTCAGAAAGAGCTGGGCTACACAATTCTTAGTTGCACCTGTAGTGAATTTAAGTGTCTCCGGGATTCACACCCACCTAGAACGTTAGTACGTAACCTTCTTGGAAACAGTGTCTTTGCAGCTATAATGCATTTAAGAATCTCAAAGTGAAATCATCTTGGATTTAGAGTGGGCCCTAAGTCCAACGACTGGTGTCCTTACAAGGACAGGAGAGGACGCGGGGAGATGCATGCACGGAGGAAAGCCTTGTGAAGCAGAGAGGGGAGTTACACTGCCACAAGCCAGGGAACACCTGGGGCCACCAGAAGTTGGAAGAGGCAAGGAGGGATCTTTCTCTAGGACCTTTGAAGGGATCATAGCCCCACTGATACCCTGATTTCATACTTCCACCCTCAAGAACTGTGAGAGAATAAATGTCTGTTGTCTCAAGCACCACAGTCTGTGGTGCTTTGTTATGTCAGCCCTAGGAAATGAAGTACCTCATACAACGCCAGCTAGGGCTGCCATCAAATGTAAGTGAGGGCTGCCATCATTTGAAGACTCAACTGGGCTAGGACTCACCGAAGCAAGCTGGCACTGGATGTTGACTTGGAGCTCAACCAGGGCTGTCAGCTAACCTTCATATAAGCCTCTCCATGGTGCTACTTGAACCTCCTCAAAGCATGATGGCTGACTTCCAAGAGGGGGTGTCCTGAGAGAAAATATCCTGACAGCAAGGTTCCCCAGAGGTCGAAGCAGAGGCTGCAAAGTATTCTTATGACCAAGCCTCAGAAATTCCGAAACATAATTTCCACTGCATTCCACTTATCAGTAAAGTCACTAAGACTAGCCTAAACTCAAGGAAGGGAACTCAGACTCCACTTCCCAATAGAAGAGGTAGAAAAGACTTCGTGGTTGTCTTTAATGAGTCCCACAGACCTAGGTTCAAACCGCAGCTCTGCCATTTGCCACTGAGGGTAAGTTACTAAACTTCTCTTAAACTATTTTTTATTTAGGAAAAGAAGATGACAATATCAACAATCAATAGGAGGTTATTGCAATGATCAAACTGAATTAAATTAAATAATGCTGTTTCAGTCCTTGAAAGTTACATGATATACATGTATACATATAGAAAATGTGTATAGATGGTAAGGCTGGATACAAAGATCACTCTGTGAAGATATTAATAGATAGAAGTACAATGCTGGTTTCAGAGGTGACTCATATATCTGTTGCAGTTTCTACGTCTAGAATTCAAAATGAGAATCATGCTTGGCTTTATTATGACCTGGAAGTTGGGAGGGAAGTGTAACAGAAATTTACATTATGGCTCTCAAATACCCATAGAGAATCCCAATACCACTGTAAATTCATCAGCCAGGGACTCCCCCTTACCCCACCAAAACCCAAAAGAATTAGTGAAACCTTAATTCTTCACCCTTCAGCTAAAGTTCGACTTCGTGTTTATGGGGTATTTTACCACCTCTGATTCTCACGGGCTGTCCCTGATTGTCATAATAAATCCCCACTGCATTTCTATGTTATGCTTTGCACAATTAAAGCTTCTCTCCAGCTCACTGAACTTCATCTAGTAGAAAGGAAGCTTTGTTTCTTAACATCTGGGCCAATAAACGGTAAGAGCATGACAGGAAACCAGAAACCTTGAGTTTGCATGGTCTGTCCTCTACAGCCGTGATCGCCTTTACTGAGCCCACCTCAAACTTCTCCTTGTTCCTTGACCTCAGAAAGTGGTATATTCTTGACTAATGGACTCAAAGCAGCAATTCTCCATCCTTTCCCACAATAAATGGTAAGCATCAGTGAGCTTGGACCTTTATAGCCATAAAATGCCTTTTTCCCTACACACTTCATCATAGAAACTCTACTTGCATTAGTTCTCAAGTGGGAACCTGGGCTTTTAGAGTCAGCATGTTGTCCAAAGATGCTGCACAATTCCAGAAGTTTTTTTTTCCCCCGCACAATCCAACATTGTCCGAAATGGAGTTCACTAGTTATACAAGCGCGGATGCTGAAGGTGGACCACCTGGGTTCACCACTCTAGCTCTGCCGTTGATTAGCTTGTGCTCTTACGCAGGTTACCAAAATTTTTTGTATCTCAGTTTCCTTGTCTGTAAATGGAGATTATACAAACACTTACTTACAGTGTTGTTATGAGAGTTAAGTGGTTGATACATGTAAAATGTTTTAAATGGTACCTGGCAACAAGTAAGTGCTCAATAACTATTTTCACATATGATGATGCTGGGTGGTTTACAGATTAGTTTTTTAAAATAATTTTGTATTTACTTAATGCACACCTAAAAAATATAACTCACATCTGAAATCTATATTCATTTTTGATTTGCTTAGGCTAAATACAATCGGCAAGCCAACTGAAAATGAGGCTAGGTGATACGTTGACAAGGCAAAATCTCCAAGGTGGGCAGATGAATGACTGAAATTTGGGGAACACTTCTCTGGTTGGGGGAGAAGTAGAAACTAACCCAGCAAACAGATCCAGCCTCGCTTTGGCCGTCTGTAAGTCACACACAGAGTGTGCTCTTAACTTACACCCAAGGCCTTTTTATTGTTTTGGTGGCAGGTCTCTGCCACGAGCCGCATGTACAGTTTTCTTGCTCCAGCTTTTGGAAATGAAGTTCCCCTGAATTAGAACAGTGTTTTTCTAAAACCTAGACATATGCGAACTCCGAACAAGTGCTCTCTTGCTGTTAGCCAGGGAGCAAGCCAACTTGGTTTCGCCTCTTTTCAGCACAGGCAAATGGCTTTTTCTTTCTGGCCCTGTTTCTCCTTTATCTGTGACGCAGGGACTCGGAGAACAGCTCTGCTTCCTTAGAGGGATGTTCTATGCAACAACATATGGCAGGTGGGAAGCCTCTTGGCAGACCCGGGGAAGAGCTGTACACACAGATGTAAATATTGAGCGTGCCATAAGGCTGTGAAAAACTGTTGCTAATGGCACTTTTGGGGAAAAGTTGACAACACTCAAGATTCTTAAAACAGAGCACAGCACGGTGGTCCAGCACTCAGCCTCTAGAGCCACACTGTGGGGCCCCAGTCCAAGCGGTGCCTTCCACTGCTTGCATGAGCTATATGCCTGAAGATCCTCATCTATGAAATGTGGATGATAATATGCCCACTTCACCGGGATTTTATGAATACTTAACATGTTAACACATGCAGGATGCCGGGGACAGCGGCCTGGCCCCCGTATGTGTTCAGTAAGTTAGCCATTAGTACCCAACTGCTATAGTTAGGCCCTGCTGGTGAGAATTCTGAGTACTTACTAGGGTGATTTTTATTGAAACAGGAGTCTGAATTCTTTCTTCTTGTGCACTATCTATTAAGATAGAGCTTCTAAATGGATCCAGGAAAAATATTTTAGGGGGCTGTAAGTGTTCTTTCTCTTGTAATTAATGTATATGATTTATCCCAGTGAGTAATTTTTTTTTTTGATGTTTAGATTTGGTTCTGTAACATGGGGCTTAAACTTTCCCCCAAGGTTAGTGGGATTAGAGAATAAGGATCAAGTTCTGGGGTCTGGAATTGGGCTGCGTGGACTTGAATCTCAGTTCTATTACTTCCTGAGTGTTGAGACTTCCTTGGACACAGTAAGCTCTCAAACATCAGTGACCACAGCTATAAATTGAAAATAATAAGTGCTAATCTCATGGGATTGTTGAGAGATTGATAGGAGAGATGAAGGTATTAAGCAAATGTTTGTTAATGTTATTCTTGGATCATTTTACACTAGAATCTGTAGAGCTACCTTACAAGGCACTTACTTGGTGGAATTAAATACAGGGTTCAAGTTCAGAGGCAGAAGTATGTATGTAGTAATGACACGGTGACCCAGGTTTCTGGCTCCTGGTCTAGTGACACGCACACTGAGGGGTTATCTCTCTGCAAAGGCACTCTACAGACAAGAGGAAACTCGAATGGATATGGCTTGCATTCTTCTTTTTCTGCTAGAAGTTTCTTTTAATCTCATTTCCTCAGGAAGATTCCAGGGACTCTGTGCTTTCCTGTCCATACTTGTCGATGGATCATGTTACTACTTTTTCTCGTTCCTCCAGAGCACGCTGTTTGGGCAGCCAAGTTGTGACGAGTCAGATGTTGACCTCGGAAATGTCTCTAGAGTTCTCCCTCCAAGTATGCAAAATGCTTGACGGCTGCGGTTGGCCCGGGCGTAACCCCTGCGGGGCTGCCATTGCAGAAGCCCCGGAAAACTTTACACCCTCTGGAGTTTGCCGTCTGCCTTCCATTTTAGAGTCTAGTCAAATCAGTGATTTTAACCAAAAAACACAGCATCACATTTCACAACTGCGGTTGTGAGAACAGTGTAGACATTTCAAAGCCAGGATCCCAGAAGGTCAGAGTGGACTGTGTCACCCGCCTGGGACGTCACTGCACTGTGGGCTGGAGGGATTTTAGGGAGCACACTGACCCTAATAGAACCTTATAAAACCAACTAATGGGAAGTGTTTCAAAATCTTCCCCTTTCAATATGAATCATGTGTTTGTGTCTTGGGCTATAACATGTAAAGCACGTAAACAGAGAAAAGACTCACAGGACAGATGTCTGTAAGGAAGGAGGGAAGGAGCGCACTGATAAAACAGTAGCCACAGTGGAGCTGGCCACTCTGACAACCTCTTCACTCTAGCTATCTTATTTAATGGTCACATAATATGAAGTAGTTGTTAATCAAAACCCTAAAATTATAACTCTTTAAAAAATGTTGTATTGGTTTTTGGTTTCCTTTTGCAAAAAACAAACAAGCAAGCAAACAAACAAACAAAAAACACAGCAGCCAACCAGAGCAGCTAAGAAACTCATCCTGAGATAGTTCAGTCTGTACTTGCCCATTCTGGGCATTTGAATTTTTAACCTCAGGGTTGTCCGGTCTATGCAATACAAGTATCTCTTTTTTCCATCACAAATCTATCTTGATTCGTGATAGGATATCTGATGTTGGCATGAAATCAGAAGGAGCAAAGTACTTGAGAGCTTTGCTACCACCTGTGGGGCAATTTGTAACAGGTTTTAAGTTATAAATAACCTACTACGCCCACGGCGCTTGCTTGGCCCAGAAAGAAGAATGCGAGAGGATATGCGAGAGAGAGCTGCCTCGTCCTAAGATGAATACAGGTCTGCAGCGGCTCCCTTGCTCTTCTAATGGAGTCCAGAGTCTCAGAACCAAACCCAAACTCGGCGGGCTGCCACACCAGGCCTCTCACAACCTCGGTCCCCCCACTCCTCTTCCTTTGGCATTCCCCTGTCAACACGTCTCTTCGACTTTCTCCCTGACCATTTTCTCTCTATTTGTTTATTTGAAATTGAGTACTGAGTAATTTTTACAATTAACATAAAACAAATTAACACCCTCTGAATATTTGTCACAAGAAACACATACACCTAGAACACTGAAAAAAAATAAAGAAATGACTCGCTGCTTATGACTATATCATAGTTGTTTCTTTTTACTGGTTTCAATTTGAATTTTATTTTTTATTTTTTTATTATTGTTCAAGTACAGTTGTCTCCATTATCCCCACACAACTCCCCTCACTCCACCCATCCCTGCTTCCCACCCTCGATCCTGCCCTCTTTAGCTTTGTCCATGTGTCCTTTATACATGTTCCTTGATGACCCATCCCCCTTTTTCCCCCATTACCCCTCCCCCTCTCTAGTTACTGTCAGTTTGTTCTTTATTTCAATGTCTCTGGTTATATTTTCTTGCTTGTTTACCATTCACGACAGCATGGATGGAACTGGAGAGCATTATGCTAACTGAATTAAGCCAGGCAGTGAAAGACAAATACCATATGATCTCACCTATAAGTAGAACCTAATCAATATATCAGTTTATAATAAGAACTACCTCCTGGTTTAACCATTCTGGAAAGATAAAATTGTAATCCTCAGAAGGTATAAAGTACATATCAAATATTGTGTTTAAACTACTAATTAATAAGGATCACCAGTCACAACCTATTCAAAGGAGAACCTATTCACCCCAGCGTTGCTAACGCATATACAGGTGGTCAGAAACGCTGGGATGAATGCTTTCACAGATGCACAGCTGGCCGGGGTCGGGGCTGGGGAGTCTTAATCAGTTGCACTCTCACTGGGCAAAAGCCATTCGCATGTCTATGGACAACTATAGTTTGCTTTAATAGCGTTTTCTGTAAGTTACAAAGTTGTAAAATAGCTCAAAGACCATAAATGTCACAGGTAACCTGGGAGAGCACATTGGATGGGACACCCACTCATCTTTCTTTTTCTTTTTTGCCATTTCAAGATTTTCCGTGATTCTTATAGACATATTATATACCTCACAAGGTGGTTATGTAATCAATTACTTAAATTATCTTAACTGTCACATAACTCTATAAAGTAGATGTTAGTCAAGGCTTTAAATGCATAAAAATTTAAATGCATAAAACCCTTCAAAAGTGTCATGTCAGTCTTTATTTCCTCTTCACCAAGGAACAGTTGATCACCTGGGCGGTGAAGGAAATCGTTGCTATATTGAGAGATTAGTCCTCTTTAGGGTTGTCTTCTGTTGCCCTGGCTTTGGGCAGCCTGGTTCACAGGTATGAGATCTTGGCTGCTTCTGCTTCTGTGTTGTTCTTTGTTTGTTTGGTTTTTTAACTGATTACTGAAATGTCTTGATTTTGAGCAACTCCAGAAATGCCCACATAACACTGGGAGCCTTGCTGTCTGGCCTCTCTCTGTATAATCTGGATGTTCGTGGACTGGCCGCCTTCTCTGGACACTGGCCAAGCGAGGAGATTTCAGGCCCTTTTCATGGGCAGAATGTTGCTTGCTTGGAAAGCTAAAACCAGATAACTTTTTGTATAGAAACTTGCTCTTCAAGATGCTTCCTGTGAAATGCTGTCAATCCCTGAACCCTTGCCTCTAATCCCATTGTAGCACTTAATATCCTAGCTTGATATTTTCACACAAATATAGAATATGAGTATACTTCACATGTTCATTCATTCATTCTCTGGACAAATACTTATGGACTGCAATGAGCAAACCAAACAAAAATCCTTGCCCCTGCAACTTAAATGGACATTGTTTTTAGTAAGAAGTGGAATCTTTGATATGCTAAGTGCCAAGGTTACTAAAGAATAAAGGGAACTGGAGAGGGGACAGGAAATTAATGGAAATGTGGCATGAGCTGAGGATACGTGGACACTTTTTACTTGCTTGGTTAAGGAGTGTCTCACAAAGACGGAAAGGTGAGAGGGCGGGGCCTCCGCTCTCCAGGGAGAGGAGGCACATTTTGCAAGTGCGAGGACCCTGAGGTGGGAACATGCCTGGGGTTTTATGGAACAGCAAGAAGGTCAATGTGAATCATGAGAAAAATCACATTTTTTCTCAGTCATTGAAGACACGCTTTTTTGGGACACTTTGGCCCTCTTGGAAACACCGCAGAAGCACAAAGATAGACTGTGAATACATGAGCAAATGGATGAAAGAGTGGGGCCCAGTGTGCCTCTTCCAGTGCAGGTCACGGCACATTAATGCCACAGGCCTACAGAGTTTCTGTTTCCTCCTTTGACATTTATGAGGACTTTGCAATTTTTTTAATTAAAAAAAACCCTTAAATTTATTTTTTTGCCTAACTTGTTCCTTCTTATTTTTTAGATAAGTTATTTTTATTTTTATTTTTATTGTTTTTACTATTTTAGTGTTTATGCTATTAGAGTTGCCCTAATTTTCCCTTTGCCTCCCTCCACCCAGCCTTATGTTAGAGAAAATTACATCCTTTTTTTCTCTATTCCTTTATATTTACATATTAAAAATAATGTAATGAAAGTGTTCGTTGATGTTGGAAAATATGTATGACCTCTCTAAAATAGCGCTTTAAAAGCCTGACAGATGTGCTCTACCAAGAAAAAGAACCTTCAATAAATGTTTGGTTTCAGTGTAGATCAAAGGCATTGTTTTCCCCTAACTTTCAAAATGGCCAAACATTTACAAAATCATGTGCATTTAAAAAAAAATTTCGCTTTGCCAAATCTAATGATTTGCTCTCCCTGGTTCAATAACACTGTTATTTTAGGGCGCATCAGGTCTGATAAGGTAGTGGAAGCTGTTTTTATTATCATATGTTTACTATTTATACAGCAGTTAATGACTTACAAGTGCTTTCCAGATCTTCTTTGTTTATTCCTCATTAGGCCACATGCTATGTTAATATTTTTCAAATAGATTCCAAGTGAAAAGGTATATAGTCAGTATGTGCCAGGAGCACCTTGGAATTGCAGGACTGTAAAAATATGAAGGTAAGAGATGTAAAGTACACGCCACCTTATACTAGGTGTATTTGTTTCCTAGGGCTGCCATAATAAAGCACCAAAACTGAGTGGCCTAAAACAACCGAAATTTATCATCCCTCAGTTGTGGAGACAAGAGTTCTGAAATCAAAGGGTTGGCAGGGCTGCACTCCCTCTGAAGACTGTAAGGGAGACCCTTCCTTGGCTCCTCCAGCTCCTGCTATTTGCTGGCAACCCTTGGTGTCCCTTGGCCGGAGATGCATCACTCTAGTCACATGGTCACCTATCCTTCTGTGTCTTGTTATCATATCCCCTCTGTGCATGTCTATTTCTCTGTTCAAATTTCTTCTTTTTATAAGGACACTAGTCCTGCTAGATCAGGACCCACCCTAATGACCTCATTTTACCTTGACTACCTCTGTAAAGACCCTACTTCTAACAAAGTCACATTCTGAGGTACTGGGGGCTAGGGCTTCAATGTCTTCTTAGTGGGGCACAACTCAACCCCTACCACTAGGCTGTACAGCAAGGTGGTGGCGCTGTGAGCTTTCAACTTGGGTTACCCAATCAGAGGGGGAAACTGGAAAAGATTGACAGGTTTACCAAATACAATAGAGGATGCCCAGTTAAATTCAGATTGCAGATCAACAATCCAAACTTTTTAGTATAAATATGGACTAAATATTTTACTAGACATTCTATGTTAAAAAAATTATTGGCTCCTGTGGATGGGCCTAGAAGTTATTACGCTAAGTAAAACAGTCAGAGAAAGACAAGTACCATATGATTTCACTTATATGTGAAACCTAAAGAACAAAATAAATGAACAAACAAAATTGAAACACACTGATAGACACAGAAAAAAGACTGACAGCTGTCAGAGGGCAGGGAGCTTGGGGGACTGGGTGAATGAGGTGAAGGGGTTAAGAAGTGCAGATTGTGACAATCTGTGATGTAGTGTCCAGCTAGGAAACACAGTCAATAGTATTGTAATAACTATTCACAGTGCCAGGTGAGTACTGGAAATACTGGGGAGAACACTTTGTAAAGATGATTATTTAACCACTATGCTGTGCACCTAAAACTAATACAAAGTAATATTGAAAGTAAACTGTCATTGAAAAATAAAATTTTAAACACAATTTAAAAATTAAAAAAATTATTGGTTTTTTATATGAAACTCAGATTTAACTGGGCGAGCTATACTGTATCTAACAACCCTAAAACAGGTGCTTGTGAGCCTTCCTTCTTCCGCAGCTTCTAGGTTCTTTTCCACCCCACATGGTAACAGAAGCAAGGCCAAACTGGCCAACACTGCGCTGGAAGTTCGGAGCCTTGGATCCCAGCTCCCAAAGTCCTGTAGGTGATTGGACCAACTCACTTAATATCTCTAAGATTCAGTTTTTTCATCAGTTAAAATAGAAATAAGTCTTTCCTAACTACCCTGAATTTCTATTATAATGCTCAAACAAGATAAATGAAATGAAAACACTTCCCAAATGTTCAGAGTGCTACCCTAGCAGAAAGTTGTGATTTGTAGAGCTTTGCACTCAGAAGCTTGAGGTCCCACCTTCTTTCTTGCTCTGAAAGCCAGCTCCCACCCACAGGTGGGGTGGGGGCGCCTTCATCTCTTCCCTTTAGGAAATCAATGGCCTCCTTCGAGAGCCTTGACGACCTGGACATTGTGCTGTCAGTCATCTGCCCTGAAACACAGAAAAGCTTTTCCATCAACACTTTAATACATCTCTTTCTCCAGAGATGGAATTAGTGTTTGTGCGGCAGTGGGCGGGAAATCAATTTTTAAATTCTGAGAAAAGTCTCATCCAAAAAAAGGAGGGGGCAAGGGAAGAAAGAGAGGCCCTGAAATGCTGAGTATTGAGATCACAGCCTTTCATGACCGATATGCAACCAGTTCTGGAGAAAATTTTCAAATAACACCAGAATAATTACCCACACTTGCTAAATAAACACTCCGTGTGGCTGCTATCAAGATGAAAATCCATCATTTCTATTTTGACTCAAAGGGCCCATAATTAAGTAGGCATGGCAGCTGTTTGAAATCCATGCACCTAAGGAGGAAAATTACATGCTTTATCCAGTAAGGAGACTGGGCTTTGTATTTTAAATTTCCTCTCTAAGAGATTTTTTTTTACCAAAAGGTAATTTTTTTCTTTACTTGTTGAAACAAAATGCTTTTGTCAGAGTGTACAAAAGGTATCTTAAGGTAAGTATGAATTTTAGTGGATTGAAGTAGCTTATGTAGCATTTCAAGATATTCACCATTCTAATTCTCTCCCTCTAATCTGTTATAATTAGTACCTAAGTGTACTAAGGACATCGATGTACTGTCATCGCTTCACCTGAATAATTAAGTGGGTCCTGGTAAGTGTAAAATCAAATTAATATTTTTTGTTTGTTTTTATGAAACACTTATACGACAGCTGTCTTCTGTTCCTGCAAGACCACTGTATACTATTAGCAATATGCATCGTTTCTACCTCTACTTACAGACTATGCAAAGACGACATTCTGTGAAATTAAATGTCAAAGGAAACAGTTAAAATAGTTATGTCATCCAGAAGAGCTAACATTTTTTATTTTAACTGGAACTTTTGTCCTAAATAAGATTTTCCTCTTAAATTTTGTGTTCAATTCAGAACATGTCCTTAAGACGTTAGTATTAGTAGTAGCCAATGACTTTAGAATAAAGTCATTGACGTTAGTAGCCAATGACTTTAGAATAACCCACGACTACTTTTTCCCTAAGGTGCACATCATCAGAGAGGAGTACAGCTAAAGAAATGGGGTGCCTGTCTGTCTTGCTGAAGGGATCACGAGTGGGGAAAAAATAGGCCCGTACAATTCTGGCTGTTCTGCCATGGGTGTAGAGCTTCCTGGGAGAAAAATGACTGGATGCCTCTGCCAAGTGGACCCATGGTGCGAATACACCCACTGATAGGCCTGACAAATATCCGCCACCCGAGAGCTCCATGCAGCTTGTGCAAAGCCATGGGGTGTTAGACATTGATGGGTGGATGCTGTGGATGGTCTTGGGTTGTTCTTCAGAGTAATCTGAGTGTGACTATCCCCCAATTTGGAAATATCTAGAAGTTTTTAAGGTTCAGAGAGCCTTATTTTTGAGGTTTGCAAATATTTTGACAAATGATGATGTACTGGGTCGTAATAGGACTAAGCTTAGGACTCAGCAGAGATTGGTGACTACTAGGAGATTACATTATCTTCCTAGAAGTAAATCGTTACTATCTATTCTCATTTGGCCATACTTCTCCTTATTAACTATCCACTACCTATGGGGAAAAACTACATAAACTTTACCAAACATTTTCACACTAATTATCTCAAATCTGTTCTACCCACTATAAAAATGAGGCACACATGTCTCAAAGAGATCAGGTAACTTTCCCAGAGCCCTACAATGAGTAATTCTTCTTCCCTAAACTACAATGTATCTATTATTTATTAGAACCTGCTACATGCCAAGCAATATGGTAGGTGCTGGGATCAATTGGTGATGAATCAAGAAGTAATTCACACATGAGCCCACCCTCATAGGATCTGCAGTCTGTGAGAGAAACTGTAAGTGAGCAATTGCAACCCTGAACGGTGGGCACTTTCCAAAGAGCGGCCTCGAGTTCTACGGAGAGGTTGTCAAAGGCCATCCCTATCGCAGGTGGCCAACCCACGGCCTGCTGGCCACATGCGGCCCAGGATGGCTGTGAATGTGGCCCAACACAAAATCGTAAATTAACTCAAAACATTATGAGGGTTTTTTGTGATTAAATACATGTTTCAATATATTTAATGTGTGGCCCAAGGTAGCTCTTCTTCTCCCAGCGTGGCCCAGAAATGCCAAAAGGTTGGACATCCCTGCACCTACATCATCACCAACTCAAGTGACAACTGTGGAGCACGTACTGCATGCACCGTGTCATTCCTTTGTGACTGTCACCTTTCTTAATGCTCACCCAGGGTTAGGCAATCGATACATAGTGAGACACAGAGAGGCTGACTAACGCACCCTGGTCGTAACAACAGGTGGAGCCCAAATCAGCCAGGCAGTCTGGTTCGAATCCACACACGTAGACCTCCACCTAGATCGATTACAACCTTCCAGAAAGTTACAATGTCCAGTGAGGAAGAAAAGGCTAGGCGAAGGAATGCTTTGAAATAAAACCTATTATAATGTCTAAGCAAAATTTCTTTCAAAACTGAAATAGATCCCATAAGAAACTTAACTTTGAAACACCTAAGCCTCAACCTATTAAAAACTTTGTTGCGTTTCCATGTCCAGGGCACAGAAATAACTATATGCCCCAACTGGCCCACAGCTGAATTAGCTTTGGTGGCCATATTCCTCTGTCATATTGCAAGCAGGGTTTTTATTTTCTGTAAATCAGTCGGGATGGTAGAAATCACTAAATGGTATCGTTGTGACCGCAGAGTACTTAATAGATGCAGCCTTTGAGTCTTGTTGCCAGAAAAAGACCTGTGTTTCCATCATACAAAAATTTCCCCTCGAGGTCAAAGTGGTAATGCCGCATGGAGTGATAGGTTTCTTCACTTCTCTCCAGCCTCTCTTGAGTTTATTCTTTTTTTATTTTTTTTGAAACCTCATCCAGGCATCTTTAATTTCCCATTCCCACTGGTTATAATGCTTTTATTTCGGATAAACCATTTATTCTTTGAGTTAGTGGCCTAGGTTAGTTTGTTTTTCTGCACACTAATTAGAAACCTAAAACATTAGTGGCAATTGAGAGTTAAAGACAGGTGGTAAAAATGTTTCAGTGATAGTAGGGCCATTTTTGTTTTGTTTTGTTTTGCTTTGCAGTTTGGAAAAGAAAATTGCACGGCTTTTGAAAATAGATGTTGTGAAATTGTAAACCACGCTGTTTCTGTTCTGCTCTTCAATGGCAACTCTCTGTGGCAGACGGCACGCACAAAGTCCTCTCTTCAATCAGCTTCAAGCAATCTGCGTGGAACATTTATCCCATTTATAGCAACAGACAGGCTGGCACACTAATGAAAATGAAATTACTGTGAACTGTAATACGTTGCTCAACTAAACATATTCAGCATGTACATCAGCTGTTTTTACCCTGCTTTTCTCACATATATACCAAATCGTAAATTTCTCCTTTTAATGCCAATTTTATCTGTTTATTAAAGTCTATACTTTTCATGAAGATATTTTTTAAATATTTGTTACCTAATCGGTTGTTAGGATAACTGACAATCAGTCTTTCTGTTCTGACAAATATCTGAAGTAGCCCACTATAATTACTTCATATATAAATTTTTTAACTAAAATTATCACTATTCATTTTGATTATTCCCTTTTTATCAAATTGTGCTCTGCATGTCTTTTGTGTTTTTTCCAAAGATTTACATGCAAGGAATTTAGAAATAAATATTCTATAAACTCTAAGTGTCAGAAGAGGACCAAAATTGATGTTTCTAGTAGTAACAGTGATGAATAAAGTACATAGTTCCTACAACACAACTATTACAACATACAGCTTTTGTGGGATGTATAATGTGAATTTTTGAAATCATATCTTCAGGTCATATGCTTTCACTTTTCTATCAAAAAGATGAAAGACCTCTTGGAAAAGCAGCTTGTTTCCAACTATGTCAGGTCTGCAAGGGAGGAGCACAGGAGGGACATTCAAGGTGGAAAGGAGAACTGAGTCATAGGAAATAGTAAGAATTTTTAAGCAGGCATAGTATAAAAATAGAACCTTCAGCAGCACAAGAGAAAGATTTTGAAAATGCAATAATAATAAGGAAAAATAGCCACATTTTAGAGAGTGCTTCTTCTAACATCAGACGTTATCTCAAGTGTTTACATGTTTCAACTCACTTCATCATCAAACCAGCCTACAAAGGCCAGAGAACTAGGCGGGTAAAGCCGTGCGCGGAGAAGATGCAGAAACACCAAGAAGGAAGTAAGAACTCCAAGAGATACGGAGAAGCAAAGGTAAATGAGCAGGAGGGAATGGACAGAGGGGCGTGGGGAGCAGAGGGACAATGACAGAACAGCTGTTGGTGACAAGAAATAACTGAAAATAACAAAGTCGAACAGTCCATCCTTGAGCAGATGAAGGGGAAGCTTGGAGAAGACTGAAGAAGTTAGAAGCACACCTGCCAGTCCTAACTGCACTGAATTACGCTACAAGGTCTTCCACTGTCCCCTCCCACAGGCCACGCCCTGCCCTCGGTCCGCACCACCCCTGCCTGTGGACAGCGGTGAACCGGACCCTGCCGCCGGTCTGCAGGACCTGCACCCCCAGGCAGGAGACAGGTCACTGGTGGCACTTGCTATCAGGGGTCGGGAGCCAGATGTGCCAGCCCATCAGAGACGTTCATTCCCAACTACTGGCCTAAATCCTTCCTCACCTCCTGTCCTAAAGGAGTTGGAGTTAGCAGGTAAATTTAATACAATTTATTGAGTAGGGAGAGGCTGGAAAGGAGAAACAAGCAGAAGACTGAAAATTAAAAGACCTGGGTTTTAGCCCACGTTCTAAAGTCTGGGTGGCCTTGGGCAGGTCATTCCTCCTCTCTGGTCCTTGATTTGTTCATAGCAACTGTGGGCATGGGGACAGACATTCTGAGGTTCTTTTCAGCTCCATGTGATATGCTTCCTAAGGCATTCTACCATAATGGATGTAAGCCTGCTTTGGACAAATAAAAATTGTTACTATTGATTCATTTGATAAAATTTCAGGTTTTCGATCCTTACCAGTTTACCTTGAACTCTGACAGACTAACCTCAGTTAGCGTGATGGGAGGTTAGTCACCCCAAACAAGTGATTTGGGCTTTTCCAAGCAGGGGCAGACTGGCCTGGCGGGGTCATCTCAGCCACCCACAGCAGAACTGCAAAGGACAGACACTCAGTATAGTGGGAAGCTCCCAGATCAGCACTTCTCAACGATTAGCCACAGCAAAGCCATTTGTCTTAAATTAACTTACAGTCTGTTAGCTGAAGCCTAATTATGTATTGGCAGTTGCTTGGAAAAACAATTTAAAAAGTCATTCCACAAAGCCGTCTTGTCATCGCAGAGAGCTTTAATAAGGAAACCTCGCAAAGCATGGCAAGTGTTTCCTTCAGGTGGGTGTTGCTTTCAGAATCTGCTAAGGCGCTCGTCTAGAATGACACCTTGCAAGCTGTTCTCTCGGGGCAGGTTTGAGGGACACCGAGTCAGGTTTTTCCCTTCAGTTGGAAGTCAGAGAAAAAAACCCCCTAAAAACCGAAGTTGTTCTGTTCATCACAGCGAGTGGAGTAAGTGCAGATCACGTCCAAACACATAATGACAAATATAACCCAAATGTCCACGATTACTTCTACATCATTTCTTCAGTCCTACAGGCCTTTTTCTTACTGTTAGGCATTTGGTAGGCTTTTCTGATACCACTTCTGGTATATCAGTCATCCTGAGAAATGCAAAAGCGTCCCCCTCATGGTTTAGTGCTTAAGATTCTGAATTTAATGTGATTTGACCAGTACTGGGCCTGGGGCTTTCCAGGAATGGCCTAGAGAGACTTAGGTGAATTCTCAGTTCCTCCTGGTAGGTGCTTGATGCTTCTCTTGACCTTAGTAAGTTTTTTAAAGTTCTCACTGTTTTGAGCTGTGGTTATAAAGTTTCAACTTGAAGCTGATTCTGTAGTAAATACGAAAGTAAAATCATTGTTCTTGGGCAAAGTGGTGATTGGTGGGTGGCTTGCACTCCCCTAAAAAGCAATTCAGTGGTTTGGCTCACTCTCCTCCTGGTGGTTTCATGTAACAGGGGGTAGATTAGATCTTCCGACTTCTTTTGCCTGTTCCTCACTTGGTCAACTGACTGTAGAAACATCATTTCGTTTCCCAAACAGAGAGAGGTGTCAGATTCGGGGTACTGAATATGTTCCCAATGACAATTTTCCATGCAGCAACTGCCACTGGTGTGTGTGGGGCCGTTTCCTCAGAAAGTGTATGAAGACTAAAGGAGAGGGTCTGTGCAAGTTCTCAGCGAGGATGGCCTGACCGTGGGGAGGAGGAGGAGGCTCTGAGGGCCAGACTAGGACCCAGACCTGGTGTGATATCCTGTAACCACCCATAGATCACACCCGAATACTGTCCCCCAGATCTGTTGCGGTGAGACAGAAAGAGTCCCTGCAGATGCGTAGATGTGGCTCTGGGACCTCATGCTGGATGCATCCAAGACGACGTGGGATAAGGTCGAGGGTCAGGAAGGATCATCCCATGAATGAGTGGTAGGGGAAAATGCAAGGAAACTGACCCGGATTAGCCTCTGATGCCTGCATTTGTATTTGGGGCTTTTTTGAATATATAATAGATGGCTTGGCCTTTATATGCACCTAATTTTTCAGTATTGGAAATTATGAGAAGGGCTCTGGACACTTATAAATCAAACGACATAATTCTTCACTTGGAGCAGGACCACATCTTCCGGTTTTCATGCAGTTTACTGCCATCCCCGGTTGTATGAATTTTTAGAAAGAAATCTAAGGGCTACATAATAAGTCAATCTTCTTAACCCACGAGGCTGCTCAAGTACCCAAGTACTCAGTCCTCAAGGGTCCTGGAAAGAAAAGTGAAGCAAACACCCAAGCTTCTGATTAGGGTGTTGCTGACAGGCTGCACGTGCCAGGTCATGGCAGGTCCCAGAACTGTCTTTCCCCTGGGTTTTAAAAGGAAAATTGTAAAATATCTTCCTTCTATAGAACACTGACATATACTGGTATAACTATTTCTTACAGCATCGTTCCTATGATGTAGGTAAACAGGATGATAACATTTATAAATCTATGGGTTTAGGCATAGAAAAAATTCCAATCCATTAATATGTTCTCTGGAAATATAAAAATGAAAAATCAACTCATTTTTTTAAGTCACAATCCTAACAGCCAGATACTTTGGACCACCCCACAACAATTAAAATCCAGTTTGCCTCTTCCCTAGATTCCTCCCTCTGCTGCAGCCAGCCTCTGACATGGCCCCACGCGCTACTGTATGGGCCCTTGTGTGTTTTCCTTCCATATTTCATTAGGGTTGGTCTATCAGGGGTGTCCAACTGGACCATGGCCCAGGATGGCTATGAATGCGGCCCAACACAAAATCGTAAATTTACTTAAAATCTTTTTTTTTGCTTATCAGTATTCAGTATTGTTTGTGTATTTACTGTGTGGTCCATCCAAGACAACTCTTCTTCTTCCAGTGTGGCCCAGAGACACTGAAAGGTTGGACGCCCCTGGTATGTGATCAATAGAATATGACAAAAATGATAGGATGTGACGTCTGAGATAAGTCATACAAGACCTTGTGACTTCTTCCTCATACGCTCTTTCTCTTTGACTACTCACTCTGGCAGAAGCTGGCAAACTTCCTCATGGAGAAGCCCATATATCAAGGTCAACGGCGGCCAAGGGGCAGTGAGGAACCGAGGGGTCCTGCAAACAGCCACGGGAGTGAGCCTGGGAGCAGATCCTCTCACCCAGTTTGGCCTTGCACAGGTGCAGTCGTGGCCAAGATCTCAATCACAGTCTCACGAGACACCTCAAACCAGAACTGAGCAACTGAACTTCTCCCTAATGCCTGACTCATAGAAATATAAAGTAGTCAGTATGTATTATTTTCAGCGAACAGGATTTGGAGAAACTTATTGAACAGCAATAGATGTGCTATGAGACTCTCTCCTGATCTTAAATGATGTAAGGTGGTTGCTTTATCATTTATTTCCCTAAACTTATATACTCCAAAGTAGTTTCTATGTCATGTGAAAGCGCAAGTTCAGCAATTTCTTTAATCAATTCAAATAAAAAATAAGATCTTGTTCTACAGATATATGCTGGGAAAGGCTTCAGCCTATTAGCTATGGAGGTTGTCTCACAAGGCTATCTTTTAAGGATTGAGTCACGTACAAACACACAAATATAGGACTGTGATTCATTGATTTTGTTGATGTGAATCTTACAAGAAGCAATAGGGATGGAGAAAAAAAAGACGGTAGAAGTCACTTTAAAAGTATCATGTGCTAAAGTGAAATGGCCTCACCAGATTCCTCTTAATGCTTTAATTATTTAAAGGACAGAAGTTTCTGTACCTTCCTCTCCACAGATTATTAGCACCTAAATAAACAGCCTTCAGCATTTTCCCGGGCCAGGTTCCTCCTTATCTAAACAGCAAATAGAATATGACAAAATACTGAGCGTGACTCATTCGCTGCCTTGGCTCCCTGTAAACCTTTATTGCAACTGAATAAACCAACCCTCAGGAAAAGTTTGGCTGTTGAAAATCTGCTCCTAAATTTTGCAATATGTCCCAACACACTGACAACTCCAGGTTCCCAGGTGAGAAGCACGGCCCTGGACCTCTAATTTTTAATCCCCCGAGCTGTGTTTTAGCTTAAAATCCTGCAGTCAACCAAGTCAAATTTACCACCTCTGCCATCCAAACAGCTCTTACACAGAGGCCAGTAACTGGAGGAGTCTGCCAGTGGATTTATTCTTGCTGTGACTCTAGGTTGTTTACTGAAAAGAAAATTGGCTACACATAAATGATCATTGCTAAACTTCCTTGTGATTTGGTGAAATAATTCTCTAATGAAAATAGATGGCTGCATCCCTAATAAGAAAAGAAAAAATGCAACTTATTCCCATGCTTCTGTTTTTGTTAATTAAAAATGGCAGTAACCATGAGTTACACAGTTGGTACCCACCCCCAACACTTCTTGATTCACAATTATCTTCTTGCCAAATGAAATAGTCAGTGATGGGGAAAGTGAAAAAGGCCACAAATCTGAGCTGACCCGTCAGCCTCTAAGAAAAAAACGATGTGTCCGATACTAATGAACAATCTCTACATACAACGCCAGCACACTCTGCGACCAAACGAAGAAGAAAGAGCCCTGTTCATACCTGTCAGCGGACCCTGGTTCAAGACAATGCCCATCAGCGGGTTTACCCCACAGAGCTTCCATTGGCTTTTTTTTCACCTTAATGATATGCTAAGTACTTTTTAAAACTTTGGCCCTAGAACTTATTTATTCATTTGGCTTCTGCTTTGTGAGCCTAAGTCATCTTCCGCAGGTTTTGCATAGCTTGTCCCTCAGGGTCACCGCCCTTACAGCTTTGCTGATCCAAGCCTAGTGAGCCACAGACCCAGTCTTCAAACACGCGTGTATCAGTGATGAATATCCCACCCAAGATTCACACATCTTTAATTATGAGACTCCAGCTCCAAAGTGCGTTCAGATGTCATGTGGCTGTAAGAGCAGGCTCACAGAACTGTCCGAGGGCATTATCGACAACGACAGAGATGTTTTCTCTCTGCCTTGTCCAGTACAGTAGCCGCTAACCACGTGTGACTTTTGAGCTTTTGAAATGCGGCTAGTGTGAGTGAGGAGCTGAATTTCTAATTTTGTGTCATTTTAATTAATTTAAATGTGGCCACCATGCTGGACAGCACAGAGGAGTCTCACGAATTAGCCTCTTGGCCTTTTGCACTGGAGGCATTTCAAAGATGAGAATGCTGTAAGAGGGCTAAGTGGAATAAGATTCCATCTAGTAATGTCTAGCTTTGAGCCCCAAAACTGTGGGGGAAAGTGTTGCAACATCTATGTCAGCCGGTTCTCAGCTGCATGGCTCTCCCATCCCTTTTGAACGATGTTTTTCTGTGGGTGTTTAAGGCACACTGCCATAGGTTCTGTGGAAAGCTCAAGGAGCACAGAGATCTGGGCCTGTGCTCGTTCTTTGACGTTGCTGAAATGGGCTCTCATCCAAACCACCTTCCCCCTGGAATCATGGTCTTGCTTCCCTCGCTTCCCTGGTTTTGAAATAGATACTCAACACATTTGTGACCCCTCCATTCTGAAAAAAGCACTCCAGCTTTTGGCCCCAAAAAGTTTACCTTTCTCAATCATTAGAAAATCCTGGGGCATTTTTTTCCTACCTTCTGCCAGAGTTGGGGTAATTCCAAAGAACAAGCTTGAAAGCCATCAGCAAAGAACAGACACAATGTTTGAGTGTCCCCAAAGGTAGGACATTTATTGTAAAGGTCGGTGACGTGGACCTTCACATTTCAGTACTCTGATCTCCTGCACAGTTTAGCATTTGAAATGGTGCACAGAGGACTGAAGGGTCTGCGTGAGCACACATGGGTAAGCAACACTTCGCCGGAAACGTGAGCGTACAGGTTTACAAAACAGATCTTAGTGGGCTGCCACTCCCTTTATAGAAGGATCTCTTGCTTTTGCATGGATTGTATTCACTCCTCTAAGTAGTGGTGCATATACAACAGGTGCATATAAATGCTTATCAAAACTGACTTTTGTCTCATCTGCGTACAAAGCTCAATCTGAGGGGAAGACAAAGTGCTCCCTGGTGTATTGATGAAACCATCTGATTAAAGTTGTAGAAATTCACACATCTTTATCAAAGCAAAAACTTTATTTAAAATGACAAATTCTAGAGTTTACCAAATATTTGGCTGGAGGAATATATTTTTAAACTACATTACATTATTTTTTATGAGGATCACCCATTTCCACCTTTGCTTTAGAAGTGAATGTAGTTTCTAGGGAGATACCATAGCATCTGAAAGGTGTTCTTTCTTCCACTGTTGTCAGGAACTGTCTGACACCCCACCGTCTCTCGCCTTTTCTTACCTTCTGTAGGATCAGACCACCAAATGCACCACGATTCCTTCAAGGAATTCAGGAGCCCAAGCCTTACAATGTGGCTTCATTCAGGCTGCTGGTGTCTCCTGTGCAATCCCGGGACCCTGGCCGAGGCCTTGACCTTGATTCCCATATCCTTTGGCTTGATTTCATTTCTAGCTGAGGTCCTCAGTCTGGATTCCAACACCTTTTTACTTAAATATCCTGAGTTCTGGCACACTGTCTAATGAGATGTACTTTTTTTTCCTGCTTGGATTACTTTTTCTACTTGCTTCTTCCTGCTTTGATTGAAATTCGTGAATGTGACTTTCTTGCCACCTTCACTTGTGTACCTGCACATACTCTCCCACCTAATTTGTTGTTATTTCCTGGATCTGACTTACAAATCTTAAATACAAAAGCAAACTGAGGCTCAGAGACAGGATTTCCCCAAGGTCTCACAGCAAGTAAAGGGCAGGCCACCAGGTGCATGTCCCCAGTGACCCTGAGACCGCATAAGGCCCCAAGCTGAGGGCCATGTCTGCACAGATAGTGGGGAGCCCAGCTTCTCCCAGCTGGCAGTTCAAAGCTGCATCTTTCTACACTATCCTCAGTTGAGTAAAGGTACAAACTATGAAAAGGCAGACAACTGTGAACACAAGAACTACCTAAAAGACTGAAAACCATAATGAAACAAGTGAGTTTGGATTTATAGGTCCTTGGGCTTAACACGACCTCTACACTGACTGGTGTTTTATTAAGGCTGTTACACAAAGGGGGTTCCCAGCATTGCTAGCAACATGTAATGCTTTTATCATCGAAGAAGCAGTTTCCTTTCAACTTCGGATTGTCTAATGATTTAATGAGAGAACTGCAGTGATTAATGTACTTTTTACCTGATAATAAATAAGTCACATCATCTGGCTAAGTCATCAGAATTCATTATTAACCCAACCGATATCGTGCAGTTTGCACAAGCCCAGGGCAGCTTGTTCTTTAAGAATGGGTCCAACCTGATGAATTCTGTGCCTTGGAAATGTGATTAAATTATCAAAACTTCTCTCCCTCCCTCTCTCTCTCTCTCTCGATATTTGAATTTGCCAATCTCGAGAATATGTTTCCTTTTACGTAATTTGACAAGCCACATATACAAGAGAACCTATTCCAAGGGCAATGCCTTGAATCTATAAGCCTCTCTTTTTGTGGAGTTGTTCTCAGCATAGCACAATATTCATGCTGGGATGGTACACAGCCCAAACCAGAGAGTACTCCAAATGACTCACGTATTCATTAGAAATATCTAAATGGAATGGAGCTAAGCTAATAGCTGACTTCATTTCAGTAAATAATGTCTAAATAACAGGCGCAGGTGGATATTAAAGAGGTTTTCCAGAGGTTAATAGGTAAAATGAAGAAAGATGACAAACATATTTGGGGGATCTGATGTTCATAATGTATTTTATAGTAAAATATGTGTTGGACCTTTATAAGTTCCACAGCTCCCTCACACACCAGGGTCACACGCCACGGACAGAGGGCAATGCGGCTGTAGTTTTTGCTTTCCAAGTGGGTGGTTAAGTGATATAAAGAAGACGATCCCTTTATGCCAGGCTCCATTCAATCTGCCATCCCCTGCGGTGTACAAGTAGATGTCAAAAAGCCCATGCTTCACAACTGCTATTTTTGGCTTCTTTTATTATCAGAAGGCCAAATTGGTGTAAGTCAAGATAATCAGCAGATGGGCAGAACAACCTATTGAAGGCACCCAAGTCCACTAGATGCAATTTAAGAAAATTAAAAAAAAAAACACCTCAGCGAGAGGACGGTGGGCATCACTCCAACTCGTTACATCTAGAAAAGAAGAGGAGCTGCTTTTCAGGCTGTGAGCCCTGGCAAGGGGACCACAGAAGCCGTTGTCCCTGGCAGTGCTGCGGCATCAATCCAACTGGAAGGGCAGAGCGAGTCCAGCAGCCACAGGCTGCTGCCACAGGGCAAGGGGACAGCCCCTCAGGCCTGCCTAACTGCTACCTGGGAGAGCCCACCCTGGTGAAGGGAGCCCTTGGGACCTGCTTCCGGCCCCTGCCCCTAGGGAGGTCCCTTTTCTCCAGCAGTAATTTCCATTCTGGAGGACAATCACTCCTCCCATTAGAAAAATAAGTCTTAATTGCAGCAAGAGGTGCGGGGAACCCAGGGTGAGAGGGCAGGGAAGCACATCTGTGGCTTCCTCTTCCTGGAAGAATACCTCTCATTTCCTCCCTTCCTTGTGACAGTTCACCCTAAGAGGTCAGAGGTGGAGCAGCCACGATGCTGCTGTGAGACGGACCGGAGTGTTATTCAGGAACGTTCTACTGGAGTGTGCCCCACCCCTCTCCCTATAAGGTATTAGGACTCTGATTCAGCAGGGTCTGTCACTGTTCTTTTCTTAAGATGAAAAATTTGTATATATTTTCTCTCAACTATTCATATCCACCAACTTCCTCCCTCCTCTCTTTTCTATCACCTGTTTCTGCTCACCTCTCTTCTCAGCAACTTTCTGGTGGTGACAAGGCTGTGTAAGTCCCACTGACACATGTGATAGGATAGACTATGCAGTTAGATGGTGCAGAGAAAGAGAGTTCAACTCAGGAAGGCTGAGGAGTTGATTAGACTCTTTTTTAATCCACTGCGATTTTCATGTCAAGTGAAAATCTCGATGGCCTTCATTTTAGTCCTTCTTTATCCCACCCATTCAAACTCCAGTGGGCACAAGGAACCGCTGCCGTCATCTCTGTCTGGCATCTTTATTAATTTCCCCACCTGTATGAGAAGGTTTTTGACCTATAATTGAACAAGGCTATACATGTTCTATCAGCAACTAGCCTATGGCTGAATACATGTACATACATAAGTCAGAAGCTTCTAGGTGTCCCTTAATATCCGTTCTTCTCTAACTCCCCAATATTAGCTGGATGTAGGCCACTTAGCATAAAGACCACTTATCCCATCTTCCTGTGCAGCTACATATAGCCATGTTACTAAACTCTGGCCAAGCAAATGTGAGAAGAAATATAGAAGCAACTTCTATGTTGTATCCTTGCAAGATAAGCTTTTCCCACTTTCTCTGCCTGTTTCAGTGCTGCTGTTGAAGATAATTCTGGGGCTAAGGTCACGTTAGACCATGTGGGCAAAGTCGACTCTCCAGAGATGACAGTTTCTGTCACTCTGAGGGGACACAGCCATTCCTCTAGCCCTAAACCACCAACTTCTGGATGTTACACAAGAACAAAACTGAACTTCTGTCTCATTGAAGCCAGTGCTATTTTGGCTTAAAGGCTTTTATGCTGCTCAACCTAATAAACATGATTGTCCTCATTTGTCTCCTGCACTTTACCAACCTGGCCAGAAAACGTGGGTGGTCTGTGCTAATGTAGGCTCCATGGCAATTGGTCAGAGACTGCTCCATGGTGCTAGAAACCTCACCCAAACAGCCAAAAATCAGCAAGAGTTGAGGTTGTAATAAAAACTGGGGTGACAACCCCCCAAAATTAGGGACTCAAGATAAGGAGGTCAGATCCAATAGTCACATGCAGTCAGATCCCCAAGGAGAGCGTGCGTGTTGTCAGAAACACGGGGTATCTAAGCACAGTGGTTCAGGGGGGTAGAGTCAGGATGGATGTGGGGCAAGGGAACCCCAAAGCTGCAAAGACCGTACCTTCAAAGAGTACTGTGGGACTGTTTCCTCTGCGCCCTGGCCGTAGGCTTCTCATACCTTTCATACTGAAGTGGTCGAGACTTCCTGGCTAAGCTGCACCTCATGGTTCTCTGGTCTTAAAAGTACTTTGCCTCCAGGTAAGCAGGAAACTCATTGTCTACATCGGAGGGTCAGGTTGTGTCCTTGCCGTGAACTGGAGTGAAATCTAGACCATCAGGATCCCTCTGGAACCAGTGGGGGAGAAATCTTGAGCTCTGGATTCAGATCACACTGTCTCATAGGGTGGTCACCAAGCCACTGGATCTACCGAACACGGGACATGTGGCTGGTCTAAACTGAAATATGCTGTGAGTATAAAATACACATTGGGGTTCGAAGACTTAAAGCAAAAGTAAGAGCGTAACACGTTGCATTGAGATGTTTATATTGATTACATGTTGAAATGCTGTTTTGGAAATATTAAATAAAATACAGTATTTGAAATTAATTTCTTCTGTTTCTTTTTGCTTTATTTTGTATGGGGCTTCTAGAAAATGTAAAATTACATATGTAACTCACAACATATGTCTATTAAACAGCACTGTTCTAGACCCTGGGTTTCCAATCCCTGGTAAGAACTTTTGATTTCCCAGCTGGGAGGAGGTTCAGACTGCAGACTTCTGACACCTGAGTCCCACCCCATTACAAAAGTAGCATAAAGCCAGTTTGACTCCAAGCATCTTCTTCCTTCACTTGTCTGCTAAGCCCAGATATTTTTGGTTAATGTGAAGACCCAGTCGTAGCAGTGGCGTTCTGTGCACTGTCCCTGCAGAGATATCATTGCTGACCAAGTTCTTGATTTCCTGTCATTATTAAGAAGCAGTTCTAGCCATTAAAAGTTGAAAAAAAAATCTATGTAGAGACATTGGGAAAAATAATAGGAGAAACTTATTATACTGGCTTTTCTCATCAAACTATTTGTTGCAATCTGCCCTAAAGCTGCACTTTCCGTTGGCACAAAGAAGAATCTGTCTATACCACTATCTGATGTAATAGAGTAAGGAGTAGAGAAAAAATTTAAACCAGCAACCCTTCTTCAAAGAAGTAAATTCTCTCTTCTTTCTTTTCCCTGACTATCTAAAAAGCACAGACTGGCCTTTGAAGAATACATTGGGTGCCCCTTAATGAGCCATCGCTCACCCTCAGATTGGCAAACACCTGAAATGTTTGGTAGAAAGTTGGGCAGCAGGTAAAAGAAGTTCATGGGCAGCTTTACCAGGCTGTATGTACGTGATAGTGCCAGTAAGTCTGGTGAATCTGTATTATTTACAGAAATGTGAAAATGATTGCAGCTGCAGCGTACTGTTGGGTTGGAAGGCTTCAGTGACCTTTCTCTTGCCTTTGGGTCTTGTCTAAACATCTCTTGGCTGAAGAAGTGAACGGTCTTGTCCGTGTTTATGACGGCTGTGCATCTCGTGCCGAATGCCCAATCCTGCTGGAGACAGACCTTTCCTTTGGGCTGAACAATACATTAAGAAATGCATTAAACAATACCTGCTACAAGCAAGCCTGTTCAATTGTGATTTGTCTTTTCTCTGGGCTTCTTAAAACTTTTGTGTAGGTTTTATGCTTTTAGTCTCTGGTAGGCTTTTCCTAGATTTTCAAAAATAGTAAGAAATATATGGGTTAAATTAAAGTAATGGGGGTCTAACATGAATGGATCTTAAGGGCATTATGCTAAATAGAATAAGTCAAGCAGAAAAAAATGCTGTATGATATCACTTAAAAGTGGAATCTGGAAAAGGCAGACTCACAGAAGCGAAGAGTAGAATGACGGTTGCCAGGGTGGGGCATGGAGGCTGGAGACTTGCTGGTCAAAGTTAGAAGATGAATAAACTTTGAGGATCTAATGTATAGAATTGTGATTTTAGTTAATAATACTGTGTCATATACTTGAGAGTTGCTAAGAGGGTATGTTTTTAATGTTTCCACCACACACATACAAAAACATCATAATCATATGATGTGATAAGGTGTTAGCTTCAGTGGTAATCCTATTGCAATATATGAGTGTATCAAATCAACATGTTATACTCCTTAAACCGACACACTGATGTCTCAGTTCTATCTCAATAAAGCTGGGGGGGAAATATGTAAAGGGGAGGGGTCTGTTGTGAAAAGCAGAATAAGAAAGACAAGCATGCCAGATGCTCAATTCATTCCCTCCGTCCCTGAATGAAATAACCCTCTGGGGGGAAGGGGAACCCATCGCCTGTGGGCATTCAGGACAGTCAGTACAGTGCTAGCAGGAGGGTTGTCTCACTGCCCTCTGGGAGCAAAGGCAGTTTCACTTCCCACCTTTGGGAGGACTCAGGCTCTTCCTGCTCCCGCCACTGCTCCTGGCTAGATGCATTCACCTTCTCCCGCCTCAACATCCAACTCTGTCTTCTTAAATGAAAACTATCAAATGCAGTTAAATACAAATAGTCTACATTGTTAAAATGGAGATTAACCAATTAACATTTATAGTACATAATAACATTAAACATGACTTTTTTACAAGTAATTAGGTGCACATGATTTAATGTGCTTTAAGCCAGTTAAAAAAAAGGTATGATTGACTAACAAATTCAACTTAAAGGATATTACATTATATTTAGTTTAGATATTAAGTATAAAATGTAGATGTAAGTTTTCTTGCATTACAATTGAGAAAAATGCTACCAAAACCATGAATTATTTTGTTTTACAAAAAATTGTTTTATTGCACTAAAATTGAGAAAAAGTACTACTATAGCCATAAATTATTTTTTGTTTTACAAAAAAAGTCAAGTGGCTTATTTTTATATTTCTATGTTTTATTTCAAATGTCTAGATAAAATTAAAAAACTTAAACATTTTAATCACTTTTTTGGGTATAACTCATTAAGACATTGATAATATTTGCAACCATTGAATGAAAATGTGAATCAGATTGCCTATATTTCTCTCTCTTTAATGTAGACTTTTGAAACATGACAGATGGTTTTATATCTATATACTAATTGATAAAATGAATGCAGTCTTGAAGTGAAGTTGAAGGTATAATATTACTTTCGTATTCCTCATCAAGTTTTATTTCAAGTTTAATACAACTAAGTCTACTGGACCTCAACAAAAGAGTCACTTTAGGTATAAGTTAAGTAATATGTGACTAAGAATATACTAAATAATTAAAAATTTTATAGTAGGCTCTTGTTTGTAGTAACATGGCAGATTAGATAAACTAAGTGACTCTTTTGCGGAAACAACTAAAATGCTGGGGAAAAAGTAAAAGCATCGTTTCCAATGTGTTGTTCAGCTGTCACAAAAGTAAGGAATGCGCTGATCTCTCTCTCATACACACATATACACAAATGTAAGCAGGACTCACTCCTCAGGGGTAAGTGGATAAGACACCGTCAGCTTTGCCCTGAGGGTGTCTGCCAAACCGTGAAGATGTGAGGTTTCCACTAGGACTCGGTTGTCTGTACGTGGTGGAGCTTACCTGAGATAGGAGATCTCCAGTGACTCCAGAGCTCCGCCTAAATGGGGAACCTCAAAGGGTGGCGTGCGAAAGGACCAGCCGCATGAGAACGTGCTTGTCTCAGTCTGGGTCCCGGATGAAGAAAAAAACCTCCCAAAAGGACTCATTTTTTCTAAGTTGACTTTCATATATATATATATATATTGTTTTGATACAAACATTTATGATACAAACATTTCAAATGGGTAATTAAATCAAGTGTTGGTTAGATTTAATGTGGCAGAATCCCAAGGGGTCCCACTTCAGTTCCCTTGCCATTGGTCTGGGTTACGTAACTAATTCTCACAAATTAGCTATGGGTAGAAGAGACACAAGCTACTTCCAAGCAGGAGAAAAGCAGAGCTGATGAGACACGCCAGCTCTCCCTTCCCCAGCAATGTTGACCAAGGAGGATGCATGCTCCTTGTAGTTAAAGCATCTACAAGATGTTGGAAACTCAGCGGGCCTGGATGGAAGCCACATGCCCTGAAGAGTTGTCTGAATCTATAGCAGAAATTGTATGGACAAAAAAAACAAACCAAAAAACAAACAAACATGCCTTTGTTAAGTTATGTTAAGCAACTGAGATTTGGGGGATGTTTGTTTTTTCACCTAATTTAGCCTAAACTAACTGACGGAATACAACTGCCTGGGTGATTGACAGAAGCAAACACAAATCTCAGAAGAAACTCAATTTACACCAGTACTCAAAGACATTCCAGTATATTTGGTCTTCTGCCTACAGAATCTCTTTAACATCTCTTGTAGAGCAGGCCTGATGTTAAGGTCCACTTGCAGCTTTTTTTGGGAGGGTCTGAAAGGTGCCTTTTTTTTTGCCTTAATTTTTTGAGCTATGTAGTCACTCAGTACAAAATTCTAAAGTTGAAAATTTTTAGTATTTCAAGAATTTGCCACTATTTTCTTAACTGCATTGTTCTTATAAG
Source organism: Desmodus rotundus (assembly GCF_022682495.2). NCBI lineage: Eukaryota > Metazoa > Chordata > Mammalia > Chiroptera > Phyllostomidae > Desmodus > Desmodus rotundus. Next base: position 200,078,067 of record NC_071387.1, on the reverse strand, counting down.
AAGTCTTCCATCAAATTTATATTTACTTCTCTAAGTGTGAAGTGTCTTTTTTTTTTTCTTAATGCTTTTAAGATTTCCTCTTTGTCACTTTTTTCAGCAACTTGATTATCATGTACTTAGTAGGGATCGCTAGATCTGAATTTACAGAATTCATGCAATTTGGAAACATTTTTAGCCATTATGTCCTTGTATCTCACACACACACACAGACACACACACACACATGCCCTATTTCTCTTCTTTTGAGATTCCATTTAAAAATATAGGAGACTGTTTGATATTTACTGTCCAGCTCACAAATGCACTGACACTCCACTTTTTTTCAGTCTTTTACTTTGAATGGCTTCTATTACTTTGCTTTGTCTTCAAGTTTTCTTATTTATTTTTTTTTTTTGGCAGGGTCTAATCCCGTCTTAAGCCTATCTAATGTAAATTTTATCTTATATATTATATATCTTGTCTCTACATGTTCAGTTCAGGTGTTTGCTATGTCATTTGTTTTTCTTCCTTTATAATATTTATATCTTCTCTCACCTTCTTGAACATATGAATTATATTTGTAAATGATAACTGTTTCAACATTCTTGCTTAATAATCCTATCATGTGTCATTTCTGAGTCTGTTTATATTGATATTTATCTCTTGATTAAGGGTCATATTCCTGTGTCATTGTTTCCTGGGTAGTTTCTGATTGGATATTGGATACTAGACATTATAAATTTTAGGCTGTTGGTACTGGATTTTGTTGTATTTATTTAAAATACTTTAGTACTTTGCTCTTATGCTCAGTTTATTTAGTTGGAAACAATTTTCTCCTTTTAAGGAGTGCCTTTAAGCTTTGACATATATAGGCCAAAACACTTTTAGTTGAGGGCAATTCAATCCTGTGACTGAAGCAATGCCCTTTTGAGGATGTTACTCAGGTATCGGGTATTAGGAGGTGCTTTTCCCTTTCACCACAGGAAACACAAACATGCTCAGCCCTGTATGAGCCACAGCAATTATTCAGCTTATTCCCCGTGCTCCTTCCCTGTGATTCTTTGCTTTCTTGGTAGCTTCCTCACAAGCATGCATCGTTCAGTAACACATGCTTCTCTCCAGAGTAGTGGTGTTCTCGCTCTAACACTCTCTCCCCCACCTGCCTTTCCTCGCCCTTTCCCACTGCCCTCCCCACCCCATCTCCTCTCCTTGAAGCTCCACTCTCCGGTTCTTTGGCCTCCTTGAATTCACAACTCTTTCACTTTTACTTGGGGAGGTGATTGAGCCCTCGTAAATCCATCACTGGGGCCTGGGCACTCTCTCTAGAGAGTAAGCTGGGAGGACTACAGGGTTCCCCTGGCTTGTTTCCCTGTTCTCAGGAACCACTGTCCTGTGCTGTGCCTGTCGTCCCATGTCTAAGACCGTTGCTTCCTATATAGTCTATTGCCTCCTACCCCCCCCAATTTTGTTCTGTCAGTACCCAATAGTATGGCTAAAAAGACCTCCTCTTATATGTTTCTTAAAAAGAGTTAAAGAAGCGTAGACCTTGCCCTGGAGAGTGTGAAGTCTAATGCGGCCAGATTTGAACAGACTCCACAGGTTGAGTGGGATAAATGCCTATGTCCCCAAATGCCTACAAGGTGTTTTCAAGATGTAGAAGTTCATGTTCTTTCTGTGGCCGAGGAAAAGTACAACCATGGGGAGTCTTGTGCTGTCCAGCAGACAAATGTAACAGAAACTGAGGTAAAAAATAATGGTGACTTGCCCAAGTACACACAGTTAATTAGTAGAAAAAATGGGTCTAAAATCTAAGTGTCATGGTTCTCAGTCCACTACTTTTTTTCCTTCACTCCTTTTCCTTTTTAATAAAACAACTGTGTGTTCCTCTCTATCACTTGTACATCTGAGAGGTAATAAATTATTGTTCCCTTAACCATACATCAAGGGTATGATAATTCAGTCGGACTCTAAGAAAATATTGGAATACTATGCAGCAGAAAAAAAGAAGGAGCTCCTACCCTTCATGACAGCATGGATGGAACTGGAGAGCATTATGCTAAGTGAAATAAGCCAGGTGGTAAAAAACAAATACCACATGATCTCACCTGTAAGTGGAACCTAATCAACAAAACAAACATAAGAGCAAAATAGAACCAGAGACTTGGAAATAAAGAACAAACTGACAGTGACCAGAGGGGAGGGAGGGGTAATGGGGGAAACAAGAGGAAGGGGTAAGCCACGGAACGTGAATGGAGGACTCAGGGGTGTGGACAGTGGGGGGGATTGACGAGGGAGTGGGGAGGGCGGTGTAGGGGTGAGCAATGGGGAAAAGGAGGAACAACTGTAACTGAACAACAATAAAAAAAGAAAATATTGGTATTATATTATTGCTAACAATTACCACGGCTCTTTGAGTATCCTGACTCAACCCAGGATACTGGAGTGGCTGCCAACAGTCCTTCAGAGCTTCCTCTGGGGTGCATGGGCAGTATAATTAGTGGGTCAGTGTAGACTCTAACGTTAAGCAAACTTTATTTTCCTTCTGCTTATCTTGCCAGCCTGTTTCTTCACGTACGAAATGAGGATAATCAAAGTACCCCTATATGGAGCCGTCGTAAGGCTTAAATGAGGCAGTGCATTGAGGTGCTTAGCATTTATTCCGAATCTCAGCGAGAAATCAACCAATGTCCATTATCATTAGTATTGTATTATGACATTTCCCTAGAATACCTTCAACAATCGATGTTTACAATGGTCTTTCTTAGAAAGGCAAAAGCAGCCCATTATAGTGTTCACCTCCATTTACTTTTGCTTAGACAAGGCCCCGGAGCCCAAGAATAGAATAATTTTTGTTCCCCTGGAATGATTCAAACTTTCTTTCTGAATACGTACACCATAGAAATGTAATGTTCTTTTAATTAAACACTGTAAAATCTGCAGAAATCTTGGCAGAAAACCATTTGAACCTCACAGTGAGAAACAACAAACAGGGCAATTGTAGGCTGAATAAATCATCACTCTTGACGACACCGGTTCGGTGGGGTTCCGAAAACTTTTTTGCCACCTGCTGTACTTTAAATTCAATGTCGTCTGTTGGTCGGTTTCCTTTCCCAGCTAGAAAAAGCTCTGACGTCCTTTGTTGCCTTCAGTACAAGTTGTATACTGGGATTTTTGGCTATTCAGTTACACACCCATGAAACTGCCAGGCACCTTCCCATTGCTCCAGCATTTACTGCCACCTGTCTGTGCCAAATCATTGTTTATGAATAGTAATTAGGGACTGTTCTTTTGAGTCACCTCTGGCAATGGCTTCCAGCAACCTTTTCAAACTGCATTGCCAGCAGGTATTTGCATAAGACGGGCGGAATACGCTGGGTAGCAATATTGTGCTGGCAGGAATAAACCCACCACGATTAACTTAGTATGCCCTGAGCAACCATGGACCAGTTCTTGTTGTTAAAGGGAACAAACGAGGAAAGCAATTTGTTAGGATAAGTCAGCTGCCCCGTTCCCCTTTTCCCAACCACGGTAGTGGGGAGCAATGACTGTTGTTCCTAAATCTCGAGGGAAACCTGACTTCATCGTTCACAGAGAGACAACAACGATGAACCATTCGAAAATATAGATGCAGTCTCAGTGAAAATGGATGGTGTAAAACATAATTATTATAGGGGCAAAGGAGAGATTTTACCAGCAGCCATGAGCATAGGTTACCAAAACAAACAAACAAAAAACCAAGAGTGAGTTTCGTGAACACAAAACATCTCCAATCTCATTCCAACTGAAATCACTATCAAATTTTTCTTGCTCCCAAGTGGGCATAGCCCTTTAAGAATCGTGTGTGACGTGAGTAAAATGCTCTGGATGATGTTTTATGACTGCTGGTACAACCAGGACATAAACCTTAGAGTGGGAATCTCTTACAGGAGCATGTATTAACTCTTCATGCTATTCGTTTGGCATGAGATAGAATCACTGTAAATAAAAATGCATATTAAGGGAATAAAAATGCTTTCTTACAAATTAACCAGAGACCATTCTAGGCAGAAAACTTTTCTTCAAAGTGGAGAAAATACACAGCCAGTTTATCTCTATATTGATACCCATGGATCGGTGAAATAAGGTCACACGACATCTTGTGTGCTGGGAGAAGAAACATGACCACGTCTTTCAAAACACACGGCTCTCACTCTGACCCCTATTTTCTTTCCCAAGACTCCTGTTTTTTTTGTTTTGTTTGTTTTAATTATTTTATTGTTGTTCAATTACAGTTGTCTGCATTTTCTCCCCACCCCTCTACCCCATCCCAGCCAAACCCACCTCCCTCCCCTGCTTCCACCCTCCCCCTTGGTTTTGTCCCTGTGTCCTTTATAGTAGTTCCTGTAAACCCTTCTCCCCACATTCCTATCCCTCCTCCCCTCTGGCTATTGTTTTTAAACAACTGGGTGAGAGCGTGTGTGCCTGTGCACAGGAGCGCACAGAGACACACGTGTGTGTGAGCAGTGGCGGTCTATAACCACAACAAGCACTTATTGAGCACCCACTGTTTGCTAGGCTCTATCTGCGTTTTCTCATTTGTCTTCACAACACTCATGTGGAGCGAGGACTACTCCATAGTCACTTTACAGATGAGAAAAGAGACGCGGAAGCTTGCTGAAGCCACGTAGCACTTTCAGTCATAGCATACCTCATCAGCACGGAATTTCGTGAGTGAGTTTTGTCCCACCGGCCACCTTAATCTCCCTCCTTTGAATAATTGGGGAGGGACGGGCCAGCTCGTGTGTCCTGGCACATAAACAGGATTGTAACAGATTTGCGAATGTGCCATTAACTGTACTCTCTACAGAAATCTACAGTTATAAATGACAGTTTATAAAGATTTGGGGGAGTTTTATGTCTATTTACTCTACTTTCTGCTAAGAATCTAGTGATATCCCTTATACTCTGTGTTGAAGAGAATCTGTCATCTGGCCATTCTGAACTGTGTCCTAGGCCTCCCATGCCATCTTGTGGGGACATCTGCTTCTTGCTTCACCTTAAAATCGCCGTGGTACTTCAGCTTTGTCGAAGAGAGTTCACCAATAACTTCTGCAGAAGGCGATGCTTTCCTCCAGTTCATTCTGGGAAAGGTTGGCTGCTGTCTATACCGTATAATGGATATGTTCGAGTGATACTGCAGCTCTCTGCCCCTCTCTACCCTAAATATTTTCTACCTAGGTCTCCTTTAGTGGCATGGTTCCTTTAGTTTTTCCACTCCTCTGTGTGAACTCCTCTTAGAAGAAGCCATTGCCTGTCTGGAACCTAAACTGGGAACATCAGCCAGCACACATACCTGCCCTGGAAAAACATTATTGATATGCCCCAGCAGCAGTCAAGTTTATTACTGATAAATCTCTTTGCACCCGAGTGGCAGGTGGGCGGCACTACCATCCATGACTTCTCATTGGAACCCTACAATCGGCCAGATCGCAAATTAAAAGCCTGGAAATGTTGGTGATTACAACACTAACACTGAAGGTCCACACGAAGACGCCTCGAAGCCTCCTGTTTGGTGTTCCACTACCAATTATCCCTACGGAGACATCTGAGTGCCTCGGCCGTGCCTGGGAGTGGTCTGGGCAATGCAGTGCATTCCCTCCACGGCTCCAAAGGAGTGTGCTGTTGCATCGCACAAGAGCGAAGGAGAAAGTTGAATTCTGTCCTGTGATTTTAGAACGAACCAGTTTAATAAGGAGAGAGCATTCTTTAATTGTTTGGAATTCAGGGACTTGAAAAAGAAAAGAATCATAACCATCAAGAACATCTGAAAGAAGAAAATTTAAGGTGTTTCTGTTATGCTAAGCATTTGTCTCCCTTTCTTTGATGTTCAAGTTTGTTCACATGGAAAGATGCCTTTTTGTGGTTTTTAAGCATCGGTAGAGGAAACAATACAAATGCTTTGTTTGTGCAGAGTGCCTTTCATCTGGGCTCTCTGCACCCGCACCGCATGGTACTGCGTGTGCACACTTCACTCCCCAGGCAGAAATTCAACGGGCAATGCAATTTGTGCTCACCATCGTGCAGCCCAAACCCTAGTTTTCCGACCGTTTTCCGGCGTAACCAATTGTTTTGGGTTTTTTCCTCTTTGTTTTTAGTTATCCCCAAAGAATTATTACATACTTTTACTTTCAATTTCTTTAACTGTGTACCTTTCTGAATACCTTATTTTACCAACCCAAATTATACAGCTTTGTCCTTGTGCACATGTTATCTTAAAGCCATTTTCCTCAAAATGAATTTCCAAACTCTGGTTTGGACAAAGGATTCCAAGGGAATGGTTGCAGACTTCACCTGGAATTTATCTTCACCTGGAACTTGTCTGGAAACACCGTGGAATGCAGATGGCTGCCCTTCCTTCTGGGGGACAGCAGGTGTGCTTCTAAGGCCCCTTTCTTCCTTTAAATAGATTTTGGGTGTCCTCAAAAAGCACATAGGCTTTTGAAGAAATAAAGGTGGGTAATTTTATTTGCCATTCTGTATGAACTTGCTTGGTTTTATGGTCAGCAAGAGCAGCTCCTTTTCTGCACCTGCTGGAACACAGAGAGGCACCATCATGCACATACAGATCTGCCGTTAGCTTTTTCTGGAGCAAACTGATACCTAGCTTCGAATGGAAAGTCTGGCACTCGTTACTAAAAGTCAGCAGACCATGAGAGGGCAATTCTATGGAAAAGTGATGCACTCTTATATATGGATTGGAGGCAGCCATCATCTTAGCTTTTCTTCCCTGTTTGAAGTGTGAAACCTGAAACCTGACCTAACTGACTTGACTGTATACAGGGAAAGTGGCAGCTTTTAAAGCAACCTGCATCCCAATGGTTTAACTCTTCCCACAACTGTCTACACCCCTGTGGAGCCCAGGAACAAACACAGTGAAGAAATGTATCAATCCACGTTTTGGGTGGCTGGAGCCAATGGAGCCAGGACTAATGGAGCCAGGACTCTATACGCACCGTGCATCTGGATGGTTCTCCAAAGAAGCTGCCCCTACAACAGACTATGGAGGTCCTACGGGGAATCAGAAATCTCCGCAGATGAGAAGAGGCCCCAAGAGGCAGGCGCTGACAGCTCATAGTACGCGTGACTATTGATACACTGATCCACTAATGGACGGGTAACCAGGCAAATTCTCATCTGACCCTCCCGTGTTTCTTAAGTGGCCCCACTCACTCTTGTGGCTATTTTAATGATCGTTTTGATGCTGATGACCTGCAGTTCTGCATCTCCACCAAGACCCCTCTTCCCACTTTCAGAATCATCTAGGCAACGGTCTGTGAGTCACTTGAGTCTAATTTCTCACTAAATTGAATTCATAATCTCATTCTACACCTGCTTCTCCTGTTTTCTGTATTGTCATAGTTGTCAAAACCAGAAATTCTAAATCTGTGCTTCACTCCTTCTTCTCCCTCTTTCTCCACAACCCCCCTCCACACACGCACACTCACTCACACACGCGCTCATACACTCGGTGTTCAAAGCTACCTACTGATCCTACCTTTCAAATATCTTTGGAAATCAACTACTATGCTTCATCCCCATTGTCACCATGGCAGTTCAAGGTCGTAGCATCTCTAGTTTGGGGAACTGTTAATGACTGTTAATAACAGTCTTCTTATCTGCATTCTTGCCCTTCTCCTGCTACCTCCCCAGACCGTGTGTGTATCTAAGTTCTTACAATTTGTGGGGAACCGTTCCAAGCGTGGGAAATGTGGCTCAGCCCCCACTCGGAAAACCAGTAGGGAGCGAAGTTGGCGGGCAGGACCCACGTCCATGGATAAGTTCTCCAGTGGGAAATCAGGCCTGCATTGTACTTAGACTGCTATGACACTTGCTCTTGCTAAAAAAAACTCCCTCACCCTGAATTGAGGAAGCAAATGTTTACTGAGTATTTTTATCTTTACAGAATCTAGGCTAGACCCCCCAGGTATGGGACACAGCCTTTTCGACCAATTCTCCTTTTACATTGCAAATATCCTCCTTTGATGTATTCAGTGACTTCCTCTCCTGTGTCTGCAAAGATAACCACCCAAAACAAACCTTTGTATAGTAAAGAGGACCTTTGATGTTAAGGGCCTCAGAAACCTATGAAGGCTGGTCATGGCAAGGCTCTTGGCCCTCCCCCCTTGAGGGAGTGGCCGAGGCTGCTGAGAGGTGCTCTCCTCTTGAGAGAGTGGCCACACAGCCCCTTTTCCCCCACAGGACGTCTGTAGTCCGTGTGTATGTGTATTGGAATACTGAAACCTCAACAGCAGATCTTGCGGGCCGAGATCTGCGTCAACAATTGCTGAAAGATTGTATTCTCTCCAAAGATCGTATTCAGACACAGTGTCCTGCAGGTAGAAGACTCTTGGGCCCTCCCTGACTGGAAACTGCTGCTGATTGGTCACTACCCTAACCTCTGAATATGAGTAAGATTTCTTTCCTTGGTTGTCCCCAGACTGTACTTGCTTGTTGGTTTATAACCCAGCAGACTGCAACCTCCATCAGGCCCGGAACTTGGCCTGCCTTGTCCACTATTGTATTGCTGGCACGTGGCATGGGGTTGGGACACAGCTGGTGTTCAGTAAATATTTATGAACTCAGAAGAAGAGGGGAAGAAGGAAACTAGGGGAGGGAAAAGATTGGGCATAAACCAATCTACTTTGTAAATAGGTAAATAAATACATACGTAAAATGAATAAATGTGTAAGTAAATAAACCCCAGAAATCAGTGTTTTGTTTTCGTGATTTGCCTCTTTGTTATAACAGTAGTCTGTATGTTAGATGAGACAAACACCTCAGGGTCTGGGCCATTCTTACCAAATGGTATGCTTGCTAATGGTTAAAACGTAGCATAGCATTTTGCAGATCAACTATAAGCAAGGTAAGTTTGGCAGAAACTGATTGGGTAGTTGTAGCCAACTGCAAAGAAGAAATCAACATGTAATTGGCCAAATAGTGTATATAAGCAATGGAAGAGGTTTGGCTATGAGTCTCCCCATTTCCTTTACTTGCTGCAAGTAATAAATCACCTTGTGACAACCATGTCTCATTCTTGAATAGATTACCCCTTGAGTATGTAACATATATAGGAAAAATATTCAGTTTAAAGTCCTAATTAGTTGGATTTTGGTGAATCAACTTTTAAAATATACATCTAATCTGAAAGTCTAAATAATATTTTTAACAGATGTGTTAAAAATCTGTTAAAAGAGGAAACTGATGTTTAATAGGGTAATATAGTGGAGACTTTTATAAGGTATATAATGTTCTGTTTTTAAAAAATCTGGATTTCATTAATAACATCTGCTATAAAGGAGGTATATCAAAGTAACTACCTCACTACTAAAGTGGTCAGCTCCCTAAAGAGTTCTCTGGAACACTGTTAGAACCATCACCTTACTAGAAAAAAATTATCACAATAGGAAGAGCGTGGGGATCCATCCTAGGCTTATTTTTTTTTAAATTAGGTTTTGACAAAAGTATGATCTTTCTTACTTCCTATTTTAAATTTATATCAATGATAATACCAATGTACCTTTCAGAGTCAATTAAGATTCTTTCAAATATAAACCATAGATGTTTTAATGGCAGAAATATCCTGGGCCTCTGGTAGGAATACTATTTCTGTGTGCTTCATGTTCTGACCACATTAAACTTAGAAGATGTAAACCAGATGGAATACTGTTACATTTATTTTTCCAAGTCAAAGTGCAATTTTAGGAGGCCAGACATCAATTTCGTCATTGTCTTTTGTCCAGTCCAGGTTATTCCTGAGTCCTGTGCTCACCTGAACCACATCTGCCTCATCGAGATCAGCGAAGGGAGAGCAGACACCGGGAGCAACAGAGCTCACAAGCATGCTGCTGAATGTATACCTCCTACTCTTGAGAAAGACAGAAAACCTGAGTTGTGGATTTAGGGCAAAATTAGCAGTTGAAATATAATTTCTCCAGTGCAAAGAAGTATTAAGGCACTTAATTTTGCAATCAGAAAGAGTAATTCCATTCCGGCCTGAGAATGGATAAAGACTTAATTAGCTTTTCCCATTGCTGATGCCAACCAATCTGCGTCGAGACCAAGAGAGGCCAAGAGCCATAAGATCTGCTGAATCCGCTTCCTATTTGGATAGACAGAGATTTACAGAGGCACATGGTACAAGCCGCGGGGCGAGCCCAGGCCTGTCGGGCTGTTGTCAATCTCTGGGTGCTCTGAAGCAAGACTACATCTGTGCCAGAAAGCAATTATCTCTTTTAATTGGCTGTTTTTCCTTCTCAATACACAGTGTTAGAATTAGAGTTTTTTTCTAGTATTGAGTAGGTAGGATCCAGTGGAATTGAATGTTCCATTAAAGGCAGAGTGTGATGGGCAACTTTGGAGAGAGAGTTTCACGAAGCTCTTCCCACAAGGATTTTCTGAGTGTATCTCTTGGCTTTCTTTATATCCAAGACCTCTACAGAAGATTTAATCATTTAAATTGTTAATAATTGTATAATTTTTTTTAAAGCAGGGATGTCTCTTTGGCTTAATTATAGGCAATCTAGTGTTTTCTTCCCACCACCAAACCCCTATTTGTTACCACAATGAAAATCTGTTTGAATACTGGTCTCATTTCAAAAAGATTTATTAGAATTTACAAGGCTTTTGTTTCTTTCTTATTTCCACTTACGCCCTTTGTTTACTTAGTCTGTGGCACATCCCATACTATTAACCCATAGATACTTTACAGTTAATGAATATTCTAAATAATTCTATCTGCTACTGAGGAACAAATATACGAAAATTATTGTTTCATAAAAATTATTGGTTTTGCTTTTATTTTCAATATTTGTGGCCTTGTGTCTACTTACTGAGAACCTGCTAAGTACTTGATACTGTGCCGAGCATTTGTTGTGTATGCCCTTACTTAACCCTTGTATATTCCACAGGGCAAATGTCTCCTAGTGTGCATTGGATTTTCACTATAGTTTTTCTGAAAAGTGCTGGTCAGAAGGTTTTCTGGCAAAATTAAGTAAATTAAAATTTAGTATTAGGAAGTTCCTTCATTGAGAAAAATTCTTTTAATAATTGTGAAAAACAAAGGCTATATAAGTTTAAAAATCTTTTTGTAATTTATAAAACCACAAGATTATAGAGAAGGGATTTTGAAGTCATCGAGCCCAGTTGTCTAGTGTTACGAGGCAGGAAAACGAGGCACAGATTCCATTAGACTCAATGTCACACAGTTAGCTAGTGAGAGATGTGGGAGTTGATGGGCAGACCCCCTAGAGGCTCAGGGCCAACTGGGCTTGCTCTGTGATGTTCTTTTACTATTCCCTTCAAGACGGTTCAAGTTAACAGGCATGCGATGATATTACAGCCAACAGAGGCACAGAACCCCAGTTCACTGCATCATCCCATATCTCTGGGATACATGCAGTGACATAAACACTGTCATAAATACTGATGTATGGCTTCATAAGAACTCTCAAAACATGATTATGAGCCATATCACGGGGAAGGAGAGGAATGAAGTAACGATCTACACTGCACCTGAAATTTCCCATAAACTCTTATCTATGCTACTGCCAATAAAAACTTACCCTGAGTCTTAATGGCAGATTGTCCAGCAGGTCACTTTTGCCTCATTCATTAGTTGGATCTGAAAGAGTTTTGAGAGCCTCTGTCTTGTGTCCCTAGGGAATATTGCCTCTCTGGCCAAATCACTGTGTGGGGAGAAGCAAACCATGGCTGGAGCCCAAGGTCACAGGTCGGAGTTTTCTACACCTGCAGAAGCATTCTGGGCAACACTCCTCCCAGCTGGCTGAGCGCCTTCCTGCTTCTCCAGCTGTAAACAGAGGAGTAGCCCGGGGCACCCTGACATCCCAGTGTTTCGAGATTGCTTATGTAACACCTACAGGTGTGCTCATCATATTATTGTAGCATTACCTAAGCTTTGTTGTCTGGTCATGGGGACATTTAGACAACCCTGAACACAACTGGAAGGTGGCAATGTGTTTTTGGAAAAAAGAAAATCCATAAGAATTATGACATATTCTTATAAATGCAGCAAGGCGGTCACTTTTCATGTGGTGCTCATCAAATCACATTCTGAGAGAAGATTCTAACACTAAGCCCAACTTTCCATTTTTTTAAACATTTAGTTCATATACATTCAAGAAGTTTACTTCATACCCAACACGAAGGCAGCTTTAGCAGGAAAGAATGCATTTGAAAACAAAACTCAACTCCACCCTGCTTTGTGGAGACAAAACATGAAGAGAATATCCAGTCATTTCTTACATGGGTGGTTCATTCTTTAACAAGATTAATTTTAGTCTGAACAAAATGGCCACCCAACAGTCCAGTGTGAGGATATCAGAAGACACAGTTGTTGTGTCTGGCTGTGGTGGACAAGTCTTAATTTCAGAAGTGTCCATCCGTGATTCTGATCTCGAACTTTCTCTCCTTTAGTAATAGGAAATCCCAGGTTGTTGAGCCAGCTAATCTCGTTTGTCAAGCAAGATTCCTTCTGCAGTGGCCTGGAGGATCCAACCTGATTCTAGCTTTATGCTTTCCTTTAGGTCAAATAATGTCAACTTCCCCATTTACTGATGCTCCCCTGAGGTACGGATTTTAAAAGACAAAAATCAAGCCTACTCAACAGAAAGTCCCTCGTACTTCATAAGATCTGTCTGCACCAGGCAGTATTTATTTAGCACCTAATTTTCTCTGTTGAGAGAAGTGGTTCAGGCCCACGTGGCCAAAGGTTTTCCTGGAGGCAGACTCATGAGCAGTTCCAAAGCATTTGTGAAGGCAGAGCTCTGCCCGCTGAACTGCTTCGCTGCAAAGGTTTGCTCTAGCCTCCTTAAGTATCTATAGAATACCCAATGTGTGACCTTTGGCAGCCAGTTGCAGAAATATTCAGGTAGAGGGTTGTAATGGGTCTCATAGCTTTCAGAGAGTGTTTTCTCCTTAAAATGTTGACTATATTGTGTGACAATTCAGAATTCATTAAAAATCGAGATTACATATCAAAAATAGACTAAGTCAGGATGACAATATTACAAATGGGTATGAGATTAATGGGTGAGCTGGAGAAAGTAGCAGAAAACCAATGACTGCTATTGCCTTTGAAGCTATTGCCTTTTTGTGGTTGTAATCAGATCAACGGTAAGTATTCTAACTCCAGCTTCAGACAAAATAGAGTTAATTCTCTCTTTTTTTCTTTTTTTAGATTTACTTTTTTAAACTTTTTTAATTGTTATTCAATTACAGTTGTATGCCTTTTCTCCCCATCCCTCCACCCCACCCCAGCCAAACCCACCTCCCTCCCCCACCTCCACCCTCCCCCTTGATTTTGTCCATGTGTCCTTTATAGTAGTTCCTGTAATCCCCTCTCTTCACTGTCCCCTCCCCATTCCCCCCTGGCTATTGTTAGATTGTTCTTAACTTCAATGTCTCTGGTTATATTTTGTTTGCTTTTTTCTTCTATTGATTATGTTCCAGTTAAAGGTGAGATCATATGGTATTTGTCCCTCACCATCTGGCTTATTTCACTTAGCATAACGCTCTCCAGGTCCATCCATGCTGTCACAAAGGGTATAAGCTCCTTCTTTCTCTCTGCTACATAGAATTCCATTGTGTAAATATACCATAGTTTTTGGATCCACTCATTTGCTGATGTGCACTTAGGTTGCTTCCAGTACTTGGCTATTGTAAATTGTGCTGCTATGAACATTGGGGTGCATAGGTTCTTTTGGATTGGTGTTCCAGGGTTCTTAGGGTATAATCCCAGCAGCGAAATTGCTGAGTTAAAAGGCAGTTCCATTTTTAGTTTTCTGAGGAAATTCCATACTGTTTTCCACAGTGACCTCACCAGTCTGCATTTCCACCAACAGTGCACTAGGGTTCCCTTTTCTCCGCATCCTCTCCAACACTTGTTTGTTGATTTGTTTATATTGGCCACTCTGATTGGTGTGAGATGGTACCTCATTGTGGTTTTAATTTACATCTCTCTGATGGCTAGTGATGCTGAGCATCTTTTCATATGTCTCTGGGCCCTCTGTATGTCTTCCTTGGAGAAATGTCTGTTCAAGTCCTTTGCCCATTTTTTAATTGGGTTGTTTGTCTTCCTGGAGTGCAGTCGTGTGAGTTCTTTATATATTTTGGAGATCAGGCCCTTGTCTGTGGTATCATTGGCAAATATGTTTTCCCGTACTGTTGGTTCTCTTTGTATTTTAATGCTGTTTTCTTTAGCCATGCAGAAGCTTTTTATTTTGATGAGGTCCCATTTGTTTATTCTTTCCTTTATGTCCCTTGCTTTAGGGGACATGTCTGTGAGGATGTTGCTGCATGGAATGTCTGAGATTTTCCTGCCAATGTTTTCCTCTAGGACTTTTATGGTGTTATGACTTATATTTAAGTCTTTTATCCACCTTGAATTTATTTTTATGTATGGTGTAGGTTGGTGATCGAGTTTCATTTTTTTTTTGCATGTAGCTGTCCGGATATCCCAACACCATTTGTTGAAGAGGCTATTTTTGCTCCATTTTATGTTCCTGCTTCCTTTGTCAAATATTAATTGACCGTAAAGACTTGGGTTTATTTCTGGGCTCTCTGTTCTGTTCCATTGGTCTATGTGCCTGTTTTTATGCCAGTACCAGGCTGTTTTGATGACAGTGGCCTTGTAATACAGTTTGATATCAGGTATTGTGATCCCTCCTGCTTTGTTCTTCTTTCTCAAAATTGCTGCAGCTATTCAGGGTCATTTATGGTTCCATATGAATTTCTGAAATGTTTGTTCTATATCTGTGAAATTTAATAAGGATTGCATTGAATCTATAAATCGCTTTGGGTAGTATGCCCATTTTGATGAGTTAATTCTTTTCAGTGGTTCAAAATAGCTATCGCATTTTTAAGTGGGAACAAAAAAGCAAAGTGCCACTTTTGGATAGAGAAAATCAGCCTTACCTATGGATTTTATAGTCATTATTTGTCTCTTCAGTCACTGAATATCTATTGAATATCCAGTATCTACCTAGCACTGGAGTGGGCCCAATGAAGGAGCCCTTTAAAGGATCTGCTGAAAGGAAAATTAAAAGGAGTAGCTATGAATCTTAAATAGAAACACTCCAAACTTTAAAACAAACTCATCTTTATAACCTCATCTCTCAGAGCATTACCCGGGTACTTGAAAGTAAACATCCAGTAAAGGGAATGGCTCAAAAATGAAAGTAAAGGGAGACACTCTGTGTGTTCCTGTATTCCAGCAGACTGGCCACAAAAAACTTGAAAGGATAGCTGAATGGGCTTTACTCTGAGCCTGGAAGGTGCTGAAGCAGAGGACATTGGAACTGGGAGAAACAGTGAAGACCAAGATGTGATGTTCCCCCATGAGAATGACCCACGTGTGTTTGGAGTTGGTGGGTGGGCGGGTCTGGCTGGAGAGGATGACAGGCCCACCCGTGACAGGGCCACCTGTATCATGGATTTCAGAAGTGCTGAATAGAATCAGAGGGGTGTTCCTACTTGTTCTTTTATGCTTCAAAGTCACTTAGATGTTCTGATCAGGGAACTGAATCAACAAAAGCCTTGGTATAGGACCCTGAATTTGGAAGGAACATACAAGGTGGCTTACAGCACGTGGCGAAAAGGATGATGTAGTGGTTTGAAAATATGTCTAAGTTGTTGACCCTCCTTTCTTCACAAAGTGGAGCCAAATTCCCCACCCCCTGAATGTGGGCTGAATTAAGTAATTCACTTCTAACAAATAAAATATGGCCAAAAGAAAAGCATGTGACTTCTGAGGCTAAGTTATCAAAAGTATAGCTCTGCCTGACAGTCTTTTCTGGATCCCTCTCTCTGGGGAAGTCAGTCCCTAGATCGTGTGGACACTCAAGCTGCCTCACAGAGAGACCCACAAGGGGAGGAAAATGAGACCCTCCCCAGCAACCAGCATCACCTGACAACCATGTGGAATCTCCTCCCCCAGCCTTCAAGGCTTCAGGTGACTGCATCCCTGGGGAGGTCCTGACTACAGCTTTATGAGAGAGATCCTGAGCCAGAACCCCTCAGCTCACCTTTTCCTGAATTTCTGAGGCACGAAGACTACAAAGATAACAAATGTTGGGAAGGTTTGTCACACAGCATCACATAAGTAATGCAGGTGGTAAAGTAAGCTTTAAAAAAAAGATGTTTTAACAACCTAGAATTTGCAATATGGTCTTGGCATGAGAAGGGTAAGAACAAAAAAAAAAACATTACAAGGGATCAGACTTAGTGGCTTGTTGAACAAAGGAGTCAAGGAAAAGAAATAAACCACTTTGGCTCTGAGAAAGTGTAGGAACCGTGAAAGAAATATTAGCAGGGAGTGGGTGGGAGAAATGGACTTAGGGGAAATTATCTCTTAACTTTTAGTTGTAGAGAACTAGACAGTATAAGATGCCATAATAAAAATGATCAAAAGTTGAATTTAGAAGACTGCGTAAAGATACGTGGGTTCCGTTACCCCATCCTATGGTAAAGCCAAAGCAGCGCGCGGGACCTGCATCCAGAAGCATCGCATGCTTCTTGGTTTAATGCTCCGCTCTTGCCCCCTTGAAATTTCTTCTTCTTTTCCTTTTAAATATTTTATTGTTTATGCTATTATAGTTGTCCCAATTTTTGCCTCTTTGCCCCCTTCCAACCATCCCACCCCCATTCCCATAGTCAAGCCTCTCACTGTTGTCCATGCCCATGGGTCATGCATATATGCTCTTTGACTAATCCCTTCACCTTCCTTCGGCCAGTCCTCACCCTGCCTCCTACCCTCTTGTAGCTGTCAGTCCATTCCCTCTATCTGTGCCTCTGATTCTGTTTTGGTTGGTTGTTTGGTTTTTGTTCATTAGATTCCACTTAGAAGTGAGATCACATAGTATTTGTCTTTCATTTGTCATTTCATTGATTGGCTTATTACACTTAGCATAATAAACTCCAATTCCCTATTAATTGTTTAATTAGAGGCCCTGCATTTTCACTTTTTGCTGGTCTGGTAAAGGAAGTAGATAGTGCTGTATACACTCCATCCTTTCCCTGTTAGTTCTAAAATAATTATTTCATGAGCATGCAATTATCTTTTTCTCCTACAGTTCTAAGAGTTCGGGGTGGGGAGAATGGTTTTGTTCTCACTATAGTACATCATGTGTCACTGGCCTTTGTGTGTTCCTGTTAGTAATCATTGCCAGGTCATAAGTCATCGTGAAGGCAATTGGTCCAACACACTGTTATCCTTTCACTTGCTAACAAGTGACACCTCTGCTTCCCCAGAGTAGTTTCTCCTCCAGAGGAGGGATGGGGTCGCACTGTGAAGACACCGTCAGGTTCATGAAGACTGAGTCTGATGTGTGGGATATTGCACGATATTACCGCGGTGTGTCTCCAATCCAGGCAAGTCCCACAGGCTTCCTGAGACTGAAATGACCTTGGACAAGCAGTGAAGGTATGACATGTTCTCCTCCTCAGGGAGTTATAACTTAGGATATAATTTAGGATATAATTTAGGATAGCTAAACTAAACATTTTTTCAGAACTAACATCATTGAGCAAGAAAAAAACTATTACACAAAATAGAAATAGTTATTTTAGTAGGAGGCAAAGAGTGTGAGATGTAGACTAGAGATACCTCGTCTTAAAAAATATACTCCAGCATTAACCAGTAAGAATCATAGTTTTACACTGAAATGAATCTTTTAATGCCAGCAACCACCTACTTAATTCCTTTATTAATAGTCGCTGAGTATTAGGTGGATGTGTTTGAAATGCTGTAACTTTATAAAATATGAAGTATCTGTAACCATATTTTATTTCTGGAATACTGCCATTTCATTATTAGTACCCCCGGTTTCGATTGTGGAGGAATAGGAGTAAAAACAAAGGGACACATCTGGTAGCAAGAAATGATAGCAAGCAACCATCTTTGTTTTAAGGTGGAACCAAAATCATTGCTTATAAACACAAAATGAAACATTTAGAAGCAAAAGGTAGGGAAAGGAAATGGGGCGCATAGAAGGGATGTATTTATAATTCAGTAGTTTGGGTGGCAGAAGGGTTTTCCTCCTGACTATCAAATATTGTGTGCTGCTTCCTACTCTACTAGCAAAAAAAGAAAAAAGAAAAAAGAATCCTAGTTGGCTCCAGTAGCATGCACACTGCAATTTCTAAGCACCGGCGCCAGACTTCTTAGCCCCAGGTCTGCGGGCCTTCAGAAGCTCCGTGGGACTGTAGGGGGTGGATAACCTGCCCTGAAGGTGGATGCCAAACGTGGTGGGTGTGTGCATGTATGGACACTATGTCTCTGCCAGGAATGTGGGCCTTCTCTCTGCCCGTCTCATCCTACCTGGCCCTGAAGGCCCAACTCAAATCCCATCCCCTCAGACTATGCCACAAAAAAAACAGGTATTCACATTCAGAAAAACGTGTGCCTTCCTCCTTCAGTTAAACTGTGATCAAAGTACTGGAGATATATAATGTGAGTCAACTAGACTTATTTAGAAATGTAGAATCCAGTCAGGGTACCTGCGCGTGAGTGTAGACCTGTACGTCGTGCGTATGTTCACGCACTTTGTGAGATATCATTTCTCTGCCTCCATTGTAACACCTACCAGGAACTCCTTTGTATTAAAATCACCTACATAACTGATTGTCCTTTGCAAAACTGGAGATTCCTGAGAGATGGGGGCCAGAGCTTGTTTTTCTTGGAGACTTTCACTGGGTTCAGCACACCCAGTGCTTTGCATATGGAAGATTCACAATAAATTTTAGCTTAATTTGAAAGGGGGCCTTCATTATGGTTTAGAATATTAAGAGGATGCTCATTTGAGCATTGCCGGTTTGGGCAAGAAAGGCACATGCTACCTGAAACCGCTCCTTCCAGACGAATGGTGAATACTGGGAAGGTTGCAATTGCTTATCAGCAGAAAAGGCATTTCTTGCCACTTGAGAAACACAGCCAATCGTACCAACACAGACAGTTCGAATACAGGGAAGACCTAGAGTCCCAACGGGCTGCAACTTGCTTTCCTTGATTAATGCACAGGCAAGATCTTCCCAAGTGATTCTTTGAAAGAGAGAGTGACTCTAAATTGTCATAGGCAGACTTTTCTTGTGGATGAAAAGCCCAGAACGATGCCTTCTGACTCAGCTCTGCCCTTTGACCAGTTTTAGTGTGTTCAGGTAGCACGTGGGCTCAACCTGGGGCCTTCCACAGGGGCCTGCAACATCTGTGAATCTGTTAAAGCCTCGGGTGGGGCAGTTTCATTTTCTGTCAAGCATCTCCGAAACCAATGTCCTGACAAAAATGGGATCAGAGAGTATCTGTAAGAAACATAGACTCTGGCTGAGATACCTAGAGATGGGCTCTGAGAACCCCTTTCCTCTACCTTCAACACTCCCCCCCCGCTTTTCTCTTCATTGTGGAAGGCCTGCATTAAAAGCTTAAATTCAATTCAGTTTGCTGAAACTTTTAGAAGACTGTTCTGGATGCATTGACAAAGAGTGTTCAGGTCTGGATTTGGGGAACAGTATTTCTAAATTATCATACGACTGTGTGATAACATTTGTTCAAGGTTTTCAATGATATATCTCTAGCTCTGTTATTGCTAGTGTTTCTCTACTGACGAACAATAAGTTAATCTGCACATGCTTTGATCTGTGATAAAAAAAGCAGGTATTTACATTCAGAAAAAACATGCTTCCTCCTCGTTTGGTTAAACTGTGATAAAAGTGTGACACATTCCTCCACATCAGTAGTGAATGCCTTTTTTTAAGTTCACCTAATCCTGAAGACTTCATTATTTAGATGGCTTCTGGCACTTTATCAGGTACAAAGAACAAAAGTCCAGCCTCTTTCAAACTAAAGACACTAGGCAAGTACTGTAGAATAACTAATCTTTTCTATTCCTATTTTGTGTACGAGGTTTATATATAAAAGAATTTATAATGGATTTTATTTTCCTTTTGGAAGAAGACACGTTACAAAAACCCTGCAAGGTTTAAATATCCCTTCATCCTTAAGTCCGCCCTATCCACTCCCCCACCCCCTCCCACTTGCAGGGTATCTCCCACAGCTGATCAAACACCCTAGGCTGGTGGGCCCACCCCTCTGCCCAGGATGACTATGAATGCATCCCAACATGAAGTCACAAATTTACTTAAAACATTATGAGATTTTTTTTTGTGATTATGTGTTGCAATGTACTTAATGTGTGGCCCAAGACAACTCTTCTTTTTCCAGTGTGGTGCAGAGACACCAAAAGTTTGGATGCCCCTGGTAGAGTAAGCATTTACTTCCTAGACTCCTGCACATAAACCAAGCCCCCTCAATGCTTTTTCCCTTACCTCCCACAGACTGTGTGGGATACTTTGTAAATTTGAAATGTTTGGCAATTACTGTCCACTTAATATCCACTACATTATATTTAATTGCAGTTTATTGTAGAGATGGAGAAAATAACACATCTATTAGAATAACTAACTCCTTAAAGGAATTAAGTTGTGGGTGTCTGTTAACAAATGCTTACCTCGGAGGAAAATAAAACCAGTTCTCTAGATGCTCTTAGTAACTACCTGGAGATAAACCCTCACTTAGATAATTACAACGCACGCCCTCATTCTGGCAGGAAAATCTTATTGTGCTTTGCCATTATGCATGCATATAGTCGCCTACTTTGCTCCCACCTCCCAACTCCACACACAACTTGCAAAGATCCTTAGTACACAAAAAAGGCTTCTGACAAGAGTGGCCAATCTGCTTGGTGAATCTAGAGAGAATCCATGGTACATTCATGACCCTAAAAAATGCAAATAAATACATAATGACTTTCAATGGAAATTAGATAAAATGTAACTATGTATATGTCCTTTCATCCAAAAATCTTTAGGAATTAAGAAGTCTCCCCAGTTTCATGGAACCACCTATTCTGACGTTCCCTGTCACCCGGCCAATGCAGGTTCCTCGCCATTCCCCTAACAGTTCAGGTCTTTATATGTGTATATGGGCCAATGTCTTCGAAAATGGTCTTTTTGACAAGTCTTCCCTGACCTCCCCAAGTCAAAAGAATTATCCCCTCCTCAGTATTCATAGTACCCAGTGCTTAGTGTGGCTTTTACCTCATTGTATAGATTTAGTATATCTGTCTTCTCCACCAGCTCCTTTGCTCCTGAAGACTAAGTTTCAGACAATTGAGTGTTCTCCCTGAGCCTGGCAGAAAGCATGCCAGCCAAATTAAAACCAAATTGGCCCATAGCCTTGAACATAGTGATTCTCAAGATATGGTCCATGGACCACTGGGGATACCTGAGGCCCTTTCAGAGCTGGAACTAAAAAGTCAAAACTATTTCCACTGTGTTGACATCTGTGCTGATGAAAGCCAAAGTGGCTGACACCTCAGTGTAAACAAGAAAGGGCCCACACCCACACTACTGTTGGGAACCACCCTGCCTGGTTTCAGAAGCTGTAACCCCCTATGGCTAAGGCTGAGTGACAGACCTTGGGACCATAAGCCACTAAGGAGACAAAGCTTATCTCCCTGGAAGGGGAGCCACCTCTGTCCCCTCTACTTTACCCTACTTGACCCTGAGCCTGACCAGTTAGCCAATGACGGGTAAGATTCCTCAAGGGAGGGACAACCTAAGACAGGCACAGTCACAAGAGGGCCCTCAGGGAAGGACTTGGGGGCTATAGAAAAGGGGGGTGATGGACCCCCACCCCTCGGCTTTAACATAGCCTGAGTCCTCATTCTGTCTGCAGGAAGCCTCCTAATCTCTTGGCTGCCTTACTTCCCCTGCCTGACTTAAGCCTGAAACAATGCTGGAGGTGGGTGCAGCCCTGTGCTGGAAAAGGCAGGTTCCCTGGGGCAATCAGGCCTAAAAAAGAATGCATGAAATCCTGTGAAACCTGCTTTGTTAAGAATGTCCTTAGTTTTCTGGTAAGGGTCCAAGCATGAAATGTGTTTGTTTCCCAAAATTTTATAGCCCTTTAGCTAACTGACCGTGACTCAGAATAAGCCCTCATAGTTCTTTGTATGTTATCTATTGTTTGATCCTTACTGCTGGACAATGATTGATGAGCTTTACCTGTATTCCTGTGCAAATTGAACTCAATAAAAACCCATTGAGGAAAAGGCTCCTGGCCCTTCTCCTTTGAGAGATTGGCCACCTTTCCTCCCCAAGCAGATCATGTCTTGGTAGATTTATTCTCATCTGTGGAGGCCGGAGGGGCTCTGAAAGAGGAGCTCCCCCACACACTACATTAACAGACACGTGTGTCCGAGGAACAAGCGAAACAGTTCCACCTAAGGACATCCTTAATGAAGCAGTGAAATCGATTAATTAAGTGAAATCATAAACATTGACTACAAATCCTTTACACTGTGTGATAAAAGGGGAAGTTTACCTAAACGTTTGCCTTGTGCACACGTATAATGGTTGTATGTGAAAATAAGTGGAACAACTGTGAAACGTAAAAATTAAAAAAGAGAAAGAAAAAATGAGTACAATGGTTGTAAGGAGATAAGCACAAATGATTGGCTGACAGGCAAACTACACCAGCAGCTTTTTTTTTTTCAGATAATATCAGTTTTACTAAACAGAAAAAACAACAAAATTTGGCTACTCCAACTTGATATGTGACAGAACCTACCTGGAAAATAAGCAAAGTGAGCCAGTTGTGTTGAGGAAAACAGCGAACAGCACTCGCTGCCAATGATAAAACCTGAGTTTTTCCGGAAAAATTAGAAATTGAGAAAATGTGCTGCTGTGAGCCTGGCCGTTCACCAATCCTTGAAGACTTAATGGTATCAGCTAACTTGGTGGGTGGATAGTGTGTGATCAAGGGCGTCTCCCTTTGGAAGCCCTTGATAGTTGAGCGGGCCAGGACTTTTGAAATGGCCAGGGCAGGATGTTTCGGAAGCACACACCCGTGAAAGACCCACTCAGCATACAGGGCGGTGGACTTCAAAGCAACGGCTCCCAAAAGATCACGAATACGGTTTCAGATTCCACACTGCCACTCACTCTGAAGCAATTACTACTTGTGATTTTCAGTGTTGTTTCCAGGAAGAATATCCATAATAATCTAAGTAGGCCATTAAAAGATTTAAAATATTAAAACTCCCTTTCCAACTGTATATAGCTAGCTTTTCTTCATGTACTTCAATCAAAGGAACATACCACAACATATTAAAAGCAGAGGCAAATATGAAAATCCAGCTGTTTTCTATTAACCCAGATTTAAAAGAAACTTACAAAAATGTAAAACAATGTCATTCCTCACACAATGGGTTTGTTTTGGAAAATATAATTTTCTATAAAAACATTACATTAGCATGTAATAGATGTTTATTATTATTTCAAATGAATTAATACATAAATATTTTATATTTTCCTTTGAAATTTCTAATGTGATAAATACCTTCACACATAAATAAAGGCTTTTGGGGGCTCTCAGTAATCTTAAGGGAGTGAAAAGTTTCTGCGACCTAACTGTTTGAGAGCTGTCACTTTAACCTCTCCAGAAAGCAAACACGGCAGACACACAGGCAGACTTGCCTTCTCAGCCGCCCCTGACAAGGCGGGCCTCCCCGACACCGTGTAGCAGTGGGGCCGCCCTAACTGCTGCCCGGGGATGTTTGAGCAGGGGAGGCATCCTCAGCTCTTGCTGGTGCAGAGTTGCTGACCCACTCAAGTGCCCTATCCCTGTTTTCCGTCGAAAACTGCAATATTTAACCCATTGTGTTCCCATCACCAAAGGACTTGGCACTGCATGTCTTTCTAATGTTTTCTAATGTAGGTGATGTTTTCTAATATAGGAAGTCAAACTCCAACTAACTTGTGAGGCAGGCAGAGCTCTCTGGAGACCTGGCGTTGCCCCCGGTAGAAAGTCAGATACTTCCTTTGCGTAGGTGCACCCGCCCCAGGGGCAGAGATTTATGTAGGGCATGGATGCAGTATTTCTCAAGCCAGCAGGGGGAGTGGATGGGATCTTTCATAAAAAGTCTCAAAATATTTCCTGGGACCTTGTCTTAACTTGCATACTAGCATTGGTGTATGGACCCTAGAAGGGAGAAAAAGAGAAGGGGAAATATGTGGAAGATACAAGGGGAAAAAAGCAGGTAGAGAAGAGAGGAAGGAGGGGACAGACAAGGAAGGAAGGAAAAGAGAGGGAGAGAAAAAAGGAACAAGGAAGGGTAAGGGACATTAATTGAATGTAGTCACTGTGTGTTAGGCACTGTGTCATACGCTTTCTCACAGAACAGGAAATTAAGGTTCCAAAGTGTTGCACTGTTTTCCCAACACCACATTCCTGGTAGGGGGTGGAGCCACATTGTCTCTCTCCATAGCCCATGTTCTTTCCCACAATGCTGTGTTGTCTCTGCTCAAAATGCTTACCAAATTCTACTTAATGGGGATAAAACAAACCGACTTCCATTGTTAATGCAAATCTTCAAATACTTTTATCATCTAGGATACAGATTTATGTATCACCTAAAACGGATGCATACCCCTTAGAAATATATAGCAAAAGCAGAATTGTCTGACTAATATTAAGTAAAATTGTGCTAGGATTATACTAAAATCTCTGATGTTCAATAATTTTTAATAATTTTATTAAATTGGTAACACCTATTGAAAGGAAGTTAAATGAATGAATTTTTGTTTGTACTAGGTAAGATTTTGAATACCTTTGCAGAAAGCATTTTTATTGTATTATTTCATTACTGTTTATCCCCCTTTTACTCCCCTCCCCCCTGCAGTTGCAACACTGTTGTCCCCATCCATGAGTCCTTTTTCCTTTTTGCTCCATCCCTCCACCCCCTAACTACCTTCCCAGAGCTGTCAGCCTGCTCTCTATCTATGAGCCTCTCTCTATTTGGGTTATTCATTCAGTTTGTTCATTAGATTCCACATATGAATGAAATCATATTGTATTTGTCTTTCTCTGACTGGCTTATTTCACTTAGCATAATGTTCTCCAGGTCCATCCATGCTGTCACAAAGGGTAAAACTTTCTTCTTTTTTATGGCCAAGAAGTATTCCATTGAATAAATGTCCCATAGTTGTTTTATCCACATATCTGCTGATGGACACTTGGGCTGCTTCCATATCTTGGTGATTGTAAATAATGCTTCAATGAACATAGGGGTGCTTATGTGTTTTTAAGTTACTGTTTCGGGTTTCTTTGGATACATTCCCAGAAGTGGGATTGCTGGGTCAAAAGGCAGATCCACTTTTAATATTTTGAGGAAATTCATACTGTTTTCCACAGTGGCTGCACCAATCTGCAATCCCACCAACAGTGCAAAAGGGTCCCCCCTTCTCCACATCCTCACCAGCACTTGTTGTTTGTTGATTATTTGATGGTAGCCATTCTGACACGTGTGAGGAGATATCTCATTGTGGCTCTAATTTGCATTTCTCTGATGATTAGTGATGTTGAACATCTTGTCATATGTCTGTTGGCCATCTGTATGTCCTCTTTTGTGAAGTATCTATTCAGGTCCTTTGCCTATTTTTTAATTGGATTGGGGGGGGTTGGTGTTGAATTTTGTAAGTTCTTTATAAATTTTGGGTATTAACCCCTTTCAGATGTATCAGTGAATATGCTCTCCCATTCTGTGGGTTGTCTTTTTATTTTGTTGATGGCTTCCTTTGCTGTGGAAAAACTTTTTAGTTTGATGTAGTCCTATTTGTTACTTTTTCTTTTGTTACTCTTGCCTTAAGAGATATAAAATATTGCTATAAGCAAAGTCTGAGATTTTACTGCCTATGTTTTCTTCTAGGATTTGTATGGTTTTAGGTCTAACATTTAAGGCATTTAGTCCTGTGTGTGGTATAAGAAGGCAATCTAGTTTCATTTTTCTGCACATATCTGTCCAATTTTCCCAGCACCATGTATTGAATAAACTATCCTTAGGTCATTGTATGTGCTTGCTTCCTCGGTCAAATATTAATTGACTATAAAGGTGTGGGTTTATTTCTGGGCTCTGTATTCTATTCTGTTCCATTGATCTTTGTATCTGTTTTTATGCCAGTACCATGTTGTTTTGATTACTATAGCCTTAGAGTATAGTCTGATATTAGGTAGTGTGATTCCTCCAAATTTGTTCTTCTTTCCCAAGATTGCTATTGGTATTCAGGGACTTTTGTGGTTCCATATAAATTTTTGAAATATTTATCTAGCTCTGTGAAATACATCATTAGAATCTTGATAGGAATTGCATTTAATATATGGATTGCTTTGGGTATTACGGACATTTTAATGATGTTAATTTTTCCTATCCATGAACGTGGTATGTGCTTCCACTTATTTGTATCTTCTTCAGTTTCTTTCATCACTGTCTTATAATTTTCCAAGTACAGGTCATTTACATCCTTGGTTAGATTTATTCTTAGGTATTTCATTCTTTTTGAAGCAATTGTGAATAAGATAGTTTTCATAATTTCCCTTTCTGATAGTTCATTATTGGCATATAAAAATGCAACTGATTTCTGTCTATTACTTTTGTATCCTGCTACTTTACTGAATTCATTTATCAATTCTAGTAGTTATTTTTGCAGTGGAATCTTTAGAGTTCTCTCTATATAACATCATGTCATCTGCAAATAATGACATACACTTCTTTCTTTCTAATTTGGATACCTTTTACTTCATCTTGTGTGATTGCTATGGCTAAAACTTGCAGTACTATGTTGGATAGAGTGGTGAAAGTGGACATCTCTGCCTTGTTCCTAATCTTAAGGGAAATGCTTTAGGTTTTTGCCGATTGAGTACGATGTTAGCTGTGCATTCGTCATATATGACCTTTATTATGTTGAAGTATGTTCCCTCTATTTCCACTTTGCTGAGAATTGTTATCATAAATGAGTGCTGGGTTTTGTCAAATGCTTTTTTGGCTTCTTTTGATATAGTCATATGACTTTTTTCCTTCATTTTGTTTATGGGGTGTATCACATTAATTGATTTGCAAATATTGAACCATCCTTGCATCCCAGGAATAAATCCCACTTGCCCATGGTGTGTGATCTTTTTAATGTACTGCTGCATTCAGTTTGCTAATATTTTGTTGAGGATTTTTGTATCTACATTCATCAGGGATATTGGCCTATAAGTTTCTTTCTTTATAGTGTCTTTATCTTTTTTGGGGAATTAGGATAATGCTGGCCTTAAAATGAATTTGTGAGTCTTTACTCCTCTTGAATTTTTTGGAAGAGTTTGAGAAGGGTAAGTGTTAATTCTCCTTTGAATATTTGGTAAAAATGTACCTGTGAAGCCATGTAATCCATGACTTTTGTTTTGGGGTATTTTTTTATTACTGTTTCAATTTCATTGATTGTAATTGGTCTTTTCAGATTTTCTGGTTCTTGATTCAGCCATGTACGTTTCTAGGAATTTATCCATTCCTTCCATATTGTCTTACTTTTTGACATACAATTGTTATGTTTTCTTAAAATCCTATGTACTTCTGTGGTGTCAGTTGTTACTTCTCTTCTTTCATTTCTGATTTTATTTATTTGGGTCCTCTTTTTTTTTTCTCTTGAGTCTAAAGAGGTTTATCAATCCTGTTTATCTTTTCCAAGAATTTTCATTTATTTTTTTTAGGGTTTTTTAGACTCCATTTTGTTATTTCCACTCTGATCTTTATTATTTCCTTCCTTCTACTCACGTTAGCTTTGTTGTCCTTTTTCAACTTTCTTTAGCTGTAAGGTTAGGTTGCTTATTTGAGTTTTTTTGTTTGTTTGTTTGTTTCTTGAGGTAGACCTGTATTACTATGAATTTCCTTCTTAGGACTGCTTTCTTTGTGACTTACAGATTTGGGGTTGTTGTGTTCTCATTTTCATTTGTCATAAAGTATTTTTTTATTTCTTTTTCCTAGTATTTGTAGGGTGGTCTTGTATAGTTGCTGTCCTGTAGGGCTCAGTGGCACAGTTATCCTGATTCCCTGTGCTGAGGGCTCCCAAGAGTGGCCCTTGTATGGGTTATATGAGCTCTCCTGATGTGATTGATTCTCGTTGCTGTTGGCCTGATCATGGATAGGGCTGATCTTCAGGCTGGTCACCTTTGAAGATTGGTCTCTACCACAGAGTACAAGCTACTATGTGGGGACTGACCCAGTGAGATGAAATTTGCCTCAGCAGGGTCAGGTGCCTACTGAGATCTTCTTTCAGATGTGCCACTTGTGGAGCTAATCAGGTTGTGTTCTGATGTGTTTTGAAGCCAGCTTTTGGGTATGTTGGTTGTGGGTCTTCTTAGGAGGGACTCCAGAGCTGTCAATGTCAGACACTGCCTGTGAGCAGCCCTGGCATACCTGTTGGGAGTTACCAAGGGACCCACGTTTGGCAGCCGCCTGTGCTGAGCCTGAGTTGTTTTGTGGGAGGAGCCAAGCTAAGCACTGAAGCTGGCTGCTACCAGTACTGGGCCTGGGCCAGGTCAGCAAAAGCCCCAAAGACCCCCAAGATCCACTGCCCCCTTTAGGCTCAGCCTGTGAAAGAGCCTCAGGCAGTGAGAGTTGTGTGAGACAGGTTCTCCCTGAGTCACCAGGTCAAGGAGACTAGAGTTCAACAAGTTTGTACAGATTCAAACTCGACAACAGTGCTGAGTCAGAGGCCACTCAGCGAAAGTTTCAAGGATCACCAAGGCCAGCCACTACCTGCCTGGGACCTTCAGAACTTTGCAGCAGTCTGGCAAGGCATTGAGACCCCTCTCTCCTCTGGGGGGACCTCTTCAGCTGAGATATTCCTCTGGCTTTTCAACCACTGAACATGGGTATGGGCCAGATCTTTTCCCATCTCTATGCCCCCTACTAGTCTTGATGTGGGTTTTTCTGTAAATGCTTAGTTATAAGATCTGTTCAGCTGGTCTTCAGGTGGTTATTCAGATTGATTGTTCTGTAACTTAGCTATAGTTTTGATATAATCCTGGGAAGAGGTGAATGTAACTTCCACCTACTCTGCCACCATGTTGGGTCCCCTCAAAAACTTCACATTCTTTATAGCCACTCTGTAATGTGTCTCTCTTTAACTGCTTATATTATCAATTTATTATAAAGGACATAACTCAGGAACAGCCAGATAAAGAGATGTGTAGGGCAAGTTATAGGGAAAAAGTTCAAAGCTTCAATGCTCTCTCTGGGCAGGTCACTCTCCCAGCACCTCCACATTTTCACCAGCCTGAATGTTCCACTATTATACTTATTTTATACCCATTACTGAGATATTGCTGAGGCACAGGGAGGTTAAGTAATTTGCTTAATATCCCATAGCTAGTAAATGGACCTGTGATTCTAATGAGGCCATTTAACTTCGGAGCCTGTGCTCTTAAACAAGGAAATCTGTCTATTAGTGAAACCAAAACTCAAAACAGACACTTGGCAGCATACACGCGTGTATGTATGTTTTTGTGCGCACCCATATTCAGATTAAAAACAGGAAGGCACAAGATTACTGGTGTGAAATCATTCAAAATATCAATGTCATGGAAGGCAGGGTAATTGGTCCAGAGTAAAGAGGCATGACAATCAAATGCAAAAGGTAACCCTTAAATGAATGTTGGCCTGGAAAAAACACACATAAGCTATAAAGGACATTTGGGGACACTTTGGGAAATTTGGGTATGGACTATATATCGGTGATATTACTGTCTCAATGTTAAATTTCTTGAATGCCATTATGCTATTGTGGTTATATAGGAGAATGTCTGTGTTCCTTGATGATGCATGCTAAAGCAGGTAAGGGTAGATGTAGTCTTGTGCTACCTGCCGCTTTTCTCATATGTTGTGTTGGGGAAAATATATATATACACACACACAGAGAGAAAACAGTAATATATATTCATTTATATGTAAATGTACTTGTATATATGGGTTTTATTTCTCACTTTGTGTGTGTACATATATATGTATGCATATATATGCATATCTCTTCCTATATTTCTATACAAGAATATACAGAGGGAGAGATATGCATAAATGTATATATACATACACATGGGATATGAGATGAAGAAAATATGGCAAATGTCAAATAATTGTGCATGTGTGAAAATATCTTTCTCTTCTTAAAATCCAGGAAATATTCGTCTCTTAGCTATTTACCTCTAAAACTTCCCCTGGCCCTTCACATACAAACCTGAATATACATTCTTGCAAAATAACTCATTTTAAGTTCAAAACAAATTCCTTCCTTGAGCTTCTAAGCTCCCTCTTCTCCTGACTGCTGCCCCCCCCACAGTTAATTTTTTTATAGCTTATCTCTCTTTAACACCACATTTTTTCCATAGCTCATTCTGGATGAGTCAATCCTTTCTGACACAGAAAGGGTTTGCCTAATTTTGACTGCTTTAGTCACTGAGCTGGTATTCACTGGGGATTGTACGTGCCTTCGATTCACCATAGGGGATGCTCCGCGGTGCCTGAGGGATGTACGAGATTCCCCTGGATCTGTAGTAGATACTGAGACAACATTTAATGAAAGACCCACATTTTTCAATATTATTATATCTGTGTTCTAGTCTCTCACATTCTATTGCCTCACCACTAAACTCTCTTCTGAATTTGATATATCGTGGCTTTGTGTTGGAAATTGTCTTCTGCCTCAAAGCATTTTTCTAAAATCTCTAATGACAGACTTTCATAGAAATGAAGGATATTCATAATCAGCCCCTTGAGTACCTTGGCAGAATCTTACATGTGGATCTTGAAGAAAATTAATGCAAATTATACCTGTGCACTTATGTGTGCTGAAAAGTAAAAGTCTCTCCTTTATGAGACCTAATTGTGATTTTTCAAAATATAGTCACTTTGTTTCTCCAACCAGTCAGGAGTAAGAAAAAAAAAACCCCACACATCTCTTCATCTCTTACTATCTCTGAATTTTATTTTTGTCTTTTGCTGATGACCATGGTGAATTCTAGTCTTATCTGATCAGTTGGTCTTTTATTTTCTTGGTTCATTTGACATTAATTTCTTTGAGATGTTATCAGAGGAATGAAGTAGAAGACTGGAGGTACGATAGAGGACAAGCTATAGCAACTGAGCTGGGTTTTCTAAGAGTGTGGAGAGGGCAACAGGACACGCCAGGGGTCGCAATCACAAACATACACAAAAGGCAACATGAATGAGTGAAGCAAGTCTGGGTATAAAAAACTACTCTTCCATTGAACAGTTACAATCTTTCCATGTGCTCCCCTGGAAACATATGGCTCTATCAGTTTAACTTCCGTTTTCTCACTTTTAAAAGCAATCTGGTACAGAAAAATGTGTTTCTAGTCTAAGAAAAACAATGCAAGTAAATAATAAAAACTGGTATGGGGCCTCAGGGCCAGGGAGATAATAGGGAGCGGAGCAGACTGGCCAGACCTGGAGAGGCTCAGCTCCACAGCCACTCAGTAAAAGTGAACCACTGACAGGTGGGAATGTGAGTTCCATGGAAACAATTGTTTTTCAAGAAAAACTGCAAACATAGATTTTACAGTAAATTATTGTACTTTTTGAAAAAAGTCTACGAGATGTATTTAATTTTAATGCTACAGCTGTCATTGAAGGCCTCTGCATTATATATACATGAAGTGACATTGTCTCTGACATGGAAACCTAAACTATGCAATTAGCCAAAATTGTGATAGCAGCATTAGAGATTTAACATTATGAGAAGTATTATTTCTTGGAAGAATTGTGTAGCTGATGAAAATTGCCGTAGTCTCCTTCTGAGGAAGGTACTTATGACAAGAGTGAGCAGCAGAAAGTTGTACGAGCAGTCCCACTCTCGGTAAGAGTGTAAACTCCCATGACAACCAAGGTCCTGTGGCCTTTTTAGTTCAGGAAGAGAATAAAAAACTGACTCAAGCAAAGGAGTAACTTCCACTTAGCCTGGGAGCATCTACAACGCCAGGTAAATGCTGCATGAGAGAAGGCAAGTGCTACAACTTGTCAAGTGGTTGTGGTTGGCACCAATTCAATGCCAACAGTAATCAAATGCTCAATTTGGTGAGGAGGAAAACTATATTCAGGGCAAAACAGCTCAATTGTGATACAGCACAGCTGTGAAAGCAGCGTGGCTGTGAGGCAGCCCTGGGGCCAGAGCTCCACTCCACTTTGCCCCAGCAAGAGGTCTTCAGCGTTTCAGCTCAGGCAGGGAGGGGCTGTCTTCGATCAGCTTTGGAAAAGGCAAGTGCGTGCTCCGGGTCAGAGAGGGCTTACGTGGACAGAAGTGCACACCCCTGCTTCTGGACGGACCCATCCCCCTGCAAGTAAGGACTCCGAATCATCCTCGCAGTTTGGTTGATCCTGATTGGTCAGAAAGGAGCCACTCTGGTTGGTTGGAGTTGCATAGCTCTGATTGGATGGGGGAGCCTCAGTCCTACTGATTAAAATAGTATTCCAGTACCTCCTTTATAAGGGCTGGCTTAGATAGCAGGAACACAGTGCAGGCAGGCAGTTCAGTGCAAACTTCTCCCTCAAGTACGGTTTGTGTGAGAGGCCCCTGTGTAGAAATGGTTGCTAGGCTCTGTTTTTCAAAATTTGAGCCTAGTCAGTCACCAGGGGCCCCGCTTAGTAAGTGTCTTCTTTGTCAGGGATCGCAAAGCACGCAACACAAGTCACTTTCTCCCAAGGGTAGGATGGCTGCCATGAATCCCCGTGGTCAGTGCTAAGGTCTACCTTATTATATAAACATCCAGTGAGGTTGTTTGCCTTTCAGTCTGAGTGTAGAGTGATGTGTTTGCCTTGGCAACCACATCCTGCCCACAAAAGAAGCCCTGGCACATATGACTTCTGTGAATTGCCTTCCCTGGCAGCAGACGGGGTGAAGGGGACAAAAGGGAAAACACTCCGCCATTTGGCCAGTTGACCTCTTTCCCTAGTTATAAACTCTGAGATGGAAATTCTCTATACTCGCCCTTTTCCTCCCACCTGGAGTGAGAGCTGGTTTCACGATTTCGGCCAATAAAGGAACACCACCGGTGTGGGAGAGTGCCTGAGAAGGGCCGGGCGAAGCTACTGGCCAGTTTCTTTGGCAGGAACTGGTGAGCAGCTAGCCAGCCAGTAAATGTCCCCCCTGTAACTCCATCCCGCTCAGCCCCACTGGTGGCTTTTCTCACTCCACAAGGAAGCAGCTTGTCCAATGAAGAATATGTTGGACAGAAAGAATCTACCTTCTCTTTAACATTAAAGAGAAAAAGAAAGAACAGCAGATAAAATGATAATTCTGTGGCTTTTGTCTCTTCTCTCACTTTCTAACTAAGTGGTCGGAGGTAATGATGATTTATTCAGAGTGGGAATGACAAGATTTCAGTACCTCTGAAGTGACTCACGTCCCTTCTCCAGCCTCTGCTCCTACAGCCACAGCTCCCACCCCAAGGACATGCTGCGGGACCTGGGGAACCTGACTCATTTAGGCAGATGACTATCATAAAAATAAGCAGGGACTGAAAGCTTGTGCACGTGCAAGGTTGCTCAGTGTTCCCAGCCTGAAAAACCAGCTGAAAAGGAGCAAGGGCAGTTAAGAAAAACAAATACACTTGTTTCTCATCCCCTTCCCCTTCTCTCCCCTCTGCTCTCCTTACCTCACCTCTGCTCTCCTGCCTTCTTTTCCCCTCCTCTCTTCCTCTCCCTGCTCTTCCCTTCCATTCTCTCTTTCTCTATCTCTGTCTCCCAACCCTGCATTCTTCCTTTCTCTCTCCCCTCCCTACTCATGAAACTGAAGCTCAATGTGTTTATAATATATGGAAGAAAGCAGCATATGAGGAGTGTGTTTTGGTTTGGGTTCTGCTTAAACCAGTCCCTACCCATAGCCACAGCCTGCCTTGAGATGCAATTAAATGGAGAGCCATAGCACCTACAGTCTGAGCAGGGACCATAGTTCACAAAACTCCCAAGTATCGCTTGCTGGCACGAAGTTGAAGAAAGGCAGCAGTGAGCAGAGCACTGGTGTGCCTGCACAGCCATTCGTCACCATGGGTCTCTGTTAGGCTCCAGCAAAGGCCTGCAGATTAAGGAGGAAATCTGCATAACACCTTCTAGGTGAAAATGCGAGGAGCGTTGTTTTTCTGGAAATCCAGGAAAAGGCCCTAGACTTGTGACTTTCCATGCAGGAAGTATAAGAGAAGGAGAGAATAAATGACAAACAAGAAGAGAAGCAGGCTCAGAGAAAGTTCTTGCAGCTCTTGCTTCCAAGCTGAAAACAATAGCATTAAATGATAATAAAGATAATGCTAAAGAAAATCACTTTTAACAGGACCCCCTAGTGTCTTTCTCTTTACTGCATTGAAGGTAGCTAGCAGGCAGCTGTGCCTAAGAAGACTGTTTCATGCTGAGAGGCAGATGGAAAGGCAAGTCAATCCGGACGCACAAAAAGCCGGGAACCTGGCCGGTAGATGCTGTTACTGAAGCCATTTGGTAGCCAGTCCCTCAGGCATGGTTTACATCTTGCTTTTCAGATGTTTACAAAGGATCAAGTTTCCTTAGACTCCTTGATGAGATCTGGCTGGAGGCCTCCATCTCATAAACTGTGCTGCCAACATCTAGCAGCAATCTTTGACTGTGCGCAGCAAGAATTTTTCAAGCATGCGCTGACTATTCAGTCAGGGGCACTGAGCTCTTTCTCCTTAGATTGTCAAAGAAAAAATGAAAACAGCCAACACAACAATAGCCATCCAGTGTGAATAAATCAAAATTATACTTATTTTTCATCAGATCAGCACAATTTGGGGTGTGCTGCCGAATTTTAGTAATTAGTTTATGTGTGCCATGAGTCGAAAAGTACGGGTCTAATGGCTGCTAGATGCACAGAGGCGCTATAACGTCATGGGCTTGTCTGGCCCGGGCCCAGTTCTGTGACCTCCCTGGAAAAGCCTTCCCTTTTCTGGCCCTTGATCTCCCAGCCTCTAAAGTGAGAAAATGGCTCCGTGATCGTCAAGCATCACAACCTAGAGAGAAAAATACATTTTTAATTCAGGACCCAATATAAATTTAATTCATATATTTTATTTTATTTTAATTTGATAATTATGATATCTATATTAAATAACTGGTGAAATATTTCTAAAACAGTATTTATCCTTGCTATCTGCAATATACTTCCTCCTTTCTCTCTCCCTTATTGCTGGTCATGACACATTAAATTAACTTCATGACGTGTTAAATGTGTCAAAAACCATAGCTTATGCCCTGGCCAAGTAGTTCAGTTGGCTGGAGCATTGTCCTGTGCACCAAAAGGTTGCGGTTCGATCCCAGGTCAGGGCACATAACTAGGTTGCAAGTGTAGAAGAGGCAACCCATCTATATTTTTCTCTCACATCTCTCTCTCTCTCTCTCTCTCTCTCTCCCACACATATAATGCAGTTCCCAGCATTTAAACATAATGGTTGACTTGTCAACGATAATATTAACTATAAAGGTTACTCCATTCCTGGGGCTGTTGTAAGTGCTTTTACTCCAATCATCTTATTTAATATAAAAACAGACCTGCGAGGCAGGTACAACTATTATTCCCAGTTTATAAATAAAGACAAGAGAAAACAGAAGTTCAATATATTTGCCCATGTAAATTGTGGAGCCAGACACTCAAACTGGTTAGTCTGACTCCCAAGCTCATGTTGTTTACTACCCTTCCACTCTGTCACCTCTCCGTTCACTAACCCATGGCTAGTTAGTGAGGGCCCAGACCAAGACTCAGACCTCTGGCTCCCAGTCCGGTGCTTTTCCACCATGTCATGCTGTCCTGAGTGAGGGTGGATTATCCTTGTGAGAAACTAGGGGGATCTTGGGGAGGGAGAACCAGGGCACAGAATTCCCAAATCCAAATCCCTAGAAGAACTGGGTATCTGTTGACTTTTACTTCTGATACCAAAAGTAAAAAATAATCTTTCTTATTTCTAAATTTAGTCAGGAAAATGAACACTGATATAGACAGAAAGGCAGCCTTGTTCTAGAAATACGCTAAGGTTTTTCCTAATTCCCACACCTTAGGACACAAAGCTCAAGGAAGTCTTCAGTTTGAACCAGGAAGAAGCCATGGCCTCCAGCCACAGGTCCTTGTCACCTAAGGCTATTGAGATGGCGAAAATTCAGTGGTGAACGCTTCCTTTGTGTATTATTTTCCTTCTTCCCTAAGGAATTGAGAGATGGAGGGAGGAGAAAGAGATGGCCTCAGCTTACAAAACTGAATATGAAAGATTTTATCAGGAAAGTGAACTTTCAGGAAAGGCTTATAAGGCAAAAATCTCAGAGAAAGGAAGCAAGGAGGGGGTTAGAGATGAAAATTTTCTGTAGCATATATTTCCATGACAGCAGGCAGGGCGATCCATCTCATGGCACCCTGCTCAACCCTGCAATGGCTTCCCTCTTTCCTCAGAGGAGGAGCCTTATCCCAGAATGCACTTCATGGTTCTCATTCCAGGTTCTGCTCGTTCTACATTCTACATTATCCAAGAGGACCACACGGACCCCCAGATTTAACTGGAGCCCTCCCTATCCCCTTTCACTGTTTTATTTTACTACTTAGCATATTTCACCTCTTGACTTATGGTTCATTTGTTCATTTGTTTTAGATCTCTTCTCCTTCCAACCATATGTATAATATAATGAATAATACCAGAATACATGGAAGAGATCTCAGAATGAATCTGGGTTTTTTTCCTGCTATAATCCAGCACCTAAAACTGAGTCTGGTAATTTGTTCATTGGTGAATGAATGAAAAAATAAGTCAATGAACAAAACTAAGAGAAAGCAAAGAAAGCAGACAGATGAAGATAATAACAAAAATATGAATGATCCCCAAAGTAAGGATACCCAAAATATGAAATTTGTAACCTAAATATGGATAGAAATCTAGGGCAAGATGAGAGAAACTGACAAGTCTTTAATGGTTTAAAAAATACTAACATTCATCCTGTCTGCAAACCAATGGTGGGCCAATTTTAATATCTCTTTACCTCTGGCCTCACACCAAAAAAGAAATATTCATAACAGCTTCTTTTTATTGAACCAGACACATGATCTGAATTAGCTCCAGCCTTCACAATGACCCTAGAAGCAGTGAATTATCATCATCACTTTTTAGATGAAAAAGTGAGGGCCAAATGTTAAGTAATTTATTCAAAAGAGCCCAAGGTTGAAAATAACCCAAATGGATGAATAGATAAACAAAATGTGGTATATGTGTACAATGGAATAGTATTCATCTACGAAGAGAAACGAAGTAATGATACATGCCACAACAAAGATAATCTTAAGAAACAGTATGCTGTGTGCAAGAAGCCAGGAACAAAGCGTCACATATTGTATGATTGCATTAATATGGAGTAACCAGAAAAAGTAAACCCATAAAACATAAAGCAGGTTGGTGTTGCCAGAGGCTGGGAAGAGAGCGGTGGGGAGTGATTGCTCAATGAGTGTATATGGGGTCTTCTTTGGGGGCAATGAAAGTGGTTTGGAATTAGAGAGAGGTGATAGTTGCAAAACATTGGCAATGTACTAAATGCCATTTTTAAATGGTTGACTTTATATTCACCTTCATTAAATTAAATGTTGGCAACTTGTATGATGATAAAGGGAGTTTGTCAAGTTGAAATAAAAGAACATTAAACAGCAATAAGAAAAAAGTATAAAATAATAAAACTCACTGATGAAAATAAACATATAGACAAATGCAGAATATTATAATACTGTAATGATGTAAATCAGTTTTGATTTCAATATAAAGTTTAGAGACAAAAGTATTAAGAATAACAATAACTACAAATATTTGATGATAGACACACAATATAAAAAAAAGATGTGAGTTGCCACATCAGTAGCATAAAATGTTATAAACTGTAACATCAGGAGCTTAAAGTGCTGGGGGTAAGAGTCAAAGTATAGAGTTTTTATATGCAGTGGAGGTAAAGGTGTTATCAACTTAAACCACACTCACAACTATAAGATGTTTTATGGAAGCTTCATGGTAACCACAAAGAAAACACCTACAGAGGACAAAGAAAAAATCAAAGCATATTGCTACAAAAAAATGAACAAAATATGGAAGACAGCAAGGGAGGCAAAGAGGAACACAAGGACTACAAGGCAGGCAGAAAATAGTTAAAATATCAATGGTAAATTCTTCACTTTTTAAAAATAAATCCTTCTCAACCAACAATTACTTTAAATGTAAATTAATTAAAGTCTTCAATCAAAGGACATAGAGTGGTTGAATGAATTTAAAAAATAAGACTCAACTATATGCAATCTGCAACAGATTCACTTTAGATTTAAGAGCAAAGATAGGCTGAAAATGAAAGGATGAAAAGATATTCCAAGTAAATTATGAGGGAAAAAAAGCAGAGATAGCTATACTTATATTAGCCATACTGAATTTAAGTCAAAACTTTTAGTAGAGACAAAAAAGGACATTATATAATGATAAAGAGATCAATTTATCAGGAAGATATAACAATTATAAATACATATGCACCCAACAAAAGAGTACCTAAATATATAAAACAAACATGGATATATCTGAAAGGAGAAATAGACAACAAAAGAATAATAATAAAAGACATCAATAACCCACTTTCAATAATGAGTAGAACATACAGACAAAACTTCCTTATTGGTAAGGAAGCAAAGGACAAGAAAACCCTATATACAAACTAGACCTAACCAACATGTACAGAATATTTGACCCAATAGCACTAACATACACATTCTCCTCAGCACACACATAATATTTCTCAGTAAAAAGTGCATATTAGTTACAAAACTAGTCTTACCATTTTAAGAAAACTCATACCAATATCTTTCCAAAATGTGATGAAATGAAATTTGAAATCAATAGCAGAAGGATAACTGGAAAATTCACAAATATGTGGAAATTAAAAAATACATTCCTAAACAATCACCAGGTCAGAAAAGATATCAAAAAAGAAATCATAAAATTACTTAAGACAAATACTTAAGAAAAATGAAAACTCAAAACACAAATTGTAGAATGCAGTAAAAGCAGTACTAGGAGGAAAGTTTATAGTGATGAACACCTACATCGATAAAGATATTTTAAAAATCTAACCTTAAGCCACACACAAAGAACTAAACAAAGAAAAAAAAACTAAGTCCAAAGTTAGCAGAAGAAAGAAAATAATAGAGATAAGAGCTGAAATAAATGAATTAGAGAATAGAAAAGCAAATAGAAAAAATTACAAAATTAAAGACTGTGTTTTTTAGTGATAAACAAAATTGACATTCCTTTAGTTACCCTGAGAAAAAGGAGAGAAGACTCAAATAAATAATATCAGAAATGAAAGAGAAATCATTACATTTAATACCACAAAAGTAAAAATGATCATAAGAGACTGTTATGAACAATTACATGTCAACAAACTGAATAACCTACAAGGAATGTCTAGATTCCTAAAAACACAATCTACACAGAATGAATATTGAAAAAAAAATTGAGCAAACCAACAATAAGTAAGGAAATTACATCAGGAATAAAAAACTTACCAACAAAGAAAAGTGTAGAATCAGATGGCTTCACTAGTGAATTGTACCAAATATTTGAAGAATGAACACTGATTCTTCTCAAACTCTTTAACAAATTTTGGAGAAAACCCTTACAAACTCATTTTAGAAGGCCAGCATTATCCTGATACCAAAGCTGGACAAAGATATTACCAAAAAAGAAACTAAATTGTAACATCCCTCATGAACAATTGTGCAAAAATCTTCAACAAAATAGTACTGAACCAAATTCAACTGCACATTAAAAGGGTCATACAGCATGACCAAGTGGGATTTACTTGTGGAATGCAAGGATGGCTCAATATATGCAAATCAGTTAACAGAATGAAGATTAAAATCCTATGATCTCAACAGATAAAGAAAAAGATTGGGACAAAATCCAGCAGTCTTTCGTGATAAAAAACTGTCAACACACTCGGAATAGAAGAAAAATAGCTCAGCATGATAATGTTCATATATGAAAAGCTCACAGGTATCATCATATACAATGGTGAAAAACTGAAAACTTTTCTTCTTAGAGATCAAGAGCTAGGCAAGATTGTCCACTCCTACCACTTCTATTCAATTTAGTACTGGAAGTCTTAGAGCAATTAGGCAAGAAAAAGAAATAAAAGGCATCTAAATCAGAAAGAAATAAAATTATCTATTTGAATATGACATGATTTTACATGTAGAAAACTCTAAAGACTCAACAAAAAAAATGTTAAAAATAGTAAACAAATTCAGTAAAGTTACAAGATATAAAATCAACATACAAATATTAGTTGTGTTTCTATATACTAGCAATAAACTATCTGAAATTAAGAAAACAATTCTATTTACAATAGCATCAAAAATATTTAGAAATAAAGTTAACTGCATTGGTGAAAGACTTGTTCACTCTAAATGGTAAAACATTGCTGAAAGAAATTAAAGCAGACACAAATAAATAGAGAGATATCTAATGTTTGTGGATGGGAAGACTCGCTATCATTAAAATGTTCATATTTCCCAAAACAATCTATGGATTTAATGCAATCTTCATCAAAATCTCAATAGCGTGTTTTACAGAAATTGAAACAAGTTCTATAAATTATATGGAAAAACAAAAGACTCTGAATAGCCAATTTTGAGCAAGAATAACAAAGCTGGAGACCTCACACTTTTTGATTTCCAATTATATCACAAAGCTGCAGTAATAAGAAAATACTAGGTCTGTCCAGAAGAAGTCCAGCCATTGTTAATATAACAGGAATGGTTTGTGACACATGGATGTAACCTGGCAGCCAAGGAAAGTGGACTGGAATGCACATACGTGAGCAAAGATGACTTCACTGTACTAGTCAGTGGGGGTGGTAGACACCATTGAGTGAGCATGTGTACTGTGTGGCCATCACATTCAAAATGACTAAGTGAGTAGAGCAACGAATCTGCATCAAATTTGGCTTTAACCTTGAACATCCCTCCAAGGAAACTGTTGAGGTGATTCAGAAGACCACAGCTACGGGCAACTGGTGACAGGCAGCTTCACCATGACAACACACCTGCTCATGTATCATGTCTTGTGCAGAGTTTTTTGCAAAACATCAAATCACCCAGGTGACTCAGCCCCCCTATAGCCCAGATTTGGCAACCTACAACGCCTGGCTTTTCCCAAAACTAAAGTCACCTTTGAAAGGGAAGAGATTTCAGACTTTGGATGAGATTCAGGAAAATACGATGGGGCAGCTGATGGTGATTGGGAGAACTGTGTGAGGTCCCAAAGTGTCTACTTTGAAGGTGACTAAGGGATCATTGTTCTATGTTCTTGTATCTTGTATCTTCTTCAATAAATGTCTCTATTTTCCATAGTACATAGCTACATACTTTCTGGACAGATCTCCAGAAAACAAAATGCTCCACAAATATGTTCATTGTAACATTAATAAATGTAA
Organism: Desmodus rotundus; assembly: GCF_022682495.2. NCBI lineage: Eukaryota > Metazoa > Chordata > Mammalia > Chiroptera > Phyllostomidae > Desmodus > Desmodus rotundus. The sequence continues at coordinate 200,036,650 of NC_071387.1, read as the reverse complement.
AGATTTTGGAACCTAAGTGTTCATACTATAGTATGATTAAGAAAAGAAAGAATTGTGCAATAAGATTATAATGACATTATAAAATTAAATTAAAATTTGAAAGGTAGTCTTAAAAGACCTAAATACACACAGATATATTCCCTGGGAGTGAAAAATTAATGCCTCAATGACATCAATTTTTTCCAAATTAATGTATAAATGTAACATAATACCAAAGAAATCCTGTTTTTAATTTGGAAAAATTGATTCTACAACTGTATGGAAAAAATAAATATATCATAATTACTGAGAAAATTATAAAAGGGAAGACCTTGATAAATTGCTTGCAGTAATGGGTATTATACTATTTTTACAATAGGTATCAAAATTGTGCATTATTGGCATAAAAGTAGGCATGCCAAACAAACAGAGTAGTGTCCAGAATAGATATAAATATATATTAAAATATAATGTATGATATGTAATACTAGAAATCATTGGAGAAATCATAAATTTTTCCATAAGGGTAGGGGGATAATGAACTATGCATTCAGAAATAAATAAGTTTAATTCTTTATCCCATGTAATATTCAAAAACAATCCCTGAAATAATTTAAGGTCTATTTAAAAAAAAAAAAAACTTTTAACAGTGGTAGATGCAAAGAAGCAATACAAAAAATCCAGAGCCTTAATAGAAAAAATGGGTAGATTTGACTAGTTGAAAACTAGAAACTTTTGTGCAGTAAAACAACATAAATAAAAAGGGAAACACAACAGACACAGAGCTATGCTTATAACATATTTAACAAAATGTTAATATATGTCATTGTAAAGGAGAACTCAAAAATTAATTTTTAAAACATAAACAGGCAAAAAAATTGACATAGGATTCAAAAGTCACACCATGAAAGAAAAATTTCAGATACTAGTAAGCACATGAATTTAACCACACAAGAAGTCAGGAGCCACAAACACAAAAATTATAAGACAATATTTTGCTTATCAAAGTGGCAAAAGTTAAACGGATAAAACCCAGTGCTGGCAAAGATGGGAGAAAATGTCGTTGGTAGGAGTGTATGTTGATAATTACTTTTGGAAGAATCTGGAGGTATATATAAAGATTTTAAATGTTCCCACACTATAACTCAGTAATATCTCTTCTAGGTCTTTATTCTGCAACATTTTTGAAGAGTAATTTGGCGGCGATCTATCAAAATTTTAGTTCTCATTTTCTTTGAGCCAACAATGCCATTTCTAAGGCATCTTTCCTAAGGCACAAGCAAAGATAATCACGGCAGCGCTTTGTACAATGGAAAACTGAAATGACCAAAGATCTGCCAATGGAAGAATGGTAGAATAAATTAGAAACCAGGCTGCCATTAAAAAGATTGGGTTAAGTCTATGGCTAGTAACCTAGAATGTATAACTGAACTGACCTTTAAAAAGACAAGTCACAGAAACTGTTTTATTTTTAGTTAAAAATTTATGCATGTGCATACAGAGACATGACTGGGTCCCTGTATGAAAAAGAATAAATGTGCACTAGTATGTTAACAGTGGTCACCTCCAGAGATGGAATTCAGTAAAAGAAGGAAGATGTGTGTGATTTGGGAGGATTACTATTTTACTTTACAGATACAGATTTTTTAAGTGCTGGGATCGTGGGTGATTTTTTTTACTCTTTTGGTAGTTTTAGCATTTTCTTTTGTTTTCTGTATTGTTGGTGGGAAAAATGTAGCTCTCGAAGGAGAAAGACGAAAGACCAATGACAAAACTTTCCCATTAAGGCAGAAGAAGAAGGAAGAGGGGTCATGGCAAAAGCCAGTATAGGAATGTAACAGAGGAGAACTAGGGGCAGGCAGGGGCTGACTACCAAGGAATGCGAGCTTCCTGCGGGGAGAATGAGGGATGCAGAGCGCTGCAGAGAGGCCTGGGATGCCTCGGGCCGTACAGCAGGTGCTGAGTAGCAGTGGTGGAAGCTCGGTGCAAAGGGGATTAGGAAAGCCTTTTTCCACCCTGCCTGTGCATCTTTGTAGAAACAGACAAATGAGGGCCCTACACCGCTTGAATTAGAAACTTTGCAAGTGACACCCAAACTCAGTACCTTTGAAACTCTCCTCACATGATTGTGGTACAGCCAAGGTTAAGAACCACTGAGTGACGGCATTGAGAGTATAATGAGCCGGGGAAGCTGAGGAGGGGAGATCATTCGTTCACCAAGTTTGCCAGGTGAAGAAAGGAGTGAATCAAAGTGTAAAGCCACCAAAAGGGTTGGCTGAGATGAAGGAGAGCATGAGACAGAAAGGTTCCCCTTACTGGTGACTAACAATCACCATTATTATTTTTGAGGCATATATCACTGCATCCAATTTACTGTGAGACCAGTGAAGCTTCGGGAATCCAAATGGATAGTAAGGACCAAAACCCATGCCAAAGGCTGAGCTTTTTTCCTCTGCCTCTGGCAGTGGAGCAGTCTTGGAGGCCGCAGGGCGGGTGGGGGCCGGGCTTCAGCTGGAGGAACAGCTTGGAAAAAGGAGAAACACATTCACGGAGACAATGACAAGTCAGAGACGTGCAGGAAGGGAACGCACGTAAAGGGGTTGGAGCGTGTTAACCTACGGAGAGAGAGGCAGTGACAGCACTTGCGGGGCAGAGAAAAGAGGTCGAGGACTTCCTTCATCATCTCAGTACAGCCGCGGCGTGGTAACTGCCTGAGACGAATATGGCGGCTCGGTGACAGTGCCTGTGCGCTGCCCAGCAGAGCACACGGCCCGCCGGGCCGTCTCCCCCGGTGAGATGTGGATTAGTCCCTCGACAACCAACCTCTCATCTGCGGGAATCATCAGCACAGACAAGCAGAGCTGCCTGCAGCTACCGGGAACCACAAGGAGGAAAAGCAAGGTTTCCACCTTCCAAGAGCTGACAGTCTAGAACTACCTAGAGTGATGGATTTTTTTCACCAGCTATTCAAATAGTCTGATGAGAACAATTCCACAAAATGAAATGACCCTTGGCTTTGCAAAAATCATATAGAAATATTCTGCCACTGAACTCCCATGTCACTCGGGAGGTTTTGAAATTGAAAAGGGGTTGCAGACCTTCATGGCTACCCATGAAGCCATGTAAACATAAATGAAAGAAGCATCTCCCACTGGTAAGAAGTCTAAGGTTTACTGGTACAGGGCTATGTTATTGAACAGGAAGCATCAGGGGATTACACTTGCACCGGTGACTCTGGGCTTCCAGCCCAAAAGGATCACCAAGCATGCTGGGATTATTAATGGCTTCCCGAGGCTTGGCAAGTGGCTGCTGCTGAATGTCATTTGCCAGTTATTCCAGAGAGGCAATCATTCAAAGAGGGAAATCCTAGTATTTCAATAACGTATTTGATGATACTTATCAACAAAAGTTTGCTGCCACCAATCTCGATGCCAACAGGTGACTCCAATCTGGAGCGTGGGGAAGGAGAAGCTTTATAGATGAGCAGTGTGCACACTCGAGCGCATGCAGCCTGGGAAGGAGAGGGAAAGGGTACTTCCAGAAGACAAAGGGAAAGCCCACTTTTGTAGGCAAAGTTCCTGCCTGTCCTGATGGCTGCATATCTGTGTAAACGAGGAATCCAAATTTATAGTCTGCTTGGCCTAAACAGCAGTCTCCACTGTCCTATTGTTCGGAATCGTGCGTTCTGCCTGGTCATTACAAAACTGCTCTGATGCAGTGAAGATGCAAATAAGGCTATAGCTCTGATGTTTAGTGAAACTCTGATGAAATGGGGCAGGTGTCGGTCCACTGGTTCAAACAGAATTCCGGGGACTCCTTCATAACGGTCTGCTCAGCCTGCAGGGCCTCCGTGCAGGACCCCAGTCTGCGGCTTTCCCCTCCAGTGCAGCCCGAGTAAGGGGCCCCTGTTAGCAAAGGGTTCTAGACTTTGGTTATGAATTTGAGCCCAATTAAACACAAAGAGTCCTTCTTCACAGGTATATTTCTTCTTGGGGTCAACAAACTCAATATTTTCCTGGTGCCCCTCTGAATTATGAAACCATCAAATGCAATATTAATGACATCAGAGAGACACTAGCAACTTACTAACTGAAGGATAACTGTTTGATTCAGGCACCTACTATTTGTTTCAGTATTTTTCTTTTACAAGAGAAAAGGTAGTGGTTGTGCGTGGTTTTGTTATTATAAAAAAACATACAACCTTATTAGAAAAGATAAGTTCGGTATCCGTGGAAAACAACAAAAGCATGGGTTACTTAGGCACTCCCAATGTTTCTGTGTTACACGCACGTGGCAGAGAATAAGCACAGCGCCCTGAAAGTCTGGGTATCAAAAAAGAAAGCAAAACTTCCTTGGGTCCCTAACTTTATTTTCTTTTGCCCTTTTCACTCTGACCCTTCCTTCTCAGGAAAGGTGAGATTCAAATCCCAGGAGCTTCCCTCATACCTTATCAGGCTGCTGTTTAACGTTATTCTGAAATAAGGCAATAACATCTGACACGGAGACACTCCACATCTTGGCTGTCAGAATATCACCTTTGAGGTCACTGAATTTACTAAGCCATTTTTATTATTGTTTTGTCTATTTTCTGGTTCCGTCTCCGTGGCAGATTTGTAGCCCCGATCATGCAAAACCAAGCTGGGGAGAATCTGTCATTTCTTCCGCACGTCTTTGCTGCACTCCGGCTCCCCCAACTACCTCTCTCACCTGTAGCACTGGCAGGCTCTGGACATTGTGCACGCTGCAGAAAATCACGGTTGTGCCTCCAGCAAGGAACAGAAGTGTTGCAACCCTGACTCCTCCCCTGGTGAAGAAAGAGTGAACAAGTGCACCGAGTTGAGCTTCTGCTCACAAAGCCGCCGGCTGGGGACGGTGGGACCGAGGCTGAGATCCCGAGACAGTGCCTTCGGGGCTGAGCTCCCCCACCCCCGCCCCCTTTCCCCTTCTGCCTCGCTCCTCTTTCTGGATTTTACTGGCTGTTCGTGAAACAGCTTTACGCGGTGGATCTCCGTGTTCTCTTGCTGGAAGGGCTTACGGGCTGATATGGCAGACTTTGCTCCCCGAGAAAAGTGAGTAGCTACAGCGGGCGCAGCCTGCGGCGCGCGCGTGCGACCAGGGGTGGCGCGGGCGGCTCGGCGCCAGGGCTGCGGGTTCGAGGCCGAGCGCGGGACGCGAGCACGGGCGGCCTCAGCTCAGGGGACTCAACAGCACGCACAAAGCCACCGCAGCCGGCGGAGGGGCTGGGAAAGCGGGGGCTTTTTCTTTGAATTGAATTTTGGTTCGCAGAGCCACCGAGGTTTGGCTTTGACCGCAGGCAGCGTTTAGGTCCCTTCTCGGAGGAACTAAAAATACTGCTTCCCGCCCAGCTTTTACAACTGCACGCGTTTGCCTTAAAAAAAATACATCTTCGGATGTACCCTTGAGAGTGAGTTTCGGCGTGACTGCGGAATTCTCAGAATGTGAATTATTTACGTCAAATTGAAAAAAAAAAGGGGGGGAAGGGGTTCAGATACGGTGGTGGGTTGACCGCGGACTCGAGGATTTTCCAGCCGCAGTAGCAGCGGTGGGGGCGGCAGCCTCCCGCTGTCCCGTGGGAAAGTTAGCGCTCCCTGCTCAGACCCGAAAGGAGGAAGGTGCGACCCTCGCCCCCTAAGGCATTGCGGTGGCGGCAGGTAAGCAGCTCCGGGCTGTAACCGCTGCAACCACTGTAATCCGTCCCCCAGTGCGGGAGGGAGGCGGTTTGACTACAGCCCAGGAATCCCAGCCCGAGGGGAGAGGAGAGTGGGGCTGAGCGGAGGGACACGCGACGGGAAGCCGAGCAAACTCCGGTACCGGGGGAGCCAGAGCGCGGTGCAAGGGGCAAGAGAGCAGGGCTGGAGTTCTCGTCTTTGAGTAGGATCAAGTCCTTTTAGTGACCTCTACCTGTATTCCGGGGAAGCAGCCCACGTTGCCCTAAATAACAGGCAATATAGGGTTTTCTACGGTTGCTCTTGAAAAGGGTGCTGAATATCATTATCCATGTGGAGGGATTCATTTGTCTTCGTTCATCAAGGTGGCTGGCAAAGATTTCCCATCTGAGCCTCATGCTTCTTGGTCAAAGGAGTGCTGCTAATCCTAGCCCTGCCCCGGGCTTGCAACCTTGGGCAAGACTCCTATCTACTCTGGGCCTCAGTTTGCAGTGTTTAGGAAATTAATCATTCCATATATAATATATATCCTGTTAAACACATGTGTGCATATATATGTGGGTATATGGGGTAAAAGTGCTGAATAGTGCCAGGAAGGAGCAGATGAAAATTAATTTTAGTTGTTCTTTAAAATTGGAAGTCATGGGGTGGGTCCTTTCGAGAATTAGCTATGAGTCCTCTTCCGGGGTCGGGGTGGGAGGAAATGTTCTTATGGAATGTACATAAAAATTTGCAAGCAATCCCTGAGAGTTCGTAGACACGCCCTGATGACCCTGTCTGAACGCCAGGTGGCCATTCCTTGGCTGAAGCAAGCCTTCCTTTGGAAGACCTCCTTCAAGACCAACCATGCAACCTCGCCTAGCTGTTGGGATGGTGGTGGTAATAACAGCCTTCCCTGGGTCTGTAGGCAGCCTCCTTCCTGAAAGTGAAAGCCCTGCTTTCGGGAGCTCCTGGGGCACTGTTTCCCAAGGGCTTCCCCAATCTCTGCCTCCTGAGGAACCCCCCTCACAAACTCCCCTGATGACTTCCCTACTCTACTGACCCTCATCCTCGGAGTTCTCAGTCCTAGAGAGGGCACTGGAAAGCCACCTGCAGAGGGTCGCTGTCTGTCTCAAAGAGAGCTCTTTAGGTCACCTAGCTGGATGTGGGACAATGGGATCAAGACTTTATTTTGAAGTGAAGTGCCACTCGCTCCCCAGGGCATAATAGGGATAGTCAACAGTGTTCGTTTGGGCCTCCACACCTTGTCTTTCAGGGACCAGGGACTCGGGTTTTGTGGGACCTGGGTCTTCCACTGGCAATGCCTGCGAGGAACCGGGGGACATGTAGGGCTTTGCAGCCCAACAGACTGGGCTTCAATCTTGGCTCCCACACTTCAGTGAGTCGCTTCTCTGGGCCTCACTTTTTCTGTCTGTAAAATGGGGAACAATACTGTCTTTCTTTCAAGGTTGACAGAAGAACAGAAGTAGTATTTGTATAATGCTGGGTCTGTAGTCAATGAAAAACTGCTATTATTAATATTAATGTAAGATTTTAAGTAAGTGTTAAAGAGTTTCATGGGTTTTAGAGCAATATCTCTCCTACAGGGCTTATTCAGTAGAAGAAGGAGTAAAATCAATTCTGGTCTAAATATTCTTCAAGACGAGTGGTGGGTTCAGGGCAGAGTTGGGTTTGCTGCTTCACCTTCGTCAGGCAGAGCACGCTGTGTTGCCAGCAAGTGAAATATGTTATGTCCAGACTGGCAGGGACTCTTAACCCTTTTTCTTTCTCTTTTGGCCCATAATCTCGAGCACAGAACACCTAGCTCTTTGCCTATAGCTACGAACAGCGGGGCGTGGAAACAAGTCTCCTGGCTGCATCCTTCTGCAGATACACCAGAAACTGTCCCTGTAGAGAGACAATTCCACTGTCATCTTTCAAAGCTTAGCATAGTTCTTAGCCATAGACTTTCCCTTTTTTTTCTCCCTCCCTTCTATCCTGAGCCCTCAGTTGCAAGAAATTGGATGGTGTAGAAATATGGGAAAGAAATATTACAAGCTTAAAAGGAAGTGTGCTACCCTCGGAGCACCCGTTCCAAAGATTGATCGGTGTATTCTGGCAAGCGGTCTTGCATGCAAAGATGACAATTTGGATATTTACTATTCACTTAGCCTTTGAGCTGTACTAGCAGTTTCTTACATAACTTCAATGAATTTTTATATCAACATTGCAGGGTAAAAATTATTATTTAAAGATTTACAGACAGAGAAACTGAGGCTTATAATAATTTGCATAACTTGCCCAGTCTGCATAGCTGGCAAAAGGCAAAAGCTGGGATCTAAGCCCAGGTCTCTCTGACACTTTTTCCTGGCACTGCCAAGCTCCCCATATCAGAAAGTTGCATCATGCCAACTGGGTCCCAGTCCTTCTAAAGAGCAGGAGTAACCAAATATTCTGGGTGGTTTTAAGTGGTGTGAACATACACTTTGCATGTGATGCAGGTTGATAGGCAGCAACAATAAAATCACCTGTGGAGAATAGTATTCCCAACCCTTCCCAAATCCTGCTGTTAAACTCAAGATACCAAATCTCAAACATCAGCACGTGAGGCTGGCTCTGGGCCAATGGCTTCCTGAGTAATTCTTTTAGGTTAAAAAGAGCTCTAGAGTTTCCGTTTTCTCCTACCTGTGGAGTCAGGGCACCATTTACATTTACCTCCCTGGATTAGGCATTCACTCGCTCAGTCATTCATTCAAAACGTGCTTGTTGAGCTCTCAATAAGACAGACAAGGTCCTGGCTCTTGTGAAGCTTCTCTGCCAGAGACAGTGACAGATAAGAGGCAGGGGAACACATATATAAATAAGACAGTTTCCGATATTGATAAATGCTATGAAGAAAGTAAAGAGAGGCTGGGGACTAGAGTGTACCAGGGCTTGAGGAAAACTTTAAATATGGCAGCCAGAGAAGATTTCCATCAGTACTTTATGCTGACCCTTGAACTTAAACTTGCATAATAAGAGGGGGCCAGGCCATGAAGGTATGGGGAAAGGGCTGCCATTGCAGAAGAAACCTCAAGGGAAAGATCCAGAAGTGGGTTACATGAAACAGCCGAGTCTCAAATACAATGAAATGGTCCCTTAGAAATCAAGTTGGGTTTTATACAGGGAAATTGTTTCAATGCTTACTATACTATTCTGAGCTGTGCTGTGGACTTTATACATATTTAATCTCCTCAACAATAGTGAATTATAGCTATTTTTGTCTTGATTTAATAGTTGAATAAACCAAGACTCATAGAGGATATGCAGCTAGCCCCAGGTTACAAAGCTGGAATTTGAATCCCATAGTCTGTTTTGCTCCAAAGCCCAAAACTTTTTGCTAGCCTAGCATGTAGATTTTGAGAAAAATCTCTCTAGGGAATAATGCAAATATCAAAAGCGTATTAGGTAGCTAACTGCTGATCTGACAATGATTTCTGTCTGATGCTCCCGATTCCAGTTGGTGTGTCTCAGTCTGCACGCTGCAGCACACAGCACTCACCACAGTGGCCACTGGATGCTTGAGACGTGACTAGTGCACACTGAGATGTGCTGAAAGAATAAACTACACCCCAGAGTTCAAAGAACTAATACCAAAGAACTCGCAGGCTTTTAAATTGATGGCATATTAGAATGATAATGTTTTAGATGTATTGGTTTTGATGAAATATATTAAAATTAATTTCATCTGTTTCCTTTCAATCTTTTAGTGTGGTTGATAGAAAAAAATTAAATCATACTTGTGGCTCACATTGTATTTCCATTGGTCAGCACTGGTATAGAATAATAACTTGACAAAGATATGATAAGAAATGCTTCTTCCTTCTTCCTCAAGTAACTTTTTCTCTGTTCTTACTCAGACTGCATGTCAAGTCTGTCCCCAAATTCAGTTATTCAGTGAAGCGATAAACAAGGGAAAAAGAGGTGCCTCTGTGCCCACTCCCGTACCTCATTCTTCTGCTGGGCAGGTGATAATTGGTAGCCTACTTTATCATGTCACTATAGTGACATTCGTCATCGCCCATCCTCTTACTCAGGCAAATCTCAAGCAACTTGCAAACAGCCTATGACCACAGGGTCATTTTGAATCTGACTTTATAGTTTTAACTTTAAATCACTTCCCAGTCCCATGCCTCTGTCATTCATGGCGCTTCGTAAAGTCAGACTAGGGGTCAGCCAGGGCTTCTTGTTTGTGTGCAAAGCTCATGACGTAAGTCATCTCACTGTGGTGACAAATATTTCTTCCTCTCTGTCCTTTTGCTTAAAACAGTTTGAACAAGATGCAGCCTCAGATTCCAGAAGGGCTGCTTGAAGGACATCACAGAGGACCACTTGGGTTTCTTATGTCCACCAGCTAAAGTGGCCCTTGAGTTTGTCAGTGAAATAAAGATCTGATTTGTTCCCGTAGTTTTATTTCTTCCAAAGGGGAAAGCAGTCAGATTCTGGTATTCTTAGAGGAAGCCTCTGGCCTGGGGTATAAGAGGCCTGGATTCTACTTTTGTCTACTGGGTTGTATGTTACCCTCGCCCTCCTTCCTCCAACAGTCCTGCAGTAAGCTCGGAATTGATGGGAAAATGCCACATCTTTCTCTAGTGCTACTGGAGAAGTGTGCCGTAAAAACATGGGCTGAGGCTATCACTGACAACCTGTAGACTTTTGCCTGCCGAGAAGAGTTTCCTTCCTGTAGCGACAGCTGAAGCACTGTACAAGATGCTTTTTGCAAAATACAAGTAGCATTTGTTCATTTCCACTTGAAATCTAAATCTAGAGCGAAATGGCAGTACAAAGCTAATAAGAATGAATTTTCATGTATCTGCACCTACAGTAACACATTTTTCAGCATCTTCTAAGCCAAGAAATCAGTGCCAGACTCCGTGCGGGCAATAAGTGACTAATCAAGCCAGGTCCTTTCTTCTGCAGGAACACATTACCCATTTGGGAAGCTGGGCATAAACGTAAAATATCAGGAATAATGTAGGGTAACATTCAACGTTACATGAATGACAACACAATTAGAGTTTGGAGATTCTGGAGGGCAGCGAGAGCAGTGAGCGCTGAGCCCTAAAGTACATCGAGAAAGACACAGCAAGGGTTGGGTCACTGAAGCACGGGAGGCTGAGCCAAAGACAAATGGAGACAGGAACAGAGGGCACTCCAAGTAGGGAGAGATGCTCAAGTGGCATGTGGAAATGTGCGTGGAGTTTTGGGTGGTATGAGAAAGAACAGCTGGAGCTCTGGCTGGTGTCGCTCAGTGGGTTGAGGGCCGGCCTGCCAACCGAAAGATCACTGGTTCAATTCCCAGGCAGGGCACCTACTTGGGTTACATACAGGCCAGGCCCCCAGGTGGGGGCCTGCAAGAGGCAACAGATCAGTGTTTCTCTCCCTTTCTCCCTCCCTTACCCTTTCTCTCTAAATAAATAAATAAATAAATATTTTTTAAAAAAAGAAGAGTTAGAATCAGGGAAGCTTTTAAAAACTACTAATGCCTCCACCCCATCTCCAGAGTTTTGATTTAACCAGTTTAGGAACTGAGGGGAGGAATATTGTTGTTGTTCAGTTCCCCAGAACATCCTAATGTGAAGCTAGAGTTGAAAATCACTGAGCAAAAACACCAGGTCTTCAGATCGTAATCACGGGAAATAAAATCAAAAGGGGAATCTTTTAAAGAGAACACAATGGACAGTCAAGACGTGCAGTCTTTATTTTGTGGAAATTTTATATACACATATAATTCTACATAGTCTTTTTAATTCACAGATAATGTTTGTAGTTATCCCATCCACTTGGAACTGTGTTTGTAAATAAAAGGTGTAACTACCTGCCTGTTCCCATGCGTCTTGTGATTTGTGGGTGTCCCGCAGTGAACCTAGCTAAGTGTGAAGCAACTGGTGTCTCACAGCTGCTTGTATCGACTGGGCTTTGTGTCATCATTGTGAAGGGCTCTATTATCATGCCCATTAGTGCCAACAGAAGCTATTTTATTGCAATCTATCATCTTCCCTCACTTCTCCAACTTTACAAATTAGGAAATGGGGTTTAATTACTTGCCTTGGGCCTTGAGCTTGCTGTCAACCGAGGTGAGATTAGAATTTTCAGCCACTGAATCCCCCGAATCTTATTTGGCTCCCAAAGAAAGTGTGCTCAGTCTCCTGTTAGAGAATATTCTGTACCTGGTAATTTATTTCTTCAATGAATGAATTAGTGTTATGGACAAGTAGGCGAAAGATAACTGGTCTGGCTGAGCTGCCAACACTGTGATGACCAGTTTCCATTCCAGTGAATGAAAGCTCAGCGCTCCACTCCTCTGAGAAGGGAAGGATCCCTAATCCCAGAGCTGTCTAGCTCTTCTGATTTCCCTTCGCTGAAGCTTCTGTTCACTGAGTATTGATTTCTGTTACACATCTGAAAATAAAAAAAAAAAAGAGAGAGAGAGAGAGAGAAGAAAGCCCAGCAATTTTTTACAGCTGCATTTTAAAAGAATGCTTTATATGTCTTGGGAGTCTCTGGGTTTGTTGCCAACACTGAGGCTGGGAGATCTTTGTGAAGGGTAATGGGAAAAAGCTAGATCCTCAGTGCTCCCGCCTCTTTAGGACGAAAAGATAGGTCAATTTTGTGCCATCCCCAAACAGTTATTTTCTTTTCCTCTGTCTCGCAGTTTGTTACCAGTTGAAGAACAATTTCCAATATCTTTAGCTATATCTAAAAAGCAAGCCTCCACACTGACTGCATGTAAGAATCACTTCGTGCACTTTGAAAAATGCACTGCCCAGGCCCTGCCGGAGAATCAAGATGCTAAGAATGAATCCTGGGTGTTGTATTTATGATGGATCTTCTGGTGATCACCTGGAGTGTCATTAAGAGCTGATCTCACCGCTCAGCTAAGACCCAAATCTTAATTACTTATTTCTACCTCTTGCTTTAGGTGGCATGGACCCCAGAGAACCATCCAAACTGCATTTCTGTTAGGTAGCAATGTCACCATTCTACTCTTTAGAAAGCATGGTTTCCAGCATAATACTAAGTTCTCTGCTTATGTAATCACACTCCACACTCAGAGGGGCCCTGCATAGCCTCATGATAAAAGTTTGTATATGTGCACTTTGGAAATCAGGTTGCCTGAAACTTGATAATTATGAGATTGAAAGATAAAGACTAAGCTTCCCTGCCACCCATGCATTAAATTTGCCAGTTGCTATGTTGATCTGTAGTTAACCAACCCTTGCTTTCTTTTTTCAGACATTTTAAAGCCAATTAACTTCATTCCTGTTCACACCCTTATAAAAATGTAATTAAAGCTGTGTTCTCCAGGGACTGTCCTTGGGGAGACTTTACAAGGTGAATTGACCAAGAATGAACTAGGTTGTATAAAACCCTCTCAGTCCCAGCAAATCGGTCAGGTTGCAGAGGCTTCCGGCATCAGACTGAGCTTAGGGGAGTCATGAATTTTGGTTTGGAAATGCCAATTATAGGTCACCCCAAATACAGAAGAACCTAGGACATGGGAAATGATTCTAGAATCAATCTGAGAATAATTATCCAGGGTCCAGTTAAGTCTAGGACTCCAACCTTTCTCAGAAAGTTGTATTACTATCAAAAAGCAGCTAGGTTTTTGTACCAAATTGGGAAGGAAGGGATAAGGCACCTCTATGCTCTTCTGGGTCCTAAAATGACAGGATTAGAAGATAAGAAGTTGCTAAGGAGACTGCAGGGAAGACGCGGACGAAGGCCTGCTGTGAGCCCAGCATCATGGGCATCGGCAATTACTTATTCACTCAGCTAATGTTTATGGAGGGTCTGCTCTGTACCGAGGAGCATTATAGGAGCTAGAGAGGGAGTGATGAACTTATTGCTGCCTTGGAAATGTCCTCACTGAGAAACAGATAAATAAAATTGAATAAGTTAGTGCCCTAAAAAAATAATGAAGTGAGGTGAAAAGAAGAGTGTCTAATGAGGGCTGCTTCGAAGAGGCTTACCAGTTGCTCTGTCTGAGAAGGTGGCATCTGAGCTAGCACATCGATTTTAAAGAGAAAGCCATGCAGAGAGCAGGAAGAGAGAAGGTCAGGCAGAGGGAAGAGCCAGAGCAAAATCCCCGAGGTCGGAGAAGGCTTGACGTGTTTGGAAAATAGAAAGGAGGACAGTGAGTGCTCTGGACCTTAGGGAGGAGGCAGTCAGGAGTCAGGCAGGAAAGCAGCCTGGAGGTGGTGGGATGGAGCTAGGCTTGTGTTTTAAGGAAATCAGTTTTAAGTAGGGAGGTAGCATCTTTTGCATTGCATTTTAGAGATGGCTCAGGCTTCTATGTCAAGAAGGGATGAGAGACAGGAAGCAGAGGGAGAACGTGGGCGGCAGCTGATCAGGAGTTTGGCATGAGATGAGGGTGGGTCCGCGAGGACAGGGGCAGAGGGGTAGCACTATTGGATCCGGAGTAAATCTGAAGGTGGGGCCTTCGGGACCTTCAGATGGGTAGGGCCAATAAAAGTGACAGCAGATCTGGTCCTGTCTGAGGTCATTCTCCTGCCCCTTCCTGGCTTGAGCCACTGGTTGTGAACCCAAATGGAACAACCTCAAGTGTTCCTTGGAAACTTGAGGGACTTTGTCCTTAACTTGTTTAAGGGGAAAAAAAACTCTGTCCAGGGCAATGTAACTGTTTATTGTTTGCTGGTTTTTACCTCCTAACCATAAAAATTCTATCCTGTCTCATAAGACCATTCCCATGGACTTTGTTGTTTTTCACAACTGTGCTTTTTAAAGGTGCTAAAATGTCACATTCCCATGGCTAGTTCATCTCTTCTCTGGGTATTTTGACACTTCTGCTGTATTTCCTGAGTCCTTGATGCTGTCAGACATTTATACATGCTTTTTGCAGTGACCAGTTTCACCATATAAATGCTAATAGCATCATAGCAAGTGTTCAATGAGCACTTACTGTATTCAAGGCATTGTTTTAAGAATTTCATATTTTAGCCTTGGCTAGTATGGCTCAGTGGATTGAGTGCAGGCCTGCAAACCAAAGAGTCACCCATTCGATTCCCAGTACAGGCACATGCCTGGGTTGCAAACCAGGTCCCAAGTAGGGGGCGCTCGAGAGGCAACCACACATTGATGTTTCCCTCTCCTTCTCCTTCCCTTCCCCTCTGTATAAAAATAAATATATAAAATCTTTAAAAAAGAGAATTTCACATTTTAATTCATTTCATCATCCCAGCCACCCTTTGAGTGAGCACTATTATTATATTTTTAATATATTTTATTGATTATGCTATTACATTTGTCCCATTTCCCCCCTTCACTCCACTCCACCCTGAACTCCCCCCCTCCCACATTCCCCCCCTATAGTTCATGTCCATGGGTCATACATATAAGTTCTTTGGCTTCTACATTTCCTATACAATTCTTACCCTCCCCCTGTCTATTTTCTACCCACCATTTATGCTACTTATTCTCTGTACCTTTCCCCCCTCTCTCCCCTTCCTACTCCCCTGTTGATAACCCTCCATGTGATCTCCATTTCTGTGGTTCTGTTCCTGTTCTAGTTGTTTGCTTAGTTTGCTTTTGTTTTTATTATAAATAAGTAAACTGAGGTAAATAAAGAGATTCTGTCATTTGCTCAAGATCACACAGTGGTAAGGAGCAAAACCAGGTTTGCAACTGAGTGTGACTGCAAAGCTCCGTGTTCATAGCCACTAAGCTGTGCCACTTCCTGTCTGTCTTCTTTGCACTCTTTCCTATGTACCTAAAGCTGTTATCTTCAGATTTAGATTTGTTCCTCCTGAAAAAACCCCAGGGTACCATTAGGAGGCAATTCTACTGGGCAGGGTCTCCAGCAGTGGGACTGGAGGGGAAATGACATAATTTAGAGGTTGAGCCTCACTTCTGAACCCCCTGCCATCTGCCAAGGTAGGAGGATGAACCCCGCCTAAGGTGCTGGCTGCACAAAGTTGCTAATGGCAGAGGACTCTCGATGAAATGCCCCTCTTCTGCCCCCTACTTTAGTTGCTGTGTTGTACCCACCTACCTGTCTCTTCTCTCAAGACTGAAGAAATCAGTTATTCAATAGCTGTGCAGAGAAATCTAGCTGCGCTCCAGGGTCACTTGAGGCTGGCCTTTAGAAGCCAACAAAAAGAGTCATTAACTCATTTGTTATCACATTTCCTCTTTAAAAATATTGAAGATTCTCTCCAGAGTTTCATTATTAGAAGCGAGAAAAGCCTGGGGCACACACTAGTTCCTGTCGTCTCTCTACCTTTCTCTGCATATCTGCTTTCAGAAAATTCTCTCACACGATCAGCACAACGGTAACAGACCTTCTCCCCTTCCTAACGATAGTAATGACAGTGAACCGAACAGAACTGAAGTTTATACCAAGAAATTCATTAAGGTTTCTTTAACTCCGTTAATGAATTCTTCAGCAATGATTATTAAAAGGCAGTAATTGTGATGATTCATCTTCTGTTCTATAAGTTTTAACTTGTTATATGTCAACTTAATTAGAAAGGCTGTTTTTTTTTTGCTGCATAGGTTAATTTTTCATAGCAATTCAGTATGGCTTCATTGGAAATGTTGAATTTATCTGATCATCAATTTGTTCACTTCATTGTTTGATTTTCAATGAAAAAGGTTATTTTTAAATGTTATACAGTACATGTTGAATATTTCCTATGGTGATCTTAACTTCCAAATTCAAAATTACAAATAAACGAAGAACTATAGTTATATTAGACCTTATTTCAGTGAAGAAGATTGCAGTGGAACATCACTTAATTAATGATGTTTGAAAGCCATTTCAAGTCTTTGAATATCCTTACATAGCTCAGAATCCTACTAATAGATTCATTTTTTAAAAATCATCTTCAAACCAATAAGAAAAATTCCTCCTTTGCTGGGCAGTATTGACTAAATATTCAACAGTAAGCATGGATGACTGTCTACCAAATGTGGGCGTGTCCTAAAAGCAAGTCATTCAGAGGCCAGAGCCGTGTGCTGGCAGCTACGTGAGCAGAAGAGTGACTCCGTCCCCTCACTGGGGTTTGGACTGGCAGAGTTTCGTTTTCCTTTTAGCAAATTTTCCTGATTTTACTTTTCAGAGGACACCACTGAAATCATAACACTGTTCACATCTGTGACTTTTGCGTTTATTTATTTTTATACATGGTTTACAATTCAAGATACAGAAGAGCATTCAATGAAAATACACCTTCCCTTTCCTGTCCCTCAGGCAATCACTCCCATTAGACTGTTATCAAAAGTACACCACGTACATGAATATAGGCTGGATGTCTTTTTTTAGTTATTTCACATCTGAGATGCTATGACTCTTAGCATCCTACATCCTACTAGCACTTGATTCTTATTGTCCTTGAGCCTCCTCTCTAAACTCAAGTGTATGGCTCAGTGCGGCTCTGAAAGGATGAGCAGCAGTCTTCCCAGAGAAGGTCCATCTGCTAAGGATAGAGGAGGAGATGAAGTTACGTGACTCCTCTGGGGGTCAGTAGGCATGTGCTTTCCATGGTGATTTTACAAGCAATCCAGAGGGCGTCGTTCAGTATTGGGGAGAAAGTCCTGAGACCTATGCCTACTTAAGCTCTATCTTCTCCAGGGATTTAGGGATATTGAGGTTCTCTTAGGCTCCCAAAGCTGACACACAGACCCACTTTCAGGAGGCTGGAGATATAAGCTCCTTCCTTGCATTCACCAAGCCCCACTGCCTCTGTGCGTCTCAGAAGTCTCTTAGCAGGAAGAGACTTGGGTTGGATGGCCTGAAGGATGGGTGGAATTGAAAATCAGTGAGTGGGGCTAGATACTGGTTAAGATTTGGGAGGAGTGTGAGGGAAGGCAAAACCTGTGGGTCAAAGGAGAATTTTGAATGCACTCATTGTATCCTTGTGTTACCCATCAGTTATCTGTCATCTTATGTTAGGTAGTCACATGCTTATTACTGATCATTGCCACTATGTAGTGAACTGCCTGACTCACCTTTGTGTGCCTGACCTTGAATCATCACAGGTTACAGATGGTCTGAAACCAAATCTTGGTCAGCTTATATCAGATTTAGCTAAATCACTGTCCATGTGGCCTAAAGAAGTAGAGTTTTGCTAATTACCCATGTAGGTCTGGACTCCAAGTCTGCAAGGCAGCAAACTGTCTTGGTGTTGGCCAATGTCTCGGGGTGTCCATGGTCACCACATACTAATGACTAGTGAGATGCATCTCTCCTCTAGGCCAAAGAAATAAATTGGCCTCATTATTTCACCTTTCCTCCACTATTATTCAGAAAGAATTTCCTCTTAGCTCCACTTACCTCACTAAGACATTTCCACATGAGCCTCCAAGTCCTTTTTCTGTTTCCACTCCCACTCTATTCTCAGCTTTTCTCTGGCAAATGCCTTCCTCCTCTGAACTGAATATTTGTAAGAAAGTAATAAGGAACTGATAAACCATTCAGGCTACCATAGTTTGAGAAATGAACAGTCCCAGCATTTGCATTTTAATTATAATGGCTCAACCTAAAGGCTTTACTGGTAATATCGCTAGCAGCTCGGTGGAGGAAACCTATTTTGGGCAGCTGTAGACCTCCAATCACAGCTTGCAGTAGCTCCTTCTGCTGCCTTTGTGTAATATTACAATTGCGAGAAGCTTGGTTGATAT